>NW_008333887.1:1417126-1419618 GCF_000622305.1 Nannospalax galili | reverse complement strand
ATGTCTACAGCAGCCTGAGCCTCCAGCAGCAGGGAGATCAATTCTGTGTTTCCATTCAGGGCGGCGTGGTGCAGGGCTGAGAAGCTGGGCAGGTGAAGAATAGGTCTAGGAGAAGACACCAACACCCCAGCCTTCCCTGGGGTCCATGTACCCCATCCAGGCTGCTATTGCACTAGCTGAGAACTTACCCATCTGGGTCCTGGAAGTTGACATTGATCTTCTTGGTGGATCCCAGGAGCTCTGTGGGGAGAGGGAGACCTGATGAGGAAAGGCTGCCCAGACCCTCCTAAAGAGTAAGGGAAGGTAGGGTGGCCATGGTGGTGCATGTGCATGCCTTTAATCCCAGCACTTGGGAGGCAGAGGCAGGCATATCTCTATGAGATCGAGACCAACCTGGTCTACACAGCTAGCAAGTTCCAGGCCAGGCCTGCCCAGCTGGGACTACGAGGAGACCCTGTCTCCAAAAGAAAAAAGTTCCGTACACATTCAGGAGAGTACAGAGTCTCCCATTGTTGGAGGGAGTTGGCATCAGTAACTTTCCAGTAAAATTTTCTGGGACTTAAGGATTCCATTTCTTTTTGTAAAATTTCTTTTATTTTATTCTAATGTGTGTGTGTGTGTGTGTGTGTGTGTGTGCGTGTACATATGTATATATATATATGAGAGAGAGAGAGAGAGAGAGAGAGAGAAAGCTTTAAGTAGCTTGCATAGTGGTGGTAGGTTTCAACATGGTTTTTTCTAAAGGCCTTTAGCATTAGTTATCCCTCCCCATATTCCCTTCTTTGTCCTGTCCTCCCATTCCCCAACCCATTTAACCCTTCCTACTCTACTATTCCCCTTTCCCCTTCATATCATTACATTCTACCTCCCCTAGAGGGGAACATGCCCCCCCAAATAGGTCAGTTTATTAGTTTTTTACCTCTCTGGATTTTGAAATTGAAACACGCCATGCTATTTTAAGGTATGATTTTGATGTTTCTTCAACTTCAAAAGAATGTTATTTGATCCCATGGCTAGATGATTCCATAATTGTAAGGTCACTTAATTGTCTTTTAGGGAATCAAAGGTAGGTGGTGTCTACCATGATATTGGGTGGAATAGGATTATATAGAAAAAATTTTCTGGGGGGTTAGATTTATTGGAAATTTTGTTTTATTCCACATTCTCCATGTAAAGTAATGTGTTTAATTTCCACTTCCCCTTAAGCCAGGTTGACTCTCATTATGTATCAAGATTACTGAAAGTCTCCCAGAAAGTCTTAAATATTTAAGATTCTTAGATCAAAATTCTCGTATTCCACATATTAATCAATGAAATTTTAGAATTAATGCATAAAACTAGTAGTCATGTATATGACTTTATAATATGAACTTTATAATATGTTCTCTCAATTTCTTCATTTATTTCCAGCTTTACCCTCAAGAGGTGAGATTTTAGTGACTTTTGGAGTAAGCCTAAACAATTTTACTCTGCATGTATAAAAAGAGTTAAGAAAAGGAATACAATAAAGATAAGAAACTGGGACCCATCTTAGACAGATCAGAAATGTTCACCAAAATGTGAACTCTCACCGGATTTCACAATGAATGAATTAGGATCAAAGATTATCTATAAATTTCTCTCTTTTTTAAAAAAAAATTGTCAAGTGCTACACACACAAACACACACACACATACGCACACACACACACGCACACACACACGCACACACACACACACGCACGCACACACACACGCACACAGAGTCACATTCCTCTCTGAAGCGACACATCCGCTAATGGGGCAAGCACTTTAATTTACATTCCTGCTAGATATGAAAAGAATGCTGCTGTGCTGTCACATCTGCCATATCAAAGAAATCAGGCATTGATCCAAATGATGTGTTTGCTAGACTGTACTCTCAGAGTTTTATTCTTGGTTGGAAAGGAAAATTTTCCTTATAAAAGAAGTACCAAGTTTTGCTATTCTTTACAAATCTACCAGATAAACAGAAGTAACATTTAAGATAAGCTACTTTCTGTTAAGCTGTAAAGTAATAAAAAATTGGGGAAAAATACATACTTATATTGTACTACAATGTGTAAAATAACATTGTCATAGTAATAAATAGTAAAAATATGAATTCATACTGTTCAGGTTTTAGTACACTAATATTTTAAGGCTAAAAATAAAGATCTTATGAAAAAGCACCCCTTGATTAACTAGACACAATAAGGAATTTGGATCTTGAGAAAATTTCTTTCATGTTAACTGTGTCAGAAGAGTGCTAACGATTACAAAAGACAGGCACATTCGTGACTGATTGAAATGACTCTCATTGTAATTGTTCTTAAAGTTAATGCATAGAGGCCTCCTATGTGGTGTGAAAGTATTCAGCTCACTTATAGTATTTTAAAACTATACACCCGCTACCAGGTTCTGTATTACACACAGAATTCATTATTTTAATGGGCGTCTTCCTATCATTAAGCTTTATTTCATTTTTGGATATTT
>NW_008333887.1:1411958-1416843 GCF_000622305.1 Nannospalax galili | reverse complement strand
TTTCTTTCTTTCTTTCTTTCTTTCTTTCTTTCTTTCTTTCTTTCTTCTGGCATTATTTTCCATGGGAGCTCAATGATGGGTATACTTCATGAGATAGCAATACAATTTTGGATTTCCTATAAGCTTAGTTTTCTTCTTCTTCTTTTGGTATTCTACTTAAACTATATTCAAATTTATAATGCCGTCAAGTATTATAACAGGAGAGCATTGGATCTCACATAGTTCAGTTAGCAAAGTGTACAGAAAATATTCTGTCATAAGAAGTAGAAAGTCAGGGCTCTCAGTTCATTCCTTCTGAAATGGACAAGACATTTTGTTTACCTCTTTCTTCTTCATTTACACATGAATTAAATGTACACTTGTCATACTCTTGGCTAGAC
The DNA here is from genome assembly GCF_000622305.1 of Nannospalax galili. Classification (NCBI taxonomy): domain Eukaryota; kingdom Metazoa; phylum Chordata; class Mammalia; order Rodentia; family Spalacidae; genus Nannospalax; species Nannospalax galili. The sequence goes on along the minus strand of NW_008333887.1, from coordinate 1,416,463 downwards.
ATGACTACATAAACAACCATAGTGCCTGATGGGAAGTTAATAACTCTGATGGAGTCAGTAAAGCCTTCATGCAAGAAAAAGCCTCAGAGATGAATTTTGAAAGACAAAGTTAATGAGAAGTGATGGAAACATATTCTAGTTTGAAGAAGTGGTAGATGTGAAGTCACAAAGATAGGAACCAGATTGCTGCATTTGGAGACATCCAAATAGCTCCATATGACATGTACAAAGAATGTGGGTAGAAGAAGAGTGATAGGAGACTAAGTGCACGTGAATCTAACAAGATGGAAATCATGCAAGGGCGTGTATACCTTGTGGAAAGATAGCTCTTGGTCAGTGTGAAGGGATCACAAGAGTTCAAAGGGCCGGTTGGAAGCTGAAGGAGGAGCAGGGAAGGTATGAGCTCAGGCTGCATATCTGGGTGAGATAAATTTAAAGGGAAATTAAAAGAGGATGGGCTGGTCCAGAGATTGGCTCAGTTGACACTGGGGTGAGTGAGTTGGTGGAGTCAAGGCTGGTTCCCTAAACTGTCTTGGCTGAAGAGAGTACAGAAGCTATTCACAAAGACAGTAGGAGGGCAAGTGCAGGTTTTGTGAAAGTAATGAAGTGCAATGAGCTGTGTTGTTTGACGCACCTATAGCATAGCTAAGTGAGCATGCGCTGTAGCTGGCAGATACAAAGGTCTGGAGTTTGGCAAGGTTCTAGGTCACAGATAGGTACATCTAATGGCATCTGCAGCACATTTTCTCTGGCCCTTGTACTCTACAGAGGTGTTTAGAGAAACAAATAACATGGCATTGGACAAAATATATTGCTTTTCATGAGTAGTCCGTTGGGTGTGTTGGTTTCAGTGTTTTATGGAATCCTTGCTCAGTCCCGTGAATGGGCAGGTATTTACTAAGGCTGAAACTCATTATGTAACTTGACTGATGTCACAGTACTTGTAAGCACTAGATAAAGAATTTGAACCTGGGTCTGTTTAACTCAAATGTCTGTGGGGATAGATACTGTGTTGCCTGATTTTGATTTACCTCTAAATAATAAAAAGGAATTCAACAAATATAATGCAAATTATTTCTATTTAGAAGTTTGATATCTATGTTTGATGGAATCACCCTTCAAAAATTTAAATATTTAACATACCTTATTAAGTAAATATTAGGCAAAGTTTGATGAAAAAATATATTTCTTCATTCTGTTTAAGCAAAAGAATAGGTGAAGCTCTCTTTGGAAGTAACAAAAGGAAACAACTGGTGCTTGTAAATTTAAGTGCACTGAACATTCATTTTTATAGGATGGTTGATTAACAGGGTGTCATTCCTATTTTTATAGAGTGTTATAGGTAACTAACTTTCTAATACGTCACTCATAAGTTTCACAATAAACATGTGAAACAGGTTTTCTCATTTTATGGTTTAAGGGACTGAGTCACTGAGGTACCATCAAATATTTTGACAATAGTTTCTTCATCCTTCCACATATCAACATAATTATGGTACTAAAAAGTATAATGCTGTTATATTGATAAGGTGGAAATTTTACCAAGTAAAAAATATTCAGTCAAGTTGTTGTGTAAGGTTTAATTTTTGAAAATCTCCCAGGTGATCAATTTTTCTTTTCCTTATAAGAATGATGTTTTCCCCCCTCACAGAGACTGGAAACTTAATTAAACTTCAGTTGCTGTTTAGCCAAGCTGCAACACATTTCATTGATTAGAAATGATGAGTCATATTCATAAATTCAGCAGCATTAGGGAATGAAAACAGAGTACAGTGCTTTAAGGGAAAAGTCACTTTTATGGGAGGAAAACAATCCTCCAAAGAAGGTCATACAAACACAAACAGGAAAACTTAAGTTTAACATTGATTAATTTTATCATCTTGTTCATTGAATAATGAGTCAGTGTCATAGGAATAGCTTGTTCACTTGTGATAAGAAGGACTGTCCACATGGCACATTCATTCCTTCAAGCAACCAGAGGGTAGGGTCACATTTCTAACATTCAGACTAGATCACCATAGTAGAACTCCAAAAAATGTTGCTTACACAAGTATTGAGTAGCCTAAAGATTGTCATATGGGAGTATCCTAACTCCATGTTATATTTAGGCATATCATTATTCTAGTAAAAGATGCACTGCATTGTTTGGAAAAATATTTTCATATTATGCAAGAGACAGATGAAAATGCTATTTTTAATATGCTTTGCATACTTAATTCAGAAATATTTATAGAGATTATAAATGACATTAAGTGGTAGAAAGATGTAACAACTCTATTCAGTAGGATTCAGCAGAAGTTCTGGACTGAAAAGAGAACATGATTAGTCAAAGAAGAAACCCATGGGGTCTTATTGTCATCAAAGTGAGAACAACCTGAAAGATAGTGGGCTTTAAAAGTGGTTTCCTTTTGATTTACTGATTACATTGGAAAGGAGTGTGACACGAGATGACAGATTAGTGACACGAGATGACAGATTAGGAGTTCAAGGTTATTTGGAGATTTTTGTGGGAGACATCAGTGCTTTGGGATGAAAGTGCCAGTCTTTTGGTCTCTGACTGGAGTGACTTTATTCATTGAGGTAGGGTCTTCATGGGATAAAAGAAGTGTTGAAAAGTTTTATAGAATTAGAATTGATGCTTTAAGGAGATCAGAGGATTGCTTTATGAAAAATGTCTAAAGCAAGTTCAGGAGTAGTCTCATTGCTTCTGAATCCCAAGGCCACAAAACTTAAATCATTTGAGAAGAACTTATATTTATTGACTAGTGCTCACTTACAGGCCCTCAGTACAGGGGCGACAAGGATACCAGGTAGGTCAGGTTCAGTCCATGTTCTTTGGGAAGTTACCTTCTGGGTGAAGGATAAGAGAACCAAAATAAAGATAACATAAAGATCAAAATGAAAAAATTTTTGAGTTATAAGCATAATGTGCAGAAGTCCAAAGAGGGAAGGATGTCACTTACCCCATAGAGTTCACTTACCCTGGGTTTTGGAGGTCGTCCTTCGGGAAATATTAGAATCTGGACAGAAGAGTAAAACTAGAGAAAGCTTCAACAAAGGTAACAGATAGTAATGAATTGGAAAGCTGGAAATCTGAGCTGGAATCATTTCACTGAGTAGTGAAAGTCCAGGCTGGGAATGTATACTGGAGTTCTACTTAATGGAACAATGAAGGACCAAGGGAAAAAGATAGGCTAGGGACCCTGAGGTGGCTTTTGGCAGGCACATGATTCAGCAACCAGGCAATGGGGGCAAGGATATTTGATAGGCCTTGGAAATCTGTAATCTGTTCTTTATGTGTGTTTCTTGAGCAAGACTAAGTTTCCTAGCACATTTCCCCCCTTATCAAAATAATAGTGAGACATTTGGTATCAAGTTCCAAGAGTTAAGAGACTCTGATAAGATAATGGTGTTCACTCCACAACATAGATGATGATGGTTGGTATTAGTGATGGGGTATTAGTGATGTTCACTCCACAGCATAGATGATGATGGGTTGGTATTAGTGATGGGGTATTAGTGATGTTCACTCCACAATGCAGTTGGTGGTATTGTTGATGTGTGATTAAGAATGACAACCTGCCAACCTCTCTCCCAGGAGCCCTTGGGCCTGGTCCTGCCCTCACCTCCCTCTGCTTCCCTGGGCTGTACAACCCACCAGCTTCTTTCCTGGGCCTGAACCACAACTGCTTCCTGATCCCTTGCATCCAGACAAACCCATTTCCTTCTTGCATCCCCAGGAGCCCTCTGGGCCTGCTCCGGCCTCACCTCCCTCTGCTTCCCTGGGCCTGCACAACCCTGCCAGCCTCGCTCCTGGGTAAGTCTATTGCACCCTCTGTGCCTTGATTCCCCCAACCCCATTCACCCTCCCATCTTCCCTCTTGTCTCTCCTCCTAGCCTGGGTCCTGTCCCATTCCTTGTCTTGACACCCCAGACACCAGAGGAACCACCACTGCTTCCTGATCCTTTGCATCCAGACCAAACCAGTTCCTCCCTGTAGTCCCCAAGAGCCCTTGGGAACTCTTCCGGCACCCATCTCCTTTCGCATCTCTGCATGGCATGGCCACCAGCTGCCCAAGACCAGTATTTTTCCTGGGCCCTGCTCCCAGGTGTAGGAGAGGATTTTCTAAACCAGACATCAATTGCTCAGGAAACAAGGTCAAGAATCAACAAATGGGACCTCATTAAACTAAGAAGCTTCTGTACATCAAAGGAGGCAACCAGGGACATGAACAGAAAACCCACAGAATGGGAGAAAATCTTCACCAGTGACACATCTGACAGAGGTTTAACATCCAGAATATATAATGAACTCAAAAAACAGAGAATCAAGACAGGAAGTCACCCAATTAAAAGAAGGGCTAAGGAGCTGAACAGAGTTCTCAAAAGAACTAAAGATGGCTATGAAACATCTTAAAAGATGTTCCACACCACTAATAATTAGGGAAAAGCAAATTAAAACCACTTTTAGATTTCATCTTACCCCAATCAGACTGGCTAAGATA
>NW_008333887.1:1411502-1411872 GCF_000622305.1 Nannospalax galili | reverse complement strand
CTTGACTGGATCTGGGATTAACTGAAATGAGAGAGATCTTCTTGATTGGATCATCTGAAGCTGGAAGACACATCCTAAATGTGGGTGTTACCTTCTGATGGCAGCCCATGTAAAAGACCAAGGCAGAGGAGAACGCCAGGCTTCTTGCTGCTTCCCTTCTCCCTTCTTTGGTGAGTTCATCTTGCTGCTGTAGACTGAAGACTAGCTGATCTTTTGGGATTTGTCAGACCTTCAGCACCAGATTGGGACTACTGAGAAATCCAGCCTTGTGGACTGAGTGACTATGGATTCTCAGCCTCTCCAGTGTGGTGCAGCCATTGTTGGACTACTTGGACTCTATCCTGTGAGCTAAGCTGATAAATCTCTATAC
>NW_008333887.1:1409455-1411327 GCF_000622305.1 Nannospalax galili | reverse complement strand
AATTTCTTTAATGGGCTTGTTGGTATTTGGAGCAGGCTCTCCAACACAGAGTCTTCAGAAAACATGGAGAACACTGAAAATCCATGGTGTAGATTATTTGGAACAATTATGGAGATAGACTCATTTGAATCTCCTAACTCAGCTCTTGTGAAGAGCAAGAAATTTAGTGACTCCATGCATAAAACATTTGACAATTTGTGGAAAAATAAGAAAAATAATGATGCTGGCTTGATAGAACGATGGAATGGTCTCCTAAAGACACAGTTACAGCACCAATTAGGTGGCAATAGCCTGGAGGGCTGGGGCAGGGTCCTCCAGAAAGCAGTGTATGCTTTGAATCAGCATCCAATATATGGTCTAGTTTCTCCTATAGCCAGGATTCACGGATCCAGGAATCAAGGGGTGGAAGTGGGAATGATTCCACTCACTATCACCCCTGGTGACCCACTATGAAAATTTTTGCTTCCTGTACCCTCGACTTTGCACTCTACTGGCTTTGATGGTTTTGTTTCAGAAGAGGGAGTGCTTCTGCCAGGAGAGAAAACACACATTCCGTTGACCTGGAAGCTAAGACTTCTGCCTGGACACTTTGGGCTTCTGATGCCCTTAAGTCAGCAGGCTAAGAAAGGAATAACAGTATTAGGAAGGGTGATTGACCCAGACTACCAGGGGGGAATTGGTCTTGTTCTCCACAATGGAGGTGATGAAGATTATATCTGGAAGACAGGAGATTCCTTAGGGAGACTTTTGGTGTTACCATGTCCTGTGATTAAGGTCAATGGGAAACTGCAACAACCCAATCCAGACAGGACAACAAATGGCCCTGACCCTTCAGGGATGAAAGTATGGGTCACGTCTCCAGGGAAAGAGCCAAGACCTGCGGAGGTGCTTGGTGATGGTGGAGGAAATACAGAACGGGTAGTAGAGGAAGGTAGTTACAAATACCAACTTAGGCCAGGTGACCAGTTGCGGAAACGTGGATTATAATTGACATGAGTATTTTTGTCCTATTTGGTTAAGAATAAGCTTGTGCATGTATTGCACATATTTTAAGCAGATATTTGAGTTATTCTTTTTTGAATGTGTAATTGAAATAAGTTTTAAGTGGTTAAGTGTTGTAAACCTAAATGATTATATTGGGTTATGAGACACTCTAAGCATTCCTCAAAGACCTTATCACCTGCTCTAAAATATATAATGCATTGGTCATTGTATGATGGGATAGTTATATCATGTTAGGTGAAATTATGACCTCAACATTGTTTCCATTTGAAAAGTAAGCATGACATAGAGAGATGCTATTGGGGTGGACTTGTGATGGCTAATCCTGGGTGTCAACTTCATTGGATCTGGGATTAACTGAAATGAAAGAGATCTTATTGATTGGATCATCTGAAGCTGGAAGACACACCCTAAATGTGGGTGTTACCTTCTGATGGCAGCCCATATAAAAGGCCAAGGCAGAGGAGAACGCCAGGCTTCTTGCTGCTTGCCTTCTCTCTCGTTGGTGAGTTCATCTTGCTGCTGCTGTAGACTGAAGACTAGCTGATCTTTCGGAATTTGTCAGACCTTCAGCACCAGATTGGGACTACTGGGACATCCAGCCTTGTGGACTGAGCGACTATGGATTCTCAGCTTCTCCAGTGTGGTGCAGCCATTGTTGGACTACACAGACTCTATCATGTGAGCTAAGCTGATAAGTCTCTATACATATATATTCATTCAACCAGTTCTCTTTCTTTGGAGAACCCTGACTAATACATCATCCCATTGCAGAGATACTTGCACATCCATGTTTGTTGCTGCTGTTTTCACAATAGCTAAGAGATGGAAGCAGCCTAAGTGTCCCTCAACTGAGAAGTAGATAATGAA
>NW_008333887.1:1408904-1409129 GCF_000622305.1 Nannospalax galili | reverse complement strand
TAGGGAGGGGGGAGGGATGGGTATACAAGGAACCTAGGGGATAAAGGGAAAGAAGGAGCTCAAGAGAGGTAGGACCATAGGAGAAGAGTGTTATTAAGGGAGAAAGGAAAAATGGGGGCACCTTAATTGGGGAAAACATGATGGAGGGGTCAGACAATGCAAGAGATAAATAATGCCTAGCTAGTTTTAAAAACCAGAGGGAACCATATTAGTCCAATAACCTAC
>NW_008333887.1:1401560-1408833 GCF_000622305.1 Nannospalax galili | reverse complement strand
ATAGCACATGGTAATTAAAAGTACCAGACTGGGGGAACTAACCTTCTTGGGTGTTTAATAGCCATACTTTGAAGCCTATACTAATTTGGTCAGAGGGACATAAAGGACAGTTTTTGCTCCTTGCCCTCCTAGGTCGACTAGTTCCAGGGAACTATGAGCATCTCTCAAAATGTCCTGTAATTGTGGTAGGTCACCTGTTCTCTTGATCAAGGAGGTTGAAGAGACCCCACAAGACAGACTTGAACCAATGTCTGGTCTACAAAGAGGGGAGTCAACACAGAGGAATCATTTCCTCCATGCTTCCAAGCAAAGCCAGGCCGAGCAAGATCTTTTACTTATCTTCACATAGGCAGAACTGGTAAAAGAAAGGAGCCAGGGGCTCCTTCCAAGCCCTTGTGATCCCTGAGGAACAGATCCTCAAATGGCCTTAAGAGTAAAAATAAATTGGCTTATCTGGGCCAACTGTATGGCCTTAAACACCCAAAAGGAAAGTATAACCAAAGATTCAAGGGGCCAATATAATTTCATAAGATTCCATATGCATAGCTAAAGGCTACATAACAAGAAACAATTCCAGAGGGGGATAGGAGATACCTTCTTTTGAGTTGTTGGCCAGGGTGGCCCAAGGGACTCCCAGACAGTAACCCAGCATAGAACTGGGAAAATGAACAGCAGACCCCAATCTTATCTAAAGGAATATTGACAACTAATTGCTGCTAGATGAGGAACAGCTGACCTTCCTAAAACAAAGACCTCTAGATAGGCTGACAAGATTCACCAGATGGACAAGTAGTGGGAACGGCCAGGGGTGCCAACATCACAGCAGACAGTAGCAGGGATAACACAGTATAAGGGCTCTAGTGGGGGTAGGGAGGCTATGGGAGGGTGCCATATGGGAAGTGGGTGTACAGCTGAATAAGATGGTTTGGGATGTTCTGTGTGATACACATGCACAAATCAACAAATTCAAAAAAAAGAATTTTATTTGAGGAGGAAGCATGGACATTTACGTCATGTTAATTATTAGAGGTGATAATCATTACCATTGAAATCTACCGTATGACTTTATAGACATACACAGGCGCCAAGGATCTGAGTGCAACCAATTATGAGTAGTAATAATCAGATACATACAGATTAGGGATGCACACGCCAACATCTCAGTGTTATTAGCAAAAACAATGAGTCTGTAAGAAACACTATATTTTTAAATGAAATGGAGATGATTTCTAAAGGTTAAAAACTCATTCAATTTTTATGTCTTACAGGGCTTATGCTGAGTTCAATATTGTATAATTGTATTAATTCAACAGCAAACCTAAAAATTTTATAGCCACTTTTGAAATGGATTTATCTTTGCTCTGGAAACTGTTATTGAGTATGTTAAAGCTGTAATGAAATGCTTCTCCAAAAAAATTATAAATAATAAAATTAAAAAAAGAATTACTATAACAGCAAATGACAAAAACCCAAACCCCTCAAATGAATAATTTGCATGTTCATTTGATGGAATGCTGTATCAGTGAAAATGGATTAATTTTATAAACTCTAACTATATGTGAAACAATGCCTAAGTTCAGGGTATCCATTCATTTTCATTATGTACAAAACTGCACAAAACATGTTATTTATGAATATATGTTTATAGGATAAACGTACAGAGAAAAGCAAGATGATAATTAAAAATATCTTTAAATGTCTCAAAAAAAAGATATCCTATGGAGTGAATAAATTTCCAGCTTCTTATCAAGTGAAAAAACAAAAAGAATGATTCGTTTTGGAGCACTGTGTGCTGCGGATGGAGCTGGAAATACCAACAGTAGAAGGACTAGCGTGGAAGTTCTCTGGACATCAATGACAAAACTTAGAAAACAAGTTGTCTCTGGAAATTTGTGGAGTGCGAAGAGCTAAGAGTTACTCCAAATTTGCAAAAAATTAGTAAACTGTGTTAGCTTTTTCTAATGGAGGAAAGCAATCGAATTTATACCATGCTGTGTTTGCAGTGGGGAGAAGTCATTTAGATATATTCAGTAAGCAGGTATACTTTAATCAATGTTTTAATTTTATCGAGTAGTACCTATTGTGTTTTTTCTTGGTCATTAAGTTTCTTAATGATCCACTGATGTAACGTTAAGTCTGAAGCTTAGAAAAAGTGAGCTTAGGAATCAACCATCTGCCAGTTACTGACCTGGTAAAAGATGACATCAGCATTGGTGATTATTTAGACATAGAATAGGGTTGAGGTGAGGACATAATCCTGGGTGTCACATACATGCAGGTTCCAACAGGAAGTGAGACATCTGGAATAAGCATGTAGTAGGGGAGTCCTACTAGCACAGAATCATGAGAACCCATGGGTTTGAAGAAGTACAAGGCCACGGGAGACAAATTCCAACGAGAAGAGTCTAAGTAACGTCCTTTAAATCTGTTGAAGAGGCAGGCTTTGAAACAATAGTGCAAAAAAGTAGTAGGAATCAAAGTTAGATTGTAAAGTATTTAGGAAAAGTAGAAGCATTCACGTAAGTTATTGAAATGGTGAGTACCACGAATTTGAAAAATAGGGCTTCATTTGCAAGGAGAGAAGGTTTAGAGTATGGATGTGGGTGTGGGTGGTATTGGCATATGTATGATTTGTGTATGTTTGCAAACAGAGAGATTGGAGAGGAAGGAGACAAAAAGAAGAGAGGATGATTTTGTTTGGGGACTCTTGGAATGGAATTATGACCTTAAATAGAGGTGGGAGATCTTGGGGTTGATCCTAAATCATGTCTCATATCCTTTACAAGAATTTTTTGGGGTCAGAGTTTCATTATGCTTAAAGAAGCCAAGTATACATGACTGGTAATCAGGTGATTCCATAGTTGTAGGCTGGGACACTGACATTCTTTATCACTTAGCCATGGGATCAGACTGAGAGAGGCTGGGCTGCAATTATGTTTTTACTCTCACAAAGCTTTATGAACTTCAAGTGTTTCCATTGTTGGAGGTTTGAGTCTCCTCATTCACAAAGCAGAAAGAATACACAGGGCCCTTTCTAAATGTGTTTGGGCACACAGAGTTTGCTGAGTTACACTGCACAGGGTGTTTATAGTTTAACTATGTTATAATTTTACTATGAATACTCTTGCTGTCTTTTCTACCTATTAAGTTACTTCATCATCTACTGATGTGATATCTTAGCAAATGCTTTCAAGTGAAAAAAGAAAACCACTGTTTGTTCCTCGAATAGTTAGTCAACTTACTCCTCACTACAATGAAGAATTAATCTAGGATATTGAGCATTTTCTATTGTATATGATATGCAATAAAATGTAGCATGATGAAATCAAGGAGAACAAACACTCTCTTCTCATTAGTGAGGCCACATATACAGTGGCCTGCTCTATCATCTGAGTTTACACATGTGTATTGACAATAACCTTAGCACCCAGATGCTCTGCACATGAGCTTCATGGTAGAGTTGTTTCCTCTGTCCTAGATTATCTTCTGATGGGGCCAAGAGATTTTGAAAATGGGCAGTTAATGATCATGGGTAGTGTCTAAAAGCAGTGTTTTGTAAATCTTCGTTCATCTTGAATTTGTAAAAGGCATCTAAGAGTCTATTTCAAATATCAATATCTTACATCTTCATCCCTTTCACCCATCCTCCTTGCACCTACAAACATAGAATTTTAAGCAAAATTCCACTGTAGTAAAGTGGGTCATAATTTTATAAAAGGATATGAATTAGGCACAATCTAAAAATAATTGATTCCTAAGAATGAGGGCAACTGACATGTTCCACATGGGGTGAGTGGAAAGCTACAATAGGTTGATGGAAATAGATTTTATTTTCTGATACCTCTAAGAGTCTCTATTGCTTCTTGATCTTTGGGCTCATTCAAGGATTCAGTATAGTATCCCATGCTGGGTACTTGAAGGTTCTCCTATTAAGGCCAGATTTAGAGAAAATACACTTAAGGTGAATTAGAAAGGATTTTCATGAGATTTGAAGATCCTCCTAATATTATAAAGGATTTTTTCCTTTAAGTTTTTAAATGGGAAGACTATGCTGTAAATGAAAGCTTAACCCAGAAATGTAAGGTATAAATCTGATTAAAGTGGTAGTGCTCTAAGGTTTGGGGTCACTGTGCCTGCCTTCTGGACTTCCAGCTCTTTGAAGTTCAAGGTTGTGTTTGGGAAGCCATGTAGTTTTTCTCTGTGTTCTTTCACTATAAAAAGATCACTCAGCAGCATTGAAGTAATCAGTGTTTTCACAGGCTGTGAGTAGGAAGAAGAAGCTTTGGAATCTGCAGATCTAAACCACAAATAGGAAAGTGACAGAGGATGGAGGTTTGGGGCAGTAAAGCCTTGAGCACTAGAGGACATCAGGATGATTTCTGGTACCTGAGGGTTAGGCAGAGCCAGGAGCAAGAAATGATTTATAAAAGCTTTTCCTGAAGTCCAACAGGGTGTCAAATATACTAGTAATATTTAATCCTCACAACATTATTCTGATAACACATACCCATTTAAAACACTGAGATAGTGAGGCCCAGAGAGTAACTGGCTTATTGTTGACAAGTGGCAGAGCTTGGATTTAAACCCCAGCCTAAGATGTTTTTAGTACATTCTACTAACTTTGGGGAAAAACAGGTCAAAGGTGGAGAGAAGGATGAATTCATTGAGATAGAAGGCCTTCATTTGTGTCTCAGTTTTGTTTTGGATTGTCTCTAAATGTTGTGGATCCTGGTAAGAGAATGCAGGTTTTTTGCTACCTAGCAGGTTGCAGGTGATTTCCCAGTGAATGCCTTCTTGCTATGTCTCACAAGCTTGGGCCTCAGATGATTCATCTCTTATCTGGCCCTGCTGAGGCCACAGGGGAGAGGAGGAAAGGGCTTCCCCCTGTTATTCTTAGAACTCATTTAATTGTCAAGACTTTCTGTTCTGTGACAATACCTTGTCTGTGACTCAGAGTAACCTCCTTCCTCCCTTTCTTCCACAGAAAGATTCCCTGAGCATAGGAATAGTCAAGATTCCAGATTGGATCTCAGAGCTGGATGTCCCTTCAGAGGTTGTCTCATAGCACTTTGCCAAGAGCCTGAGGGAGGTACTGTTACCTCTGTGTGACTGGGTCACCTGGACGCGGAGGAGGCTGTGCAACATCCTCCATCCTCTGAGAGATGCAATCGTGCACAGAACTCTTTGCAGTATCCACAGTTATGGGATTAGAAACTCAGGTTGTCATGGGGAGAACTTAGTAAGAGAAAGGTACAGCCTAAGGTAAGGACCCAAGATATGATACAGTTTATCAAAGGACTCAGGCACAGGGAATGGGGCAGGGATCAGCATATTTAGTCTAGAATATGAAAGAGGCTAGAGGTTTTAGAAAGACAGGTCTGGTTAAGAGTTTTAGGGACCAAAACAGTATGGCTTGCAGAAGGGTATTGCCAACTAAGGCTGAGAAATAGCTAATGTGACTCCATGTTGAGTATAGAATTTGTTCCCTAAGTTCATGACCACAGGTTTTCAATAAGCAGGACAAGTAGTTTGTTGGCTTAGCTTGTATTTGCTTTTCTACTGAGCCTGGAAATCAAACAGGATATTCTTTGAGTGCTACTGAGCAGGGCTTTGTTTCTAGGCAGAATGGCATTCAGTTCCTTTATCAGATCTTATCCCATTTAGTGTTGACACGGAGAGTTATTTAGCCTCTCTAGCTCTGTTTCTTCTGTGCATAGAAGAGGATCATATCTCAGATGACTGTTCAGATTATATAAAATAATACACTTAAAGTACTTAGAATACATAGTCTTGTATGTTAATTTATCTGTGTCATTTGTCTATGGCATTTGTTATTGTTCATTATTGCTACTTAGATCGACTACATTTTGCCCCCCATTGCTGTGTCTTGGGCATACTTTGCTAAGAGAAGATGCCGCTCTTCCCCAATAAACCTAGATGCAAGTTCAGAATTAATTCTCCTTAAGGAGCTCTAGAGAGTCTCTATCAGTGAAGTAGGGTTGGAAATCTATTTGTTATCCCCATTCCAATCTAATGTATGAAGTCCCCTCACAGCCCCATACCACATGAACATCCAGGTTTTTGTAAACTTTTCTTTCTTAATGAACTTACTATTCAAACTCATCGATTTTATTGTTAGTTATCCATTTTTAAATTATTTATTTAATAACCACATACTTAGAAGAAGAATTTCATTACATCAGCATTGATATATTCAATAACAATTTTCTGAACTAGGCTGCATCTCTTATAAAATTGGCTGTACATTTTTAGGTTTACAGTTGAATTATTACAGTTATACAGTATTGTACTCAGTATAAACCCTATAAGAAATAAAATTAAATCAGGTTTTAACCCTTAAAAAAGATCTCCGTTTCATTTTAAAATATACTGTTTCATACAGAAAAACTCATTTTTAATGCTACTAACACTTAGATGTTTGCACATGCGTCTCTAATCTCTACGTATCTGATTATTACTAGTCACAGTTGGTTACACTCGGATCCTTGGCACCTGAGTATGGATATAAAGTCATCAGGTAGATTTCAATGGTAATGTTTATTGCCTCTACTAATTAACATTAAGTAAATTTTTATGCTTCCTTCTCAAATATAACTCACTTTTTTATTTGTTGATTTTTTTGTGTGTATATCATACAGAACATCCCAAACAATCTTATTCATCTATATACCCACATCCCAAGTGGTACCCTCCCACAGCCCCCACCCCCACTGGAGCCCATATACTCTGTCATCCCTATTACTGTCCATTGTGTTGTCAGTGTCCTCAGCTGTTCCCTAGTACAAGTCCATCCTCTGAATCTAGTCAGCCTATCTAGAGTCCCTTGTTTAGGAAGATCAGCTCTTCCTCATCTAGCAGCAATCGGTTGCCAACATTTCTTGAACTAAGATTGGGTCTGCTGTTCATTTTCCCAGTTCTATGCTGGATTATTGCTGGGAGTCTCTTGGGCCACTCTGGTCAACAACTCAGAGGAAAGTATCTCCTGCCTGGCATTGTTTCTTATTATGTAGCCTTTAGCTATACACATGGACTCTAAAAGAAATATACTGATCACTTTGATCTTTGGTTTTACTTTCCTTTTTGGTGTTTAAGACCATACAGTTGGCTGACTCAACTTGGAAGCCTAGAGGAGATGTTTCCTCTGTGTGGACCCTCTCTTTGTAGACTGCATACTGGTTCAAGTCTATCTGGTGGGGTCTCCATGGCCTCCCTGAACAAGAGGACAGGTGACACACCACAGTTACAGAACATT
>NW_008333887.1:1381884-1401390 GCF_000622305.1 Nannospalax galili | reverse complement strand
CCCTTATACTCTGATATCCCTGCTACTGTCTGCTGTGTTGTCGGCACCCTGTCATTCCCCACTACTTGCCCTTCTGTCGAGTCTAGTCAGCCTATCTAGAAGTCTTTGTTTTAGGAGGGTCAGCTGTTCCTCATCTAGCAGTAATCAGTTGTCAATATTCCTTCAGATAAGATTGGGATCTGCTGTTCATTTTCCCAGTTCTATGCTGGGTTACTATCTGGGAATCCCTTGGGCCACCCTGGCCAACAATTCAAAAGAAGGTATCGCCTATCATTGTTGCTTGTTATGTAGCCTTTAGCTATGCATATGGACCCTTAAGAAATTATATTGGCCCCTTTAATATTTCACCTCTTTGATATGTAATCAATATCTACTTTTTGAATAAAAAAAGCAAAAATCTATATTTTTCCTGAGGATCCCAAAAACACTATTTTCTTTTGTTATTTTATCATATAACTATTAGTTATATCATATAACTAATAGTTATATGAACATTTCCAACATTTATACTTATCTTCAAAGGCACTGTCAGCTATTTCTTTGTAGGTGTTAATTCTATTTGGCAGTTCAAAGTTCTCACAGTTATGACTTTAACATTTTTCTTGGCAAGATAATGTTTTAATGCTTTATTTTTTAATAGTATCATGCAAATATAAAAAAGTAGCCACATAAGCCCCACATGAGTACACACCTTTAATCTCAGTACCCAGGAGGTAGAGACAGGTAGATCTCTGTGAGATTGAGGCCAGCCTTGTCAACATAGTGAGTTCTAGGTCTCCTGGGGCTACAGCGAGACCTTGTCTCAAAAAAAAAAAAAAAAAAAAAAAAAAAAAAGTAGCAGCAAAAAAGTGACCTGAGCTTCCTATGAAATATTCTTTTTGTTTGTTTTGTCTTTTTAGACAGGGTCTCCCTATAGTCACAGCTGGCCTGGAACTTGCTATGTAGACCAGGGCCAGGATCTCACAGAGATCTGCCTTCCTCTACCTCCCCAGTGCTGGGATCAAAGGTGTGTACCACTATGTCCTGTCTATGAAATATTCTTGAATTGGTATATTCTCTTACAGATCTAATATGAGATTCTAAGTTAATCATGAGATTAAATTAAATGTAGAAGAAGAAAAGGGAAAAACCCTGAAGACTCAAACCTAAAACTTCAGTAATGATAGACAAGTCTGCATTATTTTGGTGGAAAATTTAAGGAGAAACATTTTTATTTTCAATTACCAGTTTCATTTAGATAAAATTATTACTATTTCAGAAAAACAAAATATATCTACAGACTTTTTATTGCTGCTGTTTCCTCCCTTATAGAGACATTAGATCTGATGCTCAGAAGTTTTCAAGAGAGAATATGGATGAAAGACACTTTGCCCCCATTTTATACTTCTGTAACTCTCATGCTCACCTTAGGAGTTTCTGTTATTCAGAGCCCAGGTCTAGTTCTGCTTTTGCTTTGACTACCTGACAGGGGGTCAGTGTATGCACGGTGATAAATGAACATGCTGATTTGACCCTTTCAATAGAAAAATAGATTTTTTTTTAAACTGACATTTAGATAGTAATAATTTTGAGCTACTGGAGAGACATTGCTGTGCCCAGAGAACAGATCCCCAAGAATTACCACAGAGTCCAGAGAGTATGCAAGAACAAAGAGTCTTTATTCGGGCTTAAGCTTGGACCCTCAGACCAAACTAATGTGGTAGGTCCATCTGAGAGCCCCGATTGCAGGGGGAGGGAGCTTTTCATAGGTTTCAGACAAAGGGAGGAGGGGAAATGACAGAGTTATATTTTGATTGGTCCAAAGAGCCTGCTCGCCAACATACTTTTGAATTGATTGTTTACAGTCTTGGAAGCCTCTCATTGGTGGGTGCTGACATCAGGGCTGTGGAATGTGCTGACTGTTATCTTCAGGGCTAGAGGACCCTGTTTATTCCTTATAAGGCCTCAAATCTCCCTGGGTCCCCTGGACATGCCTGGGCTTGCCTAGTCTATGACCATGAGACATCACAAAAATGGAGGAATCAGTCAAAATGGAGACGGTGCAGTTTGTCCCTCTGGTTCCCTCAAGCCAAGCAATTTACAGAAGTGAAAAGAGCAGTTAGTCCTAAATAGGGGCAGGGGTCTAGGGAGTCTGGGGGAGGGGGCCAAGGAGGAAGGTTCCATAACATCTTTTGAAATGAATACATGAAATGATCAATAACAATAAACCTTTATTAAATGCCTATCTTCTAGACAATTAATTGCCTCTCATTCATTCATTACCTTTGCAAAGTGAATTACATAATATTTTACAGAAAAGGGATCAAGGATTCCGGGAGTTTAAGCCACTTTTGTTCATTCTCTAGTAAACAATGGAAATGGGATTTAAATCAGGTGTGTGGTATGGTCAAACTTCTTCACCTTCCACTGAACCCCTTGACTTTGATCCAGGAGAAAAAATTCTTGATGGAAATTGTGGGCCTGAAAGAGTTTGAAAAAGAGGATCAGGTTCTCAAAGTTTGTTTGATGTGGGAATTGAACTTGCTACATGTCTGATTGCACATATCATAGACATAGGAAAGCAAGCTGAAAAGAAACAAAATGCAGTTGTATCTCCATGTCGATAGGGGAATTGGTTCTAGAACTTTCTAGTAAATAGCAAAATCCATGAATGTTCAAGACCCTTCTATAAAACAGGGCAGTATTTACATGCAACCAAAGCATATTCTCCATTCTAAATCATTTCTAGATGACTGTAATACCCAATCCAGTGTAATGTAATTTAAATTGATATACTATACTGTATCGTTTGGAGAGTAATGACAACTAATACATAGTACAGACACAGTTTTTCTTGTGAATATTATTCAGTTGAAGTTTATTCAAATCACAGATGTGGAAACTACAGATTCCAAAGATCAACTGTACTCAAAATATAAGAAATCTGTGTGAAATAATAGAAGCACTTGGATTCATTATTTTCACAAAATGTAAGATCTAAGTGAGAGCCATTGGCAACCTTCAGTTTCCAGGCTCCTCAGGAGAGTTGTTACTCTTCCTCTATTCGTTTTACAGCTAGTTGTCTGTGGTTTTATTACAACTTTAATTGACTAGAGCCTTTAATTATGGTTAGGTGAATCCATTTGTGTGAAATAACAAGCGTAAACTTTCTTCAATTTTTCAAGTGAACATTTGTGCAGGTTTAGAATACTTTCTTTTCCTGCTGTATATCCTTCAATCTAGTCTCCAGTCTGTGTAATTTGTGTCTTTCAGACTTTACATTATTAGCTGCAGAACGTGACAGGTAGGAGAAGGCACAAGGTCATTTCATTATTCTTTGAAACAGATTTAGGCACATCACATTCTTTGTTTTTTTAAAAAAATTCTATATAACTTGCAATTGAGTCTTCTGTTTTAAATGTCTTCTTTCCTGGTGACATTCTTTCAATTGCTTGATTCCAGATAAATGCTGACAGAAACATCAAAATTTTCATTGAATGTTCTACCTTTTACTTTTAAAAAATGTAGATTTTTAAGAAAGGTAAAATTCTCATCTGACTTAGAGGAGAAGGAAATCAGAGTCAGCATAAGTTTTGGGGTCTTTTTAAATGCCAGAATGAAAACAGAGAGACTAGAAGGCACAAAGAAAAAGCCCTGTTGAGAACCTCCATTTGTGCTAGATGGGACTGTAATCCCTAAGCCCAAATTACAGGCAGGTGGGAACCAGGAGCCACAAACTATGTGAAACTGCCATTTGTACAGTGGCAAGCGGAGACAATCAATGCAGACAGAGAAGTGATGTAGACAGAGAAGGCGAACTTCCCCTAGCAGTGTGTAAAATGACTTCCTGCCAAGCTGGAGGCATGTAACTACCAGCTGCGAACTGCTGACTTTCTTCATCTAGCTTTAGTAAAGCCCCTCTTGACGGTTCCACAGCCTATATTGGAGTGTGATGAAGAATCTAGCTACTTTCACTAACGAAACAAAAAAGACAAAGAACAAGCAAAACAAATCACAACTCTGCATTATGGCTTGAAGGTCCTTTTTGCCCGATATTGCCTCCTTTCATGTTGTTTCATAACCATAACGTTAAGCTTTTGCATTTCCTACTCTTAGTTTCTATGGCTAGACCGACTCCACTGACCTAGAGAGACTGGTGCTGCTCTGAGGAAAGCAAGCAATGAAGTGGGGTGCTATGTGAGCTGCTGCTGGTGCAATTCGTAGACCAACTGCCAAAAGCTTTCCTGGAAGTGACTTGAGAGGATGTTTTGATGGGAGAGACTTGCAGATGCAATGATTCAGGCTTTGGACATGTGTGGGAAGAACGGTGCACACAGAAACAGTAAATTGGCTGCTTCTGACCATTTCATTGATGGTCTACTCAGAACTAATGAAAATGATGAAGATAGTTGGCAGACAATTTAAAATTAAGTATATAGTTTATAGGGCTTCTTTGATACAGCTTAAAATAAGTTATTGTCCACCACTGCAACGGGAAAGAAAACCAACCGAAACCACACCCACTCCCTTAGCGAAAGATACTGTTCCCTCAATAGTTCCTGTCAGTTTCTGCTTCTATTTTTTTCTCTCAACTGTTAAGAACAACTAGGGTTAACCTGTACCACAGCCTTGTTCAGAACATGCTATGTATGAAAAGAACAGAACTGTATTCCAAAGGAGGTATAGTAAGCAACCAACTCTCCTAAAGGAAGCTGTGGACCTGTGGACTAGATTTTGAGGGTATTAAACCAAGGGAACCATGATATCAAATTTAATGAGGAGGTCTACTGACTTGGGATGCTCGATGAAACATCATGACCAAGACCTGAAAAGACTGTGCAAGTGTATTTCTTGCATGGTTCCTCCAAAACTTTGGAAAAAATGATTACTGACACCAAGAGAAAATGAAATGCCTGAATTTCTGCAGTAAAATAAGAGTTTTGTTCATGGATGTGGACATACTGGAGTAGCTATAACATGTAAACCTAGAAAGTCCCAGAAGATGTGTCCTTCACCAAGGTCATTGGAATATGATGTTGAGAGTGAGCCCACATTAATAAGCTTAGTGATGGCTCTCCTCTAGAAAGCAGTGTCAGTGTCAGGAGATACTGTTAAAGAGGTTGGCTGGTCGAGAGCAATGGGGATGATAGGGTCTCAAAGTAATACTGGCCAGGTGGTGGCATTAAATGTCCAGATGTCGTAAAGGGGCAGCCAAGTGACCTGCAGAGAATTGCAGAGATGGTTAATAGGAATGACATTCTCAGGGCAAAGTAAGACAGCCCACAGCGTACTGATGAATAGGGACAATAGCAGGGAATTATATGGGCACAGGGAGGACTAGATGGACAGAAACTGAGAGTAAATTCCCCAATAAAAACTTGAAATCTATAGTCATTTTTCAGAATGGAATCATTTTTTAGACTTAGAATTCAATGAATGGAATGGTAGCTGGGTCACTAAGAGGAAGTAACTTGCCACACCATGACAGGTATATGTTACAACAACTCTGTCAATCATTCAGCAAAGGACCTATGAGCCAGTGCTCTCAGGGACTACAGAATGAATTTGTACTGGGGCCAAACACCACAATCAACCAAACTCTTACCATTATTTATAAGGCCATGTGCCCAACGTAAGTGAAATCTGAACCTTGCACATACTTTTCCGTTTTAGTGTCAGAGCAGTTGGCTTTTCGACATAAATACTGTGGTTCATCTGATTGATTGGACTCAATTCTCTACTATTTTGAAAAATAGAGCCATCTTCAGTATGTCACCTTTTATAAACTAGCTATAATTCTTCCTCACTAGTGGACATTTCTATTAGATGCTACTGTTTTTGGTTTTTTGTTCTCAGCTTTTACGTTCACACTGATTCCACAGAGGGCTCCAGCAGCAAGTACATCCCCGCTCATTTGCTCAGACAGGTCAGACTGGATGTGGGAAGTCCTAATCTCAAACCAGTATCTAATGGACCACTGACAGACCTGGGCCTATGCAGCTCTGTGTCAACACTCCCATGATTTTTTGTATGTCTTTAGCCAGTCCTACCATGGAACACCAATTCTTGCTCCATTAACTAATCAGTCTTCACTGTTCTTTTAGTCTCTTTTATGAGCTAGAGTCTTAACTTGAATTTTCTACACTAGCAACTGTGTTGTTTTTGTTGGTACCTTTCCATCCTCCATCCCTCTTGAAGATGCGAGTGGATTATGTTTCTTGAACAAAAACCTTTATCTTACAGTGACAATAGTTACTGCCTTCCAGGAATCACATTGTCCTCTGTTCTTTTGATCACAATATCTTTCCAGCACTTTTGACCCTGTGAAAAACACAGTTCACCTGCTTGCTGCCTCAGCTTCCCGAATCTTCAATTACCAGAGGAACTTCCTGTAGTCTAGTCCGGTCACTGGGTCCCTTTTTTACCTTTCCTCCTAGGTCATACATGACTCACTCAGTACTAGTTGTGTGACATAGAACTAGAAAAAGCCTATTATTTGCCCATGTTAATTTTGGTAATGTTTACATGAATAAAAAGGTAACTTTTCATTGTATTATATTTTTATACCATGGTAAAAGAAATCCAGTTCTTTTTTCCTCATGAATTTGAGACTTCCCTCCCACCAATTATTATGGAGGTTCTGAGATTTTTATCTCATTTGTAAGGTGACATGTTTGTAGCTCCAGTTCCTGGCAGAAGGCAGGAGGTTTCTGAGTCAGACATAGAGGACTCTGCTACTTAAAACAGTAAGTGGAAGGACAGCATGTTCTTAGCAGTTTCCTTCCTCTCCTCCTTCCACGTCTCATGTAGTGAAGTCGAGCAACCCAGATTCATGCTCCATACAGAACAGGCCACATCATAGCCGGAGAATCCTGTTAAGGAACTTGAAATATTTTATAATGGGCAATAACTTACCTACCATTTTTCTAAAAGGAAAATTTTATCTTCACAGTCTTTGTTATAGAGAAACATTTCCATCTTTCTCTTGACAGAGATTTGAGAGCCCTATTACTACCTTCTAAGTTTTTTCTCCAAAAGTCCTTGAAATGGTGTAAAAATAGTCAGGGGTTTTTATATCAGCCACCTGTGGGGAACTGTCGCCTAAAAACCCATAATTCTGTATTGGAGACAGTAGATCAAGTCATAATCAGCATCCCGTGTAGCTTACACACACACACACACACACACACACACACAAACATTGTTTTGAGAGTGCTCTCCTATTTTTTTTTTTTTTTGAGACAAGGTCTCCCTGTAGCCCCTAAGCTGTTCTGGAACACACTATGTAGACCAGGCTAGCCTTGAACTCACAAAGATCTGCCTGCCTCTGCCTCCTGAGTGCTGGGATTAAAGGCGTGTGTCACCACGCCCGGCTGAGAGTGCTCTTCTTTTGTTTATTTGGTAATCTTTTATTATTCTCCACAATCTTCTAAGATATTTCTGATTTTATGAGTATTTTTTTAAGATAATGAAGAGTAGAACATCTGAGAGAAAATCCTAGAAACAGTAATTTCTTTTTTTAACCTTATAGAAAAAGTTATTCTCATGATTTTTTTTCCTCTTTAACTAATGAGCTTGGTTACTTTACTTTCATCTCCATAGCTCTTGGAATGATGTTTTCTGTAGTGGAGCGAAGTTCATGGCTTTCAAGAACTTCAGGCCAACTATACAAGTCTGCATAGTAATGTCTTCAGTGATAGGACTGATGTAATATTTGTTTTTCATGAGTCGTCTCTAATTGCAATTACCTTCTCTGACTGAGTGTGGTATCTTTCTTGACCGTGTCAATGGATTCAAGAATGGTATTTACCTAACTCACTGCCTTTCTCATAGTCTTAGGAAAGGTCCCACCATAACTGTGGACTTCAGTTTTTTGATATGAATCATGATAGGCATTGACAAAGTCAGAGATTAAGAACTGAAATGCCTATGGCTAAGATCATTATTTCAAAAAAACTACAGAGAACAGCATTCACATCATTGTCTAACATAAGAGGAAGCCAAGTGAACAGTGCTTTCTAGAAGTATGCATGTGTTTAGGAGACTCAGGCATACCATAGACCTTGATTTGAAATACAATGCTCATAGTATCTGGCTCAAGCTAGAGAGGTCATGTCTTTCCTCAAGAAATGCCAATCAAATTTTGCAGATGTAAGAGTTTGCATATTCAACTACATGTGAACTTTGGAATTGGTTTCATCCAGACCTACATTTTATGGCTTTGTTTCTTTTTCAAGAGTTTTGTTTCTCTCTGTTTTCTCCATGAGGTGTAGTGATTTCTCTGATGGGCACAATTACCGGAACTTGGTGAGAACTGGGTGGATTAAAATGAAACTCCATTCCTGCTCGGAGTCACAGTTCCGAGTTCCAAAGACTGCTTGGCAAAGAATCACCCAGATACCTTGATTAAAGATAGTAAGAAAACTTCCTGGCGTTCTCAATGGCTGAGCCAGCATCTCTGGGGTTGGAGGCTATGAGGTTGTATGCTTCCAACATTTCCCCAAATGGTTCTAAAATGTAGCCAGGTTTGGGAAGCAGCAGTTGTGCAAAAGAATCTGGGAAGAGCAGACTCAGGGGGTGTCAACTCTCTATCTCCTGTAAAATCACTCAGCCAGAGCAGAGACTGTACACCGGACAGCAGCAAATTAAAGACAGTCTTTCTTTCAGGACAGCTGGCTGGAGAAGCACAGGTGCTCCCAAGCCTGAATTTGCTTATCAATCTGTATTTCCAGCATTTAATTTTAATGAATGATGGAGAATTTGGAAGCCAAAGATTGATTCACGATTAGCAAGTGTTTTCAATGTCCAAGAGATGGCAATTACTCCAATTATGCTCAATTAATTTCCTTATTAACTTCACTAATTTTCTTCTTTTGATAAGTTTCTAGTTGGTCTATTTCAGAGTTGATTTCTTTAAACAACACGTTTTAGTTTTTATTACATTTATTTATTTGTGTGTGGGGGGGTACACACCTGCCATCATGTACACGTGTTGGTCAGAGGACAATTTTGGAGAGTTCTCTGGTTCTCTCCTTCAAATATCTGGGTCTCAAGGATCAGATCTACGTCATCAGGCATGGTGGCAAGTGCCTTTACCTGCTGAGCCATGTCTCCTGACTGGCCAAGTCTTGATTCTCATTTCTGTGACAGAATACTTAACAGGAACAACTTAAGCAAGAAGCTATAGTCCGTCATGGTAGAAAAAACATGATATTGGGACTAGCTCTTGTCCATGACAATGGGAGCGTGGGGCCACTTGCTTATATCTCAGTGAATCAGGAAGCAGAGAACTCAGGCAGGGCCATATATACCCAATGCCCTCTTTCCCATTGTTCTACTTCTTTCAACTAAACCCTACCTGCTAAAGGTTCCGCCATCTTTCAAAAAAGCAGCAACAGTTAGGGATCAAGTGTTAAAACACATACCCCCACATTTCACATTTAAATCATTCACACACACACACACACACACACACACACACACACACATATATATCAAAAAGAAAATGTTGAAGCTGGTTGTGGTTACACATGCCTGTGTTCCCAGAACTAGGAAGTCTGAGAAAAAAAGACTATGTGAATGAGGCGAGCCTAGGTGACAAAGTGAGACTTTGTTACAAAAAAAAAAAAAAAAATCACATTCATTCTTTAAGTACTTTTCTGTCAAAACTGAGAATAGTGTCATGCAATTAACTCAGGAGAGAGTTGTCTAGATGGTGTTCTGATAGTAAATAAATAATAAATTCTTACTACTCCTTACCACCTGGCTATAGCTGTAAGCCCAGTTTGCCAGCCAGCCTAGCAAGGGTATTTTCACCACTATAACCTCTGCCCTGTAGGCAGATATGGCATAAAGATCACAGCATCCATTTCCCCCAGCTTCTCTGTGACTTTGAATCTCTCTAAAGAGTTTTTCCTGGCAGCACTGCCAATTATCTAAAGGCATTACAAATAATGGGTAGTTGTAGTGGTCTGGGGAAGGTATGGGAGAAGAAAGGTGAAGACCAGTTTCCTCATCTTGACTGGGTTAGCTCCTCTCTCTAGGTCTCTTGTTCCTCATGCATTGAGGGAGAAGTCTGATTTCTTTATTCACTGAATCTTTGCTACTGTGTGGCTCCCCCGCCCCAACAAGGACTGTTACTCAATACTTTTTAAACATACAAGCCAACTCATTTCAAACTGCTTTTCCTTGTTGGTGTTAATAATGAACAATCTTTTGGATCTATTTCAATTTTAAAAAGAGTAAAATCTATAACCTCGTATTGAATGCTACTGCAGTTTTATTTATTGCTTATATCTCTTGTGTAAAATAAACTGGATAATAAATAGAAATCAACTTACGTGAAATTCAGAATTGAATCCTAAAAATTATTCTTCCTAAGAGAAGGAATTGTTTCTCTCTGAAATTCCTTTCTTAGAGACCCTTGCAGTTCTCTAAAATCTAGAACACCAAATATCTTGAATTCTGACTCATTATATTCAGTCCTTAAACTGTTGACCAGTGTTCAGACAGAAGCTTTCAAAGATGAAAGTTGGCAAAGTATACAAGTGAACAGGAGGCCAAAGTTGGCTATCACCTCATCTAGAAGCTTCTCCTACCTTGGCCTGCACCTCAGACTCTTTTCTCTGTGGTAACACAAACCCCATCCAGTGCTTTTTATGATGCACTTTGTCTGAGACCCTCTTTGCAGGGAGTTAGTGCCTGTGGGGCTACTTCTGTCTGTAGGTCTGTTTGGGGAATTGGGAGTAGTCATAAAATGCTCACTGGCAGAGCAGTATCTTTTCTTTGTTTTCTTGGCACAGTTTGAAGGCAGACCCAAACCAATCTGTAGTAAACCTTAGCCCTCAGCTTCTACTGGGGGTGAGGATGCTGATCTCAAACACTAAAACCTTAAAGTTCTCGTTTGAAATCTAAAGGGGCATAAATAATCTTTTTCTTTTATCTTTTATTTTGTGAGATGTCGTGCATGAATGAGGTGCTGTGCTCTTTGAGGGTGTTATTCAAAATACAAAAGGTGTTATTCACAATGCCTCTTTTACTGTAGAAAATACATGCTTGCTAACTTGGTCTTCAGCTGTTGTTAAAAGAAAATCTGTAGATAGAGCAAAAGGGCAAAAGGGTGACATCTGGCATAACAGACTTTTTAAGATGGTTTTGGCATAAAGCCTGCATTAAACAGCAGAAGCAGAAAAAAAATCTATTGAGATAAAAAAAGAAAAAAATGAGGGCAATACAACTCTGACTTCTAATCTTTAGCAAACCTGCTTAAAATCAGCCTAAAGGTTTTGTTGTTGTTATGACCCAAAATGGGCCATCACCTGGAATACTGGCTCTGAAAGACAGGACAGTATGTCTCTGTGATTTTTCTCAAGTAGAGGAGTTTGAATGTTTTCATAAATTCCCAGCCACTGTACACTTGACTTCACCTTTTCATCTGAGTGAGCAATGCACAGAAGAGTTCACATTATTACAGGATCCCCTTCACTTGGCTTGTGTGGATACTGGCTAAATGTGATGCATCAAGTGCTGCTTGAGGTAATAAAGAACATATATCATCTTCAAAACAGCAGTGGCATAGAAATTATGAACCCTGTAACTCGAGAAGAAAATAATACACTGCTAGATACAAACAAGGGGCAAATTGGGATAAAGTTTCTAAATCGTGTAATTATTCAAGACACTGAAAGATAAAAGTTGCTGCAAAGAATTACCTTCACAGGAGGCAGGTTTAATACTAGCAATTTTTAGGACTCCTGTTTTTCTCAAAGTATTTTATTTTGCTTTCACCAGCTCTGATTGAAAGCTGAGTAGGAAAGTGAAAGGGAGGCAGGAACAGGGCTGCTGATTCTAGATGATCAAGTCCATGGTTTGATAGTTTCGAGGCAGTGACTTGGCTGGATTATGAGTAAGAGTCCTTGGGTTAGCTCTGATCTGAGTAGTCTCAGTCAGTTAGTGCCTGTTGCTTTGATATGCATGCACATCTGTGAGATGACCATACCATGGCAACAATTCTGTTAAAAATCAGCTTTTGTATTTAACCTTGGACCCCAATCAGTTACACTGGAGCTTGAGCTTTACTGATGCAAAAGGCTTGGGCCTCCACCCCATTTTCTCACATGGTGATGAAAGTGAGACCATTAGCCATGGTATGACCTTGATCTACACAAGACTCCATCTCAGTGGTAGTTTGGCATGTGAATTGGGGACACAATATGGCCTTTGAAAGTTGTTTATAAATAGAATCTGTGCTGCCTTACATGATTTATGAAGCTGTGATTCCAGAGATTGAACAATATTTGTTGGTTGAGAGTAAATTATAATGACAAATGACTGAATGCCACTTGTATGCACCAGCTGAACAAAAGCCTTTATAGGGTAGAGTTCCTGTGGCTCAGACATTGAATTATGTGCCTTGCTGTTCCTAATTTCTCATTAATTTTAACACTAAAAATGCAGACCCTGCTATTTGCCTATTTTAAGTCTAGAAGAATTATAAATATAAGGCAAAGGTGTTACGTGGAATGCAAATGAGATACTGAGAGTTCATTTCTAGGAGATGTGTCCTGAGCAGTAACAAGAACTGCAATTATCTCGACTCTCAGAATGACCTGAAGATAAAAGTGCATGGATGCTTTTCCTTTTTTGTTTTTCTGTCGGAGTGATGATTCTTTTTATGAGCTGTCTAGTGTTCCCAGGGCCCTCTCTCTCAGATTCAGTTTGTTGGGTTGGTATATACTAACAGTTCATTCAAAGTAGAGAAAATAATCAGAGTCAGGCATGGTTGGGTGTGAGCAGTTGAGGATTAGGAGAATAGAGGAGTAGCTGGGGACAGAGGTGCTGCAGTCAGGTTCTGTTTCTAATCTCGAGTTCTGCCTCTTGCTATCCCCATGAGTTATTGTACCCAGTAGTCTTTGCAGCATGGGTTAATGCAGAAAGAGATGGTGGTGAGACTAGTGCTCCAAAGGTACTCTATCCTCCTTCTAGTCTGCTTTCTACAATGTTGATAATTCAAAGGGTGCTTTTGAATTTTTTTTCTGCTCTACATGAAGTACTAACAGTTATAGGTATTGTTCTTTTGACATAAAAGCAGCTAGAAAGAAAAAGTTTATAAAATCTTTTTTGAAAATTGGACAACTCCCTAAGAATATGACTCCTGGGGGCAGGGAGACAAATGCAGAGAGTCCCAGAGTTTCCCAGCTTGCTACCTGAGGGACACTGCCATATTGTAGCCTGAGGAAACCAGTGAAGCCATGTTGGCCTGCTGAATCAAGATTAGGGTTCAGGGAGGTCAATATGGCTCTAATTTGCATGGCCAAATTTAGAAATAAGAAATAAGAAAGCTTTGAGCTTTACCAGGGCACACACAACAATCAGAGGACTTCTCTTTAGTCAGGGTACTAGTTTGTAAAAACAAGAGATGAAATTTCATAAAACTATAGTGAAAAGTACTAGAAGTCAGTAGACCAAAGTACTCCAGGGTACATAAGATGAGGAATGCATCACATTCCTTCCAGCAAGAGTGCTATGCTTCCTAGTACAGGAGCCAGTGAACAGAATCCTCAGAAATATCAGGTTTTCACAATGGAGATATTATCCCCAGGGAAGACTGCTCTGTGCATGCCAAAACTACACAAAAACAGCAAAACAGAAGCACTAGACAACATGCAAAGAGATCACACACAGTTGTATACGCACCCCCCACACGCACATACATGCAACATGCACACAACACACACACACACACACACACACACACACACACACGCACACTAAAACAAATGCAGATATCTGGGAACAGTGAATATATGGATAGATACAAGGCACATTTTAATATCTTATTTAAACAAATTTTTAATCATTTGCAATTTAAAGCTCATGTGAAAGAAAATGTATGGATGCAATAGCAAAGAGTGGAAGGGGGGCTGGGAGTCTGCTATGTAGTGATGGTGTCTACAGCACAGTCACTGCAAAGTAGACTGAAAACACCTAGCAGGGCCATATTTGACACCGCAGAGCAGTGCTTGGAAAATAATCAAAATTATCTGTGGAAATTACTGGAGGCAAAATCATAAGCAAAAAAATCTTGAAAAAGCAGGATGCTACATTATAAGTCCGTTATGAAATTAATTCATTGTTGAAGTAAGAACCTTCAGGATCCAATCACCTCTCCTTGAGAGGATCCAGTAGCTGGGGATCAAGCAATAAAGACATGAGCCTTTTGGGGATACTTCATACTTAAAATATAACACAGAAAAAAAGGAAACAATGAAAAATAGGAAGACAAATGGCAAATGAATGAACTAATTTGTAATTATAGGAAAAGAAAATCGTGTAAGCATTCCAATTAAAAGACAGATTATCGGACATGACAAAAAACAAAACCTGTATTAAGAGGAACCCATTTTCAAAATATAAAGAAAAATGGATGAAAAGAAAAAGGAAAAATGCAGGACAGACTGCATTCTGCCACCCCAAACCAACAACAGAGGGATGGAAAGTATACCTAGCAATAAAAATGACTTCAGAACTATTGAGTTTATCACATAAAAGGAAACTTTTTTCTAACTTAAAATGGGTAAACTGATGAAGATAACAATTCTATAACTGAAAGTACTGGAACTTCAAAATTAATGACTCCTAAACTGATAAAATGGAAAGAATACAGCGTCAGATTCTAATCCTTCTCATTCAGAAATTTATATAGCAAGTTAACAAAAATAAAATGATGACATAGTATCTTATAAACACTATCAATCCCCTTTTCCCAGTTGACCTTTAAGGAACACTAGGCCCATCAACGGCATAACAAACATAGTGTTCATGTGTAGCAGGACCATTTTCTAAGATGTACCACATACTGGACTACAAATAGGCATAAAACCTTTTTTAAAAATTGAAATAATACAAACTATACTCTGACTATATGAGATTGAATTGTAAATTAGTAACAAACATTGGGAAGCCACCCTGAGAAAATAAAATTTAAAGATTAAAATAATCCATGGATCAGATGATAAATTAAAAAGCAAATTAGTATTTGGTGGACTGGAGAGATGGCTCAGTGGTTAAGAGCACTGGTTGTTCTTGCAGAAGACCTGGGTTAAAATCCCAGCACCCACATGGTGGCTAACAATCATCTGTAATACCTTCTTCTGACTTCTGCAGGTATCGCATGACATGGCTACACTTACATACATGCAGGCATAACACTCATACACATAAAATAAAAATAAATAAATTTTAAAAATTAAAAACTAGAAACTGGGCATGGTGGTGGTACACTCCTGTATTTCCAGCACTCAGGAGGCAGAGGCAGGTGGATCTCTGTGAGTTCAAGGCCAGTCTGGTCTACATAGTGAGTTCCAGGACAGCTGGGGCTACAGGGAGACCCTGCCTCAAAAAGACAAGAAAGGAAGAAAGAAAGAAAATTAGTATTTTTCATTGAATAAAAGTTAAAACAATACTTCAAAATGTGCAATGGATAGCCAGACAATAGCCAAAGGAAAATTTATAGCATTGCATGCTCATATGCAGTAAGAGAAATGGCTTAAACTAATGACTTCAGCCATCCTAGAGCAAGTGGATGCTGAACTAAGACAAAAACACAAAATAAACTAGAGGAAGAACCTAATAAGTCAAGAATCAGTGAAGGTGAAAATAAACAAAACAATACAGGATGGTCAATGAAACCAAAAACTTTTTTTTTAAATTAGTAGAATTGATAAGTATATACTTAGACTGCTCAAAATGAAGGAAAGATGATACATTATTTGTATTAGTAATAAAAATGGACATCACTGAAGTTTCAATAGTGAAAGAATATTTGGTGATTATTATGAGCAGCTTCATGCCAATAAAGCAGATTACTTCATTGAAACAAATTACCTGAAAGAGAATTTGACAAGCCCTATAGTTATTAACCAATCTTAAACTTGGAACTAAAAATATTTGAAAAGAACTCAGTCCCAAATGACTTTTCCTAAACATTTAAGCAAAACAAATAAAAAAGTCCCATGCAAATTCTTACAAAAACAAGGAGGAAATGCTTCAAAATAATCCTAATAGACTATTAATAGGTTGAATCTAGTGGTTTATAAAATGTGAACAGTGAATGTTGTACATAACCAAGTTGGGTTGATCTGAATAATATTTTTTTTAAAAATTTGTTTTTGTTGAGTATTTTGTGTATTTCATACAGAATGATTATTTTTAATAGTAATTAAAAATAATTAATTAAAATCATTAGCTTACAAAGTAATGAGTTTCATAATACCGTGGTCATACCTATCTGTCTTTATATTCTGTTCTTATGCATTCCCCTCACCTGCTGCCCTCTGCCATCCCTCTGACCTCTTCTTACTGGCCTCCAACCTCCCTCTAATAGTTCACACTTACGCTTTCATGTCTTATGTATTTCACTGTAGGAACTTAAAAACTGACTCCAAAATGTGTATTGAAATGCAAAGTATTTAGAGTACCAAAATCAATCATGGTAGTCAGGGAGTCAATTATGTACCACCCCCTGCTTTAAAGAAAGTTTCACGCCCAATCCTTGGAATCTGTGAATACATTATCTTATAAGGTCAAAGTGTCCATGCAAATATGATTAAAAGCACAAATCCTGAGGTGTGGAGAATATCCCTGATGGTTCAGGTGGGCCCTGTCTAATCTCACAAGCTCTTAAAGCAGAAAACCTTTCCATTCTAAGTCATCTGGATAAAACAGAGTAAGAGGGATTTGGAGCAGAAGAGGGACTCTTGCTGGATTTGAAAATTGAGGTAGATGTGACAGGACACCAAAGAAACTGAACATCTGCAGCTGAAGGTCCTCCAGGAAACAGGTCTTCAGTTCACAACCAAAGGGAGGAATGGAGTTCACACCACACAGAGAAATTGCATTCTGCCAACAGCTTGTCGGCAGGAAGTGATTCCAAACAGGAGCTTGTAATAGCTGTGATAGCAACTTAATTTCAATACAGGCAAGCTCATGTCAGATTTAGGACCAATGGAATTGTAGGACACTAAGAGTGTACAGTTGTAAGCTTTTTGGGGGGGAGTCTTTTTGAGACAGGGTCTCCCTGTCCCCCTAGCTGTCCAGGAACTCACTATGTAGACCAGGCTGGCCTTGAACTCACAGAGATCCACCTGCCTCTGCCTCGAAAGGGCTGGATCTCCATTTCACTATTAAAATACAGAGTTTCATACAGAGAAAAATTCATTTTCAATACAGTTGACACCAAGATGCACATGCGTTTCTAATCTCTATATATCTGATTATTACTAGTCACAGTTGGTTACTTTCTGTACTCCTTGACATCTGAGCATGGATATAAAGTCATCAGGTAGATTTCAATGGAAATGTTTTTCACATCCACCAATCATTAAGGAGAAACTTTTTATGCTTTGAAGAATTATTATTATTTTTTAAATTATTTTTTTAAAATTTTTAATAGTTACATGATTAGAAGAAGTATTTCACTACAGCTTTAACATATTCAGCAACACACTCCAGAGCAAGAGTACATCTCTTTCACAAGTGGCTGCAAGTTTCTAGGTTCACAGTTGCGTTAATACAGCCATACAATAATGAACTTAGTATAAGCCCTGCAAGACAGTGAATCTAGTCAGCCTATCTAGAGGTCTTTGTTTTAGGAGGTTCAGCTGTTCCTCATCTAGCTGTAATCAGTTGTCAATACTCCTTTGGATAAGATTGGGGTCTGCTGTTCATTTTCCCAGTTTTATGCTGGGTTACTATCTGGGAATCCCTTTGGCCAACCTGGCCAACAACTCCAAAGAAGGTATCGCCTGTTTGGCATTGTGGCTTGTATGTAGCCTTTACTATACATATGGACTCTTATGAAATTATATTGGCCCCTTTAATCTTTGGTTATACTTTCCTTTTTCATGTTTAAGGCCATACAGTTGGACCAGGTAAACCGATTTATTTTTACTCTAAAGGTCATTTGAGGATCTATTCCTCAGGGGTCACATGGGTTTGGGAGGAGCCCTTGGCTCCTATCTTTTACCAGTTCCACCAATATTAAGATAAGTCAAAGGTCTTGCTGGACCGTGGTTGGCTTCCCTTGGAAGCATGGAGGAAATGATTCCTCTGTGTTGACCCTCCTCTTTATAGATTGGACACTGGTTCAAGTCCACCTGGTGGGGTCTCGGCCTCCTTGATCAAGAGGACAGGTGACCCACCACCATTATAGGACATTTTGAGAGATGCTCATAGTCCCCTGGAACTAGTTGACCTAGGAGGGCTAGAAACAAAAAGTGTCCTTTATGTCCCTCTGATCAAATTAGTATAGGCCGCAAAGTATGTCTGTTAAATACCCAAGAAGGTTAGTTCCACCAGTCTGGTATTTTTAATTACAGTGTGTCATGTAGATAAATCTGGGCAAAGACCAGTTGTTCTCAGATAAACATTACCTAGACATATATTTCTTGATCTGCTATGTATAATTTGTCAGTAGGGTGTAGGAGTAATATGGTTCCTCTGGTTTTCAAAACTAGCTAGGCACTGTTTATCTCTCGCATTGTCTCACCCCTCCATCGTGGTTTTCCCACTTAAGGTGCCCTCATTTCCCCCTTTCTCTCTTACTAATACCCTTCTGTATGGTCCTACATCTCTTGAGCTCCTCCTTTCCCTTTATCCCTTAGGTTCCTTGTATACCCTTCCCTCACCCTTCCCTTTTACCCAATTTTTATCCATATCTCCCTTATTAAGGCCTGTTTCCTACTGCTCTTCTCTTTCAGGTTATTTATTTTCCTTTACCTCTCTGTTTCTTTTCTATTATCCTGGTTCCTGTAGTTATGTCTAGATACATACTCACTTCTCAGGATTTGGTTCTAGGATCCACATATGAGGGAGAACATTTTTCGAATTTTTTTCTGAGTCTGTGTTACTTCATTAGTATAACAGTTTCTAGTTCCATCCATTTACCTGAAAATTTCATGATTTCATCTTTCTTTACTGCTGAGTAAAATTCCATCGCATAAGTGAACCACATTTTCATTATCCACTCATCATTTGAGGGACACTTAGGTTGCTTCCATCTCTTAGCTATTGTGAAAAGATCAGCAACAAACATGGATGTACAAGTGTCTCTGCAATAGGATGAATTCTTTGGGTATGTGCCAAGGAGTGGTATAACTGGGTCAAATGGGAGGTTCATTTGTAGTTTCTTAAGACTTCTCCACACTGCTTTCCTCTGCAACATTTGGTATCATTTGTTTTCTTGATCTTAGCCAGTCTGAATGGGGTAAGGTGAAATTGTAAGGTGGTTTTAATTTACATTTCCCTAATAATTAGTGATGTTGAACATCTTTTAAGATGTTTCTTAGCCATCTTTACTTCTTCTTTTGAGAACTCTCTGTTCAGCTCCTTAGCCCATCTCTTAATTGGGTTGCATCTTGTCTTGGTTCTCTGTTTTTTAAGTTCGTTATATACTCTTGTTATTAAACCTCTGTCGGATGTGTCAATGGTGAAGATTTTCTCCCATTCTGTGGGTTTTCTGTTTGCTTC
>NW_008333887.1:1378555-1381064 GCF_000622305.1 Nannospalax galili | reverse complement strand
TTGTGTGTGTGTGTGTGTGTGTGTGTGTGTGTTTGTGTGTGGAATTTTTGGCGTCCCTTAGATATATTATCATATCATCTGCAAAAAGGGATAATATGATCTCTTTTTTTTCCAATTATTACTCCTTTAATTTCAGACTCTTGTCTTATTGCTCTTGCAAGATTTTCAAGTACTATGTTAAAAAGAAGTGGGGATAATGGACAGCCTTGTCTGGTTCCTGACTTCAATGGGAATGCTTCCAGTTTTTCTCCATTTAGAATGATGTTGGCTGTGGGTTTGTTATATATGGATTTAGTTATTTTGAGGTATGCTCCCTCCAGTCCCATTCCCTCTAGGACTTTGAACATAGATGCATGTTGAATTTGTCAAAGGCCTTCTCTGCATCTATTGAGATGACCATGTGGTTCTTGTCTTTAAGACCATTTAACTGATTTATGACATTTATTACTTACGTATATTGAACCATCCCTGCATCTCTGGGATAAAGCCGACTTGATCATGATGGATGATCTTTTTGATGTGTGTCTGTATGTGGTTGGGAAGTATCTTGTTGAGAATTTTTACATCTATGTTCATTAAGGATATGGGTCTATAGTTTTCTTTTTGGGTTATATCTTTACCTGGCTTTGGTATTAGAGTGATGCTGGCTTCATAGTAGGAATTTGGAAGTTCTCCCTCCATTTCTATTTTTTTGACTAAATTAAGTAGAATTGGATGCAGGTCTTCTTTAAATGTCTGATAGGATTCTGCTGTAAATCCATCTGGTCCTGGGCTTTTTTTAGTTGGGAGGTTTTTTATAACTGTTTCAATTTCTTTTTGTGTTATGGGTCTGTTTAAGCTGTTAATCTCTTCTTGCTTTAGTTTTGGTGGTTCTCATACTTTTAGATATCTGTACATTTCTTTTAGGTTTTCAAATTTAGTAGCATATAGGTTTTTAAAGTATTCCCTTATAATGTTCTGTATCTTTCTGGTGTCTGTTGTGATTTTTCCCCTTTCATCTCTGATTTTGTTGATTTGGAGGTGCTCTTTCTTTCTTTTGGTTAAGTGGGCTAGTGGTCTGTCAATCTTGTTTATCTTTTCAAAGAACCAGCTCTTGGAGTTGTTGATTCTTTGTATTGTTTTCTTTGTTTTAATTTCAGCTCTTATTTTTGTTATTTCTTCTTGTCTACTGGGTTTGGGCTTTGTTTGCTGTTTCTTTTCAAGTGTGTTGAGCTGCAGTGTTGTCATTTATTTTTGTTCTTTCCATTTTTTTGATGTAGGCACTTAGAGCTATAAACTTCTGTTTAAGGACCACTTTCAGCGTGTCCCAGAGGTTTTGGCGTGTTGTATTGTCCTTTTCACTTAATTCCAGAAATATTTTTATTTCTTTATTAATTTCTCTTTTGACCCATTCATCATTCAGGAGTGTGTTGTTTTATCTCCTCCATGTGTTCATGTGGTGATTAGGGTTTCTTTGGGTGTTGATTGTAAGCTTTATTGCATTGTGGTCTGATAGAATGCATGGAATTATTTGAATCTTTTTGTATTTGTTGAGGTTTGGTTGTGCCCAGGTATGTGGTCGATTTTGGAGAAGGTTCCATGGGGTGCTGAGTAGAAAGTGTGTCCTTTGGTGCTTGGTTGGAGTACTCTGTAGATGTCTGTTAAGTCCATTTGATATATGGTATTGTTTAGCTCAGATGTCTCTCTGTTAACTCGCTGCTCTGTTGACCTATCTAATGAAATGAAGTGGCCTTCTTGGTCTCTTCTGTTTAGTTTTAGTTTAAAGTCTCTTTTGTCACATATTGGAATTTCTATGCCTGCTTTTTTCTTAGTGCCATTTGCTTGGTATATTTTTTTCCATCCTTTCACTTTGAGATAGTGTCTGTCCTTGAAAGTGAGATGAGTTTCTTGCAGGCAACAAAAAGATGGGTTTTGTTTCTTAATCCATTCACCTAGTCTGTGGCTTTTGACTGGGGAGTTCAGTCCATTAATATTTAAAGTTATTAATGAAAGGTGGGTATAGAATCCTGTCATTTCTTGCTATAGCTGTACTTTTCCACAGTTATACCTTCATTGGATTTCTTTCCACAATCCCTTGGGTATAGTCATTGCTTTCTTCAGTTCTTTGTATTTCTTCCAGAACTCTCTGAAGGGCTGGTTTTGTGGACATGAATTCCTTCAGCCTATTTATGTCATGGAAGATTTTTCTTTCCCCTTCAACTATAACAGACATTTTGGCTGGGTATAGTAATCTGGGTTGGCATCTGTGGTCATTTAAAACTGGGAATACTTTGGTCCAGGCTCTTCTGGCTTTCATAGTTTGCACTGAGAAGTCAGCTGTAATCGTGTTGAGTTTTCCTTTATATGAGACTTGTTGTTTCTCTTTTGAAGCTTTCAGAATTGTCTCTTTGTTTATACATGTAGTATTTTTACTATAATGTGCCGTGAAGAGTTTCTCTTCTGGGCCTGTCTGTTTGATGTTCTGTATGCTTCTTGTATTTGTATGGGCATGTCTTTCTTTAATTTTGGG
>NW_008333887.1:1375802-1378187 GCF_000622305.1 Nannospalax galili | reverse complement strand
CTTTCTTTGTGTGTTCTTTAAATTCACTGAATTCTTTTATCATGTTTATAATTGTTCTTTTGAGTTCCATGCCCTGCATTATCTCTAGGTGGTTCTCAATGTACTTCTCTAGAGGACTATTGGTATTTGGTGGAGATATATTATTTTGGTTTTTCATGTTATTGTTTTTTCTCTGTGACTTTTACATGTGAATTTCTCTTGTAGTTTCTGATTCTTGTGTGAGACTCAGGCCTTCAAGTTTAGGTCTGCTTCTTTTTGTGAACTTTATGTGTCTTTGTGGTTTACTTTTTGGGCATGAAAGACTGGTTCATCTAAGCTTCCGGTTCTCTCTTTTGATTTTATATTGGAGTAGCCGGATTGCTTATCTTCAGGAGTTCCCACAGAGGCCCAATTCAGATGAGGCTTAGATGTTTTCAGGCTTTCTCTTAAGGTCTGTATTCCTCCAGGAATGATTTTGACCTCAGGAATTTGGGAGTTGGACTGGCCTGGGAGCCTGGCCCAGGAAAGATGCTGGTCTAGGGCAGCTGGTGGCTGTACCACCCAGACATGCAAAGGCACATGGGGCGCAAGAGGCCCCAAGGACTCCTGGGGACTGCACTGAGGAAATGCATTGGTCTGGATGCAAAGGGTCAGGAAGAGGAAAGTTCAGCCCCCATGGCCCAGAAAGAGGCTGGTTGGTGGTACAGGCCCTGGGAAATAGAGGGAGGTGAGGGTGGGGCCAGGCCCTGGGAAGCAAAGGGAGGTGAGGGTGGGGCCGGGCCAGGAAGCCATACTCAAGGGGCCCAGAGAAGGCACTAAGTTGGTCTGGATGAAAAGGATCAGGAAGCAGTATTGGTTCCCCAGGTGTCTGAGGCCCCAAGATGTGGAAGGGGACAGGACCCAAGCTAGGAGAGAGTGGTGGAGGAGATGGGATGGTGAATGAGGCTGGGGGAGTTAAGGCAAGGAGGGCACGATGGACTTTCCCCGAGAGAGGCCTGTGGGCTGGTAGGAGAGAGCTTGTTTTAAGCTTTTATTAAAGGAACAAATAACCAATATAATAGCATTACAAAAGAATGCCATATCTGAAAGGCTGAAACTATATGATTTTAAAATTTACATTTACCATCATCCTCTGTAAAAAGAACTTCTCTGTTCCAGGCTGGGAGCCATACTAGTCTATAAGTATAAACATAATTACTTAGAAGGTAGTTTAGTAGTATGTTCATTTAGGGAAAGAACAGTAGTGTGTGTCCCACTTGGCCCCTCTCCTCCCCAGTCACAGGCTTTTGACCAGGTTTATAGAATCAGGTATGTACTGAGAACACCTCAAATCCCATCACAGAGCAGTTGGTTACCCTCAAAGCAGAAGTAATATCTGTTTAAAGTGCTGAAATAGGACAACCGCCTCTTATGCAACTGCCACCTTCTTAAGTCAAGGAACAGCAAAGAGAAGGGTGTGGGAGAATAAGAAATGGAGGATGGGGAAGGGTGTCATAACATGTTGCCATCCAGATATTGCCATCCCAACCACAAATATGCAGCAACTGTGGATACCTGCTCAAGATTGGGCCCTCCAACATTTTTATTTTATTTTATGTGTATGCGTGTATTGCCTGCATGTAGGTAAGTGCACCCATGTCATGTAATACCCACGGACGACAGAAGAGGCTGTCGGATCCTCTGGGATTAGAGTTATGGACAGTTGTTAGCTGCCATGTGGGTGCTGGGATTCGAACATGGGTCTTCTGCAAGAACAGTCAGTGTTCTTAACTGCTGAGTCATCTCTCCAGCCCCATGGGCCCTCCAACTTTACATCACACATAGAGGAGGTAGCCATGAGGCCCTGATCCCCAGAAGCTAGTGACTCTGCGTGGTTCCAGAGGAGGGAGTGTCATTATGATTAATGGTGAAGTTACTGGACAAGTAGTTTGGAAGAAGGGGTTCAGGAGGAAAAGAAGGGTGACCCAGTGGGTAATGGGGTGAATATAGTCACAATGTACTGTACCCATGTATGAAACTCAACAAAGGAAGAAAAAAGTCTCAACTAAAAGATTTACTATGAAACTAATCAATCTAAATGATATCGGTCACAAAATTCTTTTATAGTCATTAAAATAATTGAAGAGTTTCAGGCTTTAAATTGAGGTCTTTGAGCCATTTGGAATTGACTTTTGTGCAGGGTGAAAGATAGGGGTTTAGTTTCATTCTTCTACAGGTGGAGATCCAGTTTTGCCAGCACCATTTGCTGAACATGCTGTCTTTCCTCCAGTGAGTATTCTTGGCCCCTTTGTCAAATATCAGGTGGCTGAAATTGCATGTACTCATATTCGGGTCTTCAGTTTTGTTCCATTGATCTACAGGTCTATTTTTGTGCCAGTACCATGTTGTTTTTATGACTATAGCTCT
>NW_008333887.1:1367502-1373831 GCF_000622305.1 Nannospalax galili | reverse complement strand
TAGATGGGGGTGCTGACAGCACAGTGGACAGTGGCAGGGATGGCAGAGTATGGAGGCTCTAGTGGGAGAGGAATGCTGTCTATCTGACGAGTTTATATTCATACTGAGATGCCAAGGAACTCAGAAAGTAAGTGACTATGACCAGTAATAGCAAAGAGATGTACCCTAGCTCAGAAAAATGTTATTGAATAGGTTAATGCTGTTGTAATGAAATGCTTCTTCTAATTAAAAAAAAAATTAAAAAAAATAATTGAAGACACCAGGGCCAATGAGATGGATTAGTAGGTAAGTGCCTACTGCCAAGCCTGATAACCTAAGTTTGATTCCTGGAACCCACATGGTAGGAGAGAACCAACTCCTGTAACTTTTCCTCTGTCCTACACACATGCTAATACACAGCTGTTGTAATGAAATGCTTCTTCTAATTAAAAAAAAAATTAAAAAAAATAATTGAAGACACCAGGGCCAATGAGATGGATTAGTAGGTAAGTGCCTACTGCCAAGCCTGATAACCTAAGTTTGATTCCTGGAACCCACATGGTAGGAGAGAACCAACTCCTGTAACTTTTCCTCTGTCCTACACACATGCTAATACACACAATTTAAAAAATGAAAATGGCCAGGTGTGGTGGTGTATACCTCTAACTCCAGCACTCATGAGGCAGACTCAGAAGGACTTCTGTGAAATAAAGACCAGCCTGGTCTACATAGTAAGTTCCAGGCCAGCTGGGGTTATAGGGAGACCCTGTCTCAAAAATATCAAAACAACAACAACCCCCACCAAAAATATTTTTTTGAAATATAGGAAAAAAAATGAAGATCCTTTATTGTTATTTATGTGAGTTATATGGATTATATCTGTAGGTATCTGCCACTTATTTTAATTATCTTTAACATAAAAATTAGGAAATTTTACATGTAGTATTTAAACCTACAGTCTACATACTCACTGCTAATACTTATAATGATTTCCTTACATTTTAATGTAAAATAACCATATTGTCCTACCTCTTCTTCCAAAAAATTAGTGGGAAGAATGGTATTATTATACTTTTTTCAAATATTCTTATATTTGGTTTATTAACAGTTAGATTTTCATTTCTGTTTCAATTTGTTACACTATGGCTTATAACCTCTAGAAAATTTCATTGAATGTTTATGAGAGACTGGTAATTAAAAATTTAAATGATGTCTCATTATTATGAAATGATTTTGACCTCATGGACCCCTAGGTGCATCTTTGGGAGGCAAACCACGCTATGATATGTATCAGAGGGACAGAATGTAGTCTAGAAATAGATCTGTTAATCCATATTCAAGTGATTTTGGACAGAGGCACAAAGCCAACAAAATGGAAAAAAAGGATAATCTTTTCAGAAAATGGCATATGGTAATTAGGCAGTATATTTGGAAAAATGAACCTAGAGGCCCTTATACTACACTTGAAAAGTGACTCTAAACATGAGACGAAATTATAAACCATCCATAAATCACAGCAAAAACTTCTTTGTGATCTTGGATTAAGCTAAGGCTTTTTAGATAGGAATTGGAAAAAGCATGAACTAGAAAAGAAAAGGAAAAAAAAAAAGATACACCAGGCATCATTAAAACATTTGTGTTTTACCCAGGCATGGCGGCTCTTCCCATAATCCCAGCACTCATGAGGCTGAGGCAGGAGGATTCCTATGAGCTTGAAACCAAGCTACACTACGTTGTAAGTTCTAGGCCAGTGGTGCAGAGTGAGACCCTGTCCCAAACAGCCCTCACACCCTCCAAAAACTAAAATAAAATAAACTTTTATTCTTTGAAAGAAAGCAAAGGCTGGGGAGATGGCTCAGAGCATGCAGTGCTTGCCATGCAAGTGTGAGGATCTGAGTTCAGGTCCTTAGAACCCATGTAAAAGCCAGGCCCAGCAGCTCCCTGTAGCAGTTTCATTCCTGTTGCTGTGATAAAACACTGACCAAAAGCAATTTAGGGGAAGAAACAATTTTTTATTCAGCTTACAGTTCCAAGCCATAGTCCACATTGAGGGAACTTAAGGCAGGAACTTGAAGGCAGGCCTGCTTGTTATTCCACATGTCATTACCTCTGACCAAGGAACTCACTTTACAGCCTAAGGAGCAGGAACCATGGATGATGCCATGGTTCTTCTTGAAGACTGAGCTATGCTCTACTTTTCTTAAACAGTTCAGGACCACCTGCCTAGGGGTGGTACTGCCCACAGTGGGCTGTGCCCTCCTATATCTATTAACGATCAAGACAATCTCCCATAGACCTGCCACAGGCAATCTGTTCTAGGCAACCCCTCAGTTGAGCCTCTCCTCTCAGATGACTCTAGACTGTATTAAGTTGGCAGTTAAAGCTAACCAAGACACTCCTCACTTAAAAGTCAGGTGCCAGAGCTTATACATCTGTGATTCTTCCATTCCCGTGGAAATATAGGAGGCAGAGACAGGAGAATATGGAATTTCACAGGCCAGCAAGCCTGGTTAATGCAGTGGTGATCACTGAGAGACCACGCTTCAAACAAAATAAAAGATAAGAATTGATACTTGAGGTTATCTTCAGACCTCCACATGCACTACCATGGCGTGAGTCTGCTTGCACTCACAGACATATCACACACACACAATAGAACATAGACATACACAGATACACATACACATATTTAAAAAATGAACCAGGCATGGTGATACATGCCTATAATCAAGCCCTGGGAGGACCGAGGCAGGAGGATAGCAAGTTTCAGGTCAGCCTGGCCTATTGAGTTTATTCCCAGTCAGTCTGTACTAGAAAGTGAAACTGTGCAGCTCTTGTTTTTTAAATAAACATAATATTTGAACAGACACTTCACAAAGAAAGATATATAAGTGTCACAAAAATATTCATAATGATAAGTGAGTAGGAAAATGCAAATGAAACAGGAATATAACCCTATGCACAATTGTTAAGGATGCAGACTTTTTGTGATGCTCAAGTATAGCTGGTTGAAATGCAAAGTATTATGCCACTTTGAAATGGCTTGGCAGACTCTCATAAAGCTAAACACCTAAACATGCATATTCTTTGTGACCCAATGATGCTATTTGCAGTAGTCGACTCCTGAGAAATGAAAGAATATGTTTACAGGCTTGTAAGTGAATGTTTATAGCCCTAATCACAGTAACCCATACTAGACACCACCAGAATGCTCATTTGTATTAACAGGTGAACAAATTATCTAATAACCATGTGTGAATATTACTCATCAATAAAAGACACACGCTCCCATCAATATTATGTAGCAACATGCAAAATAAAAGACCTTATGTGACGTGAAAAAATTGGACATGGGGGAGCTGGAGAGATGGCTTTTAGTTAAGAGCACTTGTTGCTCAGTTCCAAGGACCCATGTTGGGCAGCTTACAATGGCCTGTAAGGGAGTCAATGCTCTCTTCTGGTCTCCAATGGCACACATGCACACATACCTCATACTCTTAGACATAAATAAAAATAATTTTTTTTAAAGCTAGAGATATAAGACTTTAGAAGGTATTATTCTCTTTATACGAAACTGTTGACAAAGCAAAATTATAACTGTAGCAATCAGACTATAGCTGTCTAGAGCCTGCAGTGGCATCAGTGGTGTTAGGGAAGGGATGCTAGGGAATGTCTTAGGATGGTAATCAGGCTTATTTAACTAAATCCTCAAAACTATTTTGTTGAACTCCACATTTATAATTGGAGAATTCTGTTTTCTGTAAGTCATCAAAGAATCCAATGAGAAATATGGTCTTGGAACTATGACTTGGGGTAAGTTAAGCTGAACTGTGAGGTTTGAAAGGCTGAAGTGAGACAGATGATGTACTTACTATGCAACCTTATTAATTTATTTATTTTGGCAAACAGGTGGTAGCAGTATCCAGCCTGTTTTGTGTGAGGGCTGAGCAGAGTTCACTATGTCCAGTTTTTTGCTTTTTCAGTGCCAAGAGGCAGACGTGGAACATCCATTCTGCTTGGACAGATATTGGTGAGTGTGGACCAGTTCCTAATCTGGCAGCTGTAGCAGCTTATGATTTATAGATATTTTGTATCTGTGGCAGCCATTTGGCTGTGCAACTTCTCAGCCGGTGCTAGTTTGGGAGCCAGTGGTTTTCCCATCTTGAAGAGAAGCACTGGTTCCATGGTGTGCCTTTGGAACGATTCCCTTTCAATTCAGCCCAAAATTCTATTTTGTTTTGTTTTTTTTCCAGCTCTGTCACTGATTCTTTAAGATATGTAATATACTGTAGTAAAAACATGTTCTGCATCTGAACTAGCTAGAAAGGAACTTTTCTCTAACTGGATGCTACTATATTGTCTGGTAAACACAACATGAGAAATAAGATACATAAAGAACTTACCACCTGGAAAGTAGGAAAGAATTCACCATTTATTCTAATTGTCTTTACTATTATCTCATGTTAGGTACATACTAAGTGAACAAAACAGGATGGAAATATAGAGAGCTGTTTAATTTGTTCATCTATTTGGAGAAAACTATAATCATATAATGATATGATAACTCCCCAGATATGCCTAGATTTTCAGTTTATGCTAATTTACCTACATGATCTGGCCTTTCTTTACCTTCTTAATCCCATCATTAACTGCTCTTCAGCTTGCTTATTGGACTGCACACAAAGTGGCCTTCTAATAGTGTATTTTAAATATGTTAAATCTCTATCTGCCTCTAGGAGTGAGAACAGAATATTAAGAATCCCGGGGACCTCACTTCTGTATTCTAAGTAAATCTAAGATGCAGATGTCTCACATCCAGTAATCCTCTGAAATCCTGGAGACATTGTTGGTGCTTGACAAATCATAAGGATGAGAAACGTTCCAGAAGCCAGAGGCCAGGCAAATACTGTTCTAATTTTTAAGGTGAGAGCAGGGCAAAATTAGATCTGAAAAACTGTGGTGTAACAATTTAAATATAATCATCTACTAATGCTATTTATTAGACGTTTTAAACATCCTTTGAGTGGTTGAAGAGAAAGAATGTCTCAGTAAGAGGCAGCACTAGTTTATGACAAACAAATTTAGCCAAGTAAAACATGCTATTCCTTTTGAGAGCATACTATGCAACTGCCAGGTAAGAGGGCTTCTAGAAACACATACTCATGAGGAATTTGACAAAGCTATATTATTTTCAGGAATAAACTGGCAAGATGTAAGCTGCTCATTACAGGATGCCATGACCTGTTAGAATCAGCACGTCTAATGGGGGCCCAATTAGGAGTGGTAAGCTTAACTCACCTGCAGCTCTGGGGTTACTTCTGACCCAGGTCACAAATTGGGTCAGGAATTTGGTGGCTTAGCTTGCATCTCCACTGACATCTTACTTCTTCAGAATCTGGCCTGAAATCTTGTTTTGGGATCTTGGATCTTTCTTAGCATCACTTTCATTTCTTACATTAAATTATCTATTGACTATCCACTCGGCTTGTCTTATCCTATCATCCTGACTATCATTTGTTCTAGTACCTATCCTCATTGTTCTATCAACCATTGCAGTAACCTTCTAACTAGTCCCTGCTTCGGCTGCTCCATTTCTCCCAACTCACCCTCTACATTGTTGTCAGACATCTTACTACAAGTCAAAGGTGATCTTTGCCACCTTCTTGAATGCACATCCCAAGCAAAG
Source organism: Nannospalax galili (assembly GCF_000622305.1). NCBI lineage: Eukaryota > Metazoa > Chordata > Mammalia > Rodentia > Spalacidae > Nannospalax > Nannospalax galili. The sequence continues at coordinate 1,368,166 of NW_008333887.1, read as the reverse complement.
TTATAATTCCCAAGCAAAATAAAGTTATAGATCCCTCCAAATCTCTATTGGTAACTTCTTTCCAGTGGCCAACATTCAAAAAGACTACACGATCTCTCACAGTCATTTTGGATCCACTGCTTATTACGCTGCCTGTTTACTTTGATGGACATACTGCTCAATGAAATCTTTCTCAAAGGCACTGAAATTTACTAAGAACAAATTATTAAATTAAGTATAATGAAGTTTCAGAATTACAGGCATGTCACTTATATTACAGTTTATATGAAAGACTCATTGCTTAGACCAGGGATTCTTCGACTTTTTTCATTCATGACCCCCTTTGCCTGAGAAAAAATTTTATTTTTTTGGTCTTTTGGAAACAGGGTCTTCCTGTAGCCTCAGCTGTTCTGGAACTCACTATGTAGACCAGGCTGGCCTTGAACTCACAGAGATTCAGCTGCCTCTGCCTACCAAGTGATGGGACTAAAAGGCATGCACTATCATGCCTGGCCTACCTGAGGATTTTTTTTTTTTTTTGGAAACTGGGTCTTCCTGTAGCCTCAGCTGTTCTGGAACTCACTATGTAGACCAGGCTGGCCTTGAACTCACAGAGATTCAGCTGCCTCTGCCCACCAAGTGATGGGACTAAAAGGCATGCACTATCATGCCTGGCCTACCTGAG
>NW_008333887.1:1309755-1364911 GCF_000622305.1 Nannospalax galili | reverse complement strand
CTGGTGAAGATTTTCTCCCATTCTGTGGGTTTTCTGTTTGTTTCCTTGGTTGTCTCCTTTTCTGTACAGAAGCTTTTTAGTTTAATGAGGTCCTACTTGTTAATTCTTGCCCTTGTCTCCTGGGCTATTGGTGTCCGGTTTAGAAAGTCCTTTCCTACACCTATATCTTGTAAGTTTTTCCCATGTTTTCTTCTAGCAGTTTCAGAGTTTCAGGCTTTACATTGAGGTCTTTGATCCATTTGGAATTGACTTTTTTGCAGGGTGAAAGATATGGGTTAACTTCCATTCTTCTACAAGTGGAGATCCAGTTTTGCCAGCACCATTTGCTAAAAATGCTGTCTTTCCTCCAGTTAATGTTCTTGGCCCCTTTGTCAAATATCAGGTGGCTAAAATTGCATATTACAGTTTATATGAAAGACTCATTGCTTAGACCAGGGATTCTTCGACTTTTTTCATTCATGACCCCCTTTGCCTGAGAAAAAATTTTATTTTTTTGGTCTTTTGGAAACAGGGTCTTCCTGTAGCCTCAGCTGTTCTGGAACTCACTATGTAGACCAGGCTGGCCTTGAACTCACAGAGATTCACCTGCCTCTGCCTACCAAGTGCTGGGACTAAAAGGCATGCACCATCATGCCTGGCCTACCTGAGGATTTTTTAAAAAATTATGTGTATATGTGTGTCCCTGCTTGTGTTTATATGTACCGCATGTGTGCAGGTGGCTTTTGAGACCATGAAAAGGTCTCTGTATCCTGGAACTACACTTTCAGGTGATTGTGAGCTGCCTGATGTGTGTGCTGGTAACCCAACCTGGGTCCTCTGCAAGAGCAGCAAGTGTTCTTAAATGTTGGATCATCCATCTGTCCAGGCCCTGATTGGGAAATTTTTGTGCAACTTGAGAATATAGGTATATAAAATAGGTATAAAACCACATGTTTGCTGATAATAAACTATAAATTTATTTTAAAACATCTCTGTTATGTAATATAATTATACCATTAAGACCTGAATAGGTTTGCCAACTTCTATGATAGATGTGTTTGGGTTTTTTTTTTTTTTTTTTTATAAAGAATTAAATCTTGTTTGAATGTTTGATACTGTAGGATGTGGAGTATCTTCAACATTTTTCAACATTGACTGATATTTTGATTTTAAAATCATCAGTTCTTCAGAATGCTATTTGCATAATTACATAGCAGAACATGGCCAAAGTATATTTAGGGCCATTTCAGAAATTGTTGTAAATTCTGTCTTAATCCTAAGCCAAAATTCATTTAATGATTTCTTATAAAACTCAAGTCAGCCACTTAAGTATCAGTTTTAAAATCAAACATTCTAAAAGAATACAAAATGAGGGTTTACTAATTTGATACTTAGATGCTGAGGAATGACAGTACAAATATACTGAGTCTTTGTTTTCTGTAATTAAGCCATTATGTTTCTATAAGAAGGGAAAATTCTGTATGTGCAGTAAAACACTATAATTCATAACATACAATAGTCTTGAATCTGAGCCAAAGTGGTTCAGGCAGCATGGCAGGATGACTTGTTCAGTGACAAGTCAGATGCTCTGTGTTCAGATCACAGATGTAGTGAAGTCCCACAATACATCATGGATGAGCACTGTCAGAAACACCTCAGAAGTTTGTGGTTGATTTTGAATTAATTTTTCGTCTCACTTCACATTCAGAAACTTTTCACTGCTGTCAAAATTTTACAACACTGGCATGTGAGCCCCATGTGGGGTTGAACCCACAATTTAAGAAGCTGGAGTGAAGATTCTATGGGTAAGCTCCTCAGTAACTACAATGTGAATGACAGTCCCTGCAGTCCTGAAGTTTGGTGTACATGAAGCTAGGGTGTGATGTTATGTGCTGAAAAATGCTCCAAGTTGTATGCAGATATAGGAATGTAGAAATATTTTGCTTTATTGTCCCTGTATTCCCTTCTTCTTAAAAAAATCTATTTATCTTTATTTTATGTGTATGAGTGTTATGTCTGCATGTATGTAAGTGCACCCACATTGTGCAATGCCCATGGAGGCCAGAAGAAGGTATTGGATCCCTTGGAACTGGAGTTAGAGGCAACTGTTAGTCACCATGTGGGTGCTGGAATTTGAACCTGGATCCACTGCAAGAGCAGTCAGTGATTTTAACTGCTGAGCCCTTCCCTTCTCTTTTGTTTTAGAACAAACCACTATTATCTGTTGGGAATGTTATCTTGTACTTTTGTATTTATATAAATCTATAGGTACAAATACAGTGTGATGCTTTTCTTATATGAATAGGATCATAATACACATTTTGTTCTGCAACTTGATATTCATTGTTTTCAATATGTTGTGTAAAATGTTGCTGGTCAATATATATTTATAGATCTTCCTAATTCCTTAGCTCAGATTGCATCTGTGTTTTTGCCAAACTCCTCTTGGTAAAATGATTACTACTTTCATGTGAATTTTAGTGCTGCACATTCCTGTATATCATATCAGGATATAATAAAACCATATTTTGTAAGCCTTTCCATTCCATTACAGAATAAAGTCTGAGATCCTTGGACAGATAATCACTTTTGGAGCATTTTAGTGACTCAATAATAACTTCTGTTGATTTACTCAATTATATTGGAATTTTCCTCATAAGCTGAATATTAGATAAATAAAGCAATAAAGGCCAGGAATACTCTTCTTAGACACCTTTTTGAGTTGAAATAACTATCTTCCTTGTTTTTGGGGTGTCCAAGGGGAGGTGTTGTTTGTTTCTGGGCATTTTGTAGGCTTTCTGTGGTAACATTATTGGAGCATTCTGTAACTGTTAATATAAAAATTCACAGTGAAATACAGAAATAAGGAGAAATTCCTATTTTCCCAGATTATTGGTACCTATAGGCCAAAACTTGCACTTTAAGTCTCAGTGAACCACAGTCTTTCCTTAGCTTATCTTTTTCTTCTTGCAAATGAATGCTTAAATTCATTTTCAAAGCCTGGTTCTCTATTACTTATTCTCCTGTCTTCAGACTTCTGGGGTTTCTTTTATTTATTCAACTTCCAGTGAGTTCTAAATAGAAAGTTTAATAAAGAAATGCCTCAGAAATTGCCTTTGATCAACAAAACCATCCAGGAGTACCATCCTACCTTGTCTGTCTGTCTGTCTGTCTGTCTGTCTCTCTCTCTCCCTCTCCTCTCTCTCTATCTCCCCTCCCCCCCTCTGTGTCTCACCCTCTAATTCTTTTATAATTTGTCTCAGTTGTTGGACTAACCTCCTTTTAATAAATATTGTGAGGATTTGAAGGAATGATGCTCCATGAAATAAAAAAATATTCTGCTTAAGATCAATCTTTACAAATAAATAAGCAGTGTTTAATGTCTTTACTAAGTGTACGCACAGGATAGATGATGTAGATCACTGGTAGAACACTTGCCTAGTATATACAAAGCCCTGAGTTTGATCCTCAGCCACACACACACACACACACACACACACACACACACACAGAGTGAGAGAGAAACAGAGAGACAGAGATACTGCAATATAACTGCTTTTTGATATTCAGTGGCTGCAATTTAAATCACAGTACTAGTGACAAGTTAAATTTTTATATAGTTTTTCATCTCCATGTCTAGCAAAGGATTTCCCACACTCCACACTCATATATGTAGTTCTCTGGAATATATGGCCTACTATATTTTACACAAGGTCAGAAATAAGTAAGTCCTTTTTGGTATTGCTACTGGTGCCAACAGTGCCACAGCTACATGGATGTCCATAATAACAGAAGATTTGTCTTCCTCATTTATCATGGTCTGTACTATTAGGACTACCAGTAGTTTATGGAATTACTGTTTTCTTTTGGACAGGAAGCTGGGGTCACAGATCAGGATTGAATCGAGGGATGGAGAGTCCATACTCAGAGCTACTTCTTCCCCTCAAACCACCACACAACTACATGCTATTTTAAGGTATGTCTAGTTTCTCCTTTCCTTGTTGTGGCAGACATGTATTTACCCCAAACTGCTGTGATACTATGCCAAGGCCCATGGGTCTTTTAGCAGTTTATTTCTTTGCTGTTAGGTAAAATCTTCGCCCCTTTCTTGCTATGGACTTGGATTTGAGCGTATCAGTTGTAAAAAGATGAAGGAGCTTTCATTTGACCAGAGCTCAGCCACTAAGATGTGAAAAATTCAGGCCACATGGAGAAATCACAATCTGGAGAGCAACCACACAGAGGGCAGAGATGACAATTGGTGGCAGTTGCTCAGTAATGAGTGAGTGAGGAGTGAGTGAGGCTGAGAGGCTGCTCCAGCCCGACACTGATGGACTGCAGTTAAGAGAGAGATCCCAAACGGGAATCAACCGATGCCCAGAACCAGGCGACAATGTAAATGAATGATTATCATCATTTTGTACTAGTGAGTTTGGAGTATATTTTATGCAGCAAGAGATAAAAGGCTTTTGTAACTGGGAGATGGATGCCATTGTAAAAAATCAAGACAAAATATGTGACACTGACAATAGGACCAGTTGGTGGGTGGAATTTGGAGGAACTTGAAAATGCTCTTGGCAGAAGAGATTTTAGAGGCTGCCAGTAAAAAATATTTGAAAGCCAAAGGCAAGGCAACCCTTGTTATGTAGTAGCAGGTACGAAGTCAGGATAATGGCACTGGTAAGTACCCAGGCAAATACAGTGACAATGTAAAGATATTTGTAACACATTTTCTTCAATGTGAATTAAAAGACACATGTATAAAACAACGATTGTAAAATATTTTAGTGACTTAGAATGTATTTGGATATAATGTGTAATGTAATAGCTAAACGGAAAAAAGTGTTTGTATACAGTTGTGTCTAAATGTATATGGGAAATTGTTTTTACTACTCTCCACTGATATAAAAACATAATCCTACCAATATCCCAAAGTGCCCAAGAATCTTACATAAAATGCCATAGTAGGGGCTGGAGAGATGGCTCAGCAGTTAAGAGCACTGACTGCTCTTGCAGAGGATCCAGTTTGAGTCCCAGCACCCACATGGCAGCTATCTTACACACATTCAGGCAATACACTCATACACATAAAATAAAAATAATATATAAAATATTTTTAAAATACCATAGTATTATATAACCTTTGTATATCTTCTCATATACATTAAATCATCTATATTTACATAACCATTTACAATAATTAATACAATGAAATGCTGTATAGTTGTGTTGCTTAGAGCATAATGACAAAAAAATATGAACCTATGTCATTTTCTTTTCCAAAAATATTTAATTCACAGTTGGTGGAAATCTTTAATGTGACATATGTGATATGGAGAATTATTTTCTTTTGAATTCAAATTACTGTCAATTATAACTAGATTAAATTAACATGCTAACTGTGGTCTCTAATAAAACCTCTGACCAAATAACTAAAAAACAGAATAAAAGAAATAAGATAATCAACTAGAAGATAGGAAAACATCAATGAAATGTCAGTTATTTGAAAATATCAAAAACATTAGTGAACATACGGCTAGACAGACAGCTAGACAGCTAGACAGAGTAAGAAAAAGAAAATAGAGGCACTCCAAACCTGGAAATCAAAAACCAAAATGAGAGGTTGGTGAGATGGCTCAGCTGGTGAAGTCACTTGCCACCAAGGTTGATAAACTGAGTTCAAGGAGAATTTATATTGTGGTTGGAGAAAACAGCCCCACAAATTGTCTTCCTACAATTCATTCCTGTGGCTGTGCACACCCACCTTCACACAAATAAAATAAATGCACTAAGTAAATGAATAAATAAAGTGAGATCTTTACTAATGAGTCTGTAAAATAAAAATATAAGTACATACTATGGACATCATATCAACAATTTATATAACTTAATTGCTAGGAACAGCAAACCTACTATGACTAAATCATAAAGAAATAGAAAATTTATATAAGCTTAACTAGTATAAGGACATTGAGTTAGTAATCAAAAATCTTCTATGAGAATACTTGGATTTGAGGCTTTTCTTACAAAGTCTATAAAATATTTAAAGAGAAATACATACTGTTTTCTCTAAAATTTCCAAAACATTAAATAAGAGAGAATATTTCTTACTCATTTTTATGGATCCCAGATTAACCTACCACTAAAGCCAGAGAAAGATACTGGTTTGGACTAAATGTTTGTGTTTTTCCTAGATTGAAATCGTGATCACTGAAGTAACAGTGTTAGGAGTCAGGATGCTTGGGAAATAGCTTGGACATGAAAAAGGAGTCCCAATGGACAGAACTACTACTCTTATGATTGAGACTGTGGAGAGATAGTTTGCCCTTTCCACCAAATGAGGACACAGCAAAAAAAGAGCTCACCTCTGTTGACCAGAAAAGCTCCAAGATCTACTGGTACCTTCCCCTTTGCTTCCTCCTTACCATAACTATGAGAAATAAATTTGTTTATGAGCTATTGGTTTATTTTATTTTGTATAGCACCAACCCAGACAGACCAAGCTAGGTGCTAATACATATGTGTGTGTGTATTAGTACACACACGCACACACACACATACACACACACATATATGTTCCAAATCTACCTTATGAATATAAATGCAGATAATGTCAAAAAATTGAAGATACCGACTTACTAAAGTAATTATGTACCATTACCAAATGTTGTTTGTTCCTAGAATAAGTTGTTTCAACATATAAAAATTCATCACTGTAATATAAAACATTAACAGAGTGTTTCATGGTTTGAATATGAAATATTCCACAAAAGCTCAAGCATTGAAGACTTGATCCCTAGCTGGTGGTCTCTAGCTGGTCATGAGAACTCTGAGATAGTTCATTGATCAAATAAACTAGTAGGACCTATTTGGAGTGAGTCATAGGCGCTCACCATGGAGGGAGTATGTCCTGCTTTGGTCCCTCTGTCTCTGCTCTATGGCAGCCATGAGGCCAGCTGCTCTGCTCTGTCATGTCTCTGCCATGAAGACTCTGACTTATACCTGACCGTGGACTGAAATCATGATGTTAAATACATCTTCCTTTTAAGTTATTTCTCTCAAGTATTTGTCACAAGTGAAAATATGACTAAAAAAGGGAAATGATTATTTCAATTGATATAGAAATATTTTTTTGATCAAATAGAGAACTTCATGATAAAACTAGGACTTGAAGCAAACTACTCCAATAAATTAAAACCACATGGGAAAAACCCTACAGTAAACATCATACTCAATGTTGAAAACAGTAATCTTTTTTTCTAAAATCAAGGCAAATATTTCCCCATTCACAGCTTGTATTAAACACAGTGCTAGAAATTATTGCTAGAGAAATTAGTCGAGAAAAGAAATGAAAGACATACAAATTTGAAAGTAAAAGTAGATTGATTCTATTCACAGATCAGATGAATTTATATACCATAACTATAAATCTAATTACATAATCTGATGCTATATCTATATGATGTATATATGTATATTCCACACCCACACCAGTGAAAGTACTATTAAAACTAATAAATGAATTTAGCAAAGTGGAAAGATGCAAAATCAACACAAAAATCAGTTGCCATTTCTAAATACTAACAATGAACACTATTGTAATGGAAATTATGGAATTATTTTTCTATTTTAAGCACATCAAAAAGAACCAAATCCTTAGAAATTAACTTGAATAATGAAAGCTACAAAACACTGCCAAGAGATAAATTAAAAATCATAACCATATCACAATATATCCTCTGTCTATATACTAGAAAACCTAAATTTGTTAACTTGTTGGAATTACTGAAAACTATCTTTAGATTCAGTTGTAGCTATCAAAATCATTACTAAAAAAGAAAATAAAGTCCTTAAATTCAGATACAGTCCCAAGAGACTCCAAATAAGCACTCCGACCTTAAAAAAACCTGTCTTGTCAGGAGGCAGAGGCAGGCTGATCTCTGTGAGTTCAAGGCCACCCTGGTCTACATAGTGAGTTCCAGGACAGCTGGTGCTACAGGGAGACCCTGTCTCATAAAAAAAAAAAAAAAAAAAAAAACAAAACAACAAAAACTGTCTTGAAAAAGAAGTTCAATTTGGAGGATTCCTACTATCTTTTTTCCAAAACCTACCCATAGTTACCTCAGTCAAAGTAATTACAGTGGAATAAGGACAGACATATAGATAAATAGAATAGAAATATCAGAAATACGTCTTCATCATATGGTTAAATGATTTTTGATATGAGTGCCAAGACTTCAGTGAGGAAAAGACAGCATTTATGAAAAGTGGTGCTGGAGAAACTGGTTATCCACAGGGGAAAAAAATTGATCCTTGCATTGTACTTTATTTGAAAATTATCTCACAATGGATCAAAGATCTAAATTAACATAGAAACCTACAGAACTGATAAAGATGTAGCATCACATCTTTACACATTGGATCTAGTAGTCAGATGAAGAATAGTCATGCTGGCACGGGAAACCAAGAATAAATGTTGTACTTCATGAAAATTAAAAAGTTTTGTGCCTCAAGACCTATTCTAAACAAAGTAAAATGTAACCTACAGAATGGGAGCAAATATTCATAAATCATATATCTAAGCAAATATTAATAAGATTTTCTAGAGAATTCATAGAACTCAAGACCAACAATAACAAAAGTCATTTTAAAAGTGAACAGAGAGCTTAAATCAATCATTTTTTCCCTAAGAAGATATAGCTATGGTCAATAAGCAAATGAGATGATGGTTAATATTACTGATCATAGGAGTAATGCAAATCCAAAAGAGATGTTACATCATATCCATTAAAATGACTGCTGTTAACAAAAGAGAAAATAGGTTATTGACAAGGATGTGGAGAATGTGAAACCCTGATACACTGTTGATGAGAATGCAAAATGGTGTCACCACTATATGGAAAAATGTGACAGTTCTTCAAAAAATTAAAAATAGAATTACTCTATTAATCAGAAATTCTACTCCTTTGTATATATCCAAAAGATTTGAAAGCAGGGACACGAAGAATTATTTTTTGATTTGGATAGAGTGGCATGTGCCTGTAACTCCAGCAACTCAGGTACCAGGGCAGGAAGACTGCAAATTTGAGGCTATGCTGGGGAATGTAGAAAGTTCCGGTCTTTAGGAAAATCAAAAACTTGTATTCATACACTCATATTTATAATGACATTATTTACAATAATTAAAACACAGAAACAACACAAGTATCTGTGAATGGATGAGTTTATAGTTAAAATGTGAACACACACACACACACACACACACACACACACACTGAACTCTTAAAAATAAAGGAAATTCTGCTGGGCGTGGTGGCATATGCCTTTAATTCTGGCACTTGGAGGCAGCGGTAGGCAGATTTCTGTGAGTTTAAGGCCAGACTGTCCTACATAGCAAATTCCAGGACAGCCAGGGCTATAAAGAGAGATCCTGTCTCAAAATAAAACAAAACAAGTAACAAGAACAAAAAATTCTGACACTGATGTATCAATCCAACACAGATGAATTTTGAGGGTACTATGCTAAGTGAAACAAACTAGTCAAAAAGTGATACTTTAGGAGCTGGAGAGATGACTCAGTGGTTAAGAGCACTGACTGCTCTTGCAGAGGACCTGAGTTCAGTTCCCAGTACTCACATGGTGACTAACAACTGTCTGTAACTACAGTTCCAGGAGAATCCAATAGCCTCTTCTGACCTCCGCAGACATTGCACAACATAGGTACACTTAGACACATGCAAACAATACACTCAAACACATAAAATAAAAATAATAAATAAAATATTTTTTACAAAAGAGATGCTTTACCATTCCACTTAAATGATACACTCAGGGGAAATCAAAATTGGAGAAACAGAAGTAGAATGCTGACTTCCAAGGGGCTAGGTATAGGGATATATGTATATCTGTGTTATCAAATAAAAATCAGTGAAACAGAGAGTTTTCATAAGAAATACAAATGACTAAGACATATTTTTAAAAGTCTTTACCACACTTAGCTTCAGGGAAATGCAAATTAAAATTACTATGAGATTTTATCTTACCCTAGTCATAACTAAGATTAGATTAGTCATAACCTAATGCTGTCAAAAATGTGAGCTGTGGGAACTCTCATGCACTGTTGGTGGGCATGCAGACTGATTGAGCCACTGTAGAAATCAGTGTATGGGTGCCTTTAAAAACCATAGCTAGATCTACCATATGACCCAACTAGACTGCTCCTGGTCATATGCTCATGGAATTCTATTTCCTGATACAGAGTCACATGCTCATTCATGTTCATGGATGTTCTATATCTAGGATATGGAGACAGCCTAAGTGTCCATCAACTGATGAGTGGGCAGCAAAGATGTAAAAAAATTGTATTAGCTACTTTTTTCTCACAAATGGAATTTTGCTCAGCTATAAAGAAAAGTGAAATTATGAAATATTCAGGTAAATAAATGGAGCTATTTTGATTGAGACATTGTATTGACTGACACACCCTGGTTCCATAAAGACAAACATTGCATGTTCTCACTAATATATGGATATTAGTGTCTAGTCTTTAGATTTGTGTGTTTAATTCAAAGTTTTTATTGAATCCAGAAAATTAAAAAGGAGCAATTGGTGGGAAGGGGGAAAAGATCTTAAGGGAGAGGGGAGAGTAGAACACAGGTTATATGAAGGGAAGAAGGGAATAATGAGGAAAAGAGGCTTAAGAAGGGAAAGAAATGGGAGGAGGTAACTAACTCTAATGATATTGTTAAATATCTCTATTGTTCATATGGAAACCTATAATTTTAAGCTACAAACACACACACACACACACACACACAAGTTTAATTAGAATTACTCTGCACAGGGGATTATGCTCATCCAAGAAGCCATATATGGACAAATAAAGAGGGCTGGAGAGATGGCTCAGTAGTTAAGAGCACTGGCTGTTTTTGCAGAAGACCTGGGTTCTGTTCCCAGAATCCACATGGCAGCTAATCTGTAACTCTAGTTCCAGGGAATCTGGTGCCTTCTTCTGGCCTCCACATGCATGGAATGACATGGGTGCACTTACAGTGCAGGCAAAACACACACATTAAATAATAAGTAAATAAACTAAAAATTAAAAATATATTTTAAAAATCCTTGTGCCAGGTGTGGGATACGTTCTATTGAACTGTTTGTCAGCAGTGTCCTGCAGACCCCCCAAAACAGTACAGGCTATTTCCATTGCCCCTGAGTGCCCACCAAAACTTGATGTTGAGATTCTATCATTGAAGGTATCACACTCATTGGTCTCAAGACATGCAGAAATCAACTTGGTACTGACCAGGAAGCTTCCTCCTTGATGGCTAGCTCTCAGAGTACTGGAGGATGTTATTCATGCTACTGAGGGGAATAGTCAATAGTCATTCTGAGTTCTGAGCTTTATGAACTGTAATGACCAGTGCAGTAAGAAATGTCCACGGGTATAACAGTAACCTCAGTGTTATGAGTGCAACCAACAACTTTCTAATTAGATTTAAGTAGGAAACACATGCCTGGTACTGCAGATCTGGTCACCCATCCATGGTTGTATAGTGACAGACCCTAGGGGTAAACTTATTAGTATTATTTTGCTAAGTAGTCACAGTATCAAACTGCCCTTGAATTTCATATTTCTCTTCCAGTAGATTAATTCAGCCCTCACACCTCATCACAGAAGTTTCTTTGTGCAGTAAGTTGTGGTCAACACAGATTCACAACTAGTCAAAGTGCAGAAGATAAGTGATTGTGGAGTGGTCAGCCACAAATGGGACATCTATATCACACTTCTCTCCAAAACTCGGGGACCATTTTGAAAGCAGGGGTAGAAAGATCGGAAGAACTAGAGGTTAGAGAGGTCTGGAACAAAACCATGTTGCCTGGCTATAACGGGACTGCTGTACTCATGCACTCAAAGCAGGTAATGGCTGTGTGCACAAGCTCAAATGAATGGCACCACACCCAGGAGTATATGGACAGCCCAAGTGGAGTCAATGACTTATCAAATTAAAAAAAGAGAAAACAGTAGGTGCCTGGAAAAGAGATGGATCTGGGAGGAATTGAGGATGAATATGATCAAACTATATTGTATGAAATTCTCAAAGAAAATCTTTATTAAAAGCATTGATGATTCATGAAAGCTAATTGAAAACCTCAGTCACATTTGGCTGTAGTGAGGTGGAAGTTGGGGGTTGGAGCTGTAGTTCAATTGGTAGAGTGCACAAAGCCCTGGGTTCAATCCCAGCACCACATAAACTGGATATGGTGGTACATGCTGATAATCCCAGCACTTAGAAGGTAGAAGCATGAGAATCAGAAGTTCGAGGTCATCTCCAGCTACATGGATAACTCAAAGATAGCCTGAGATACAAGAGACTCTCAAATTTTAAAAATAGCAATATACTGTTTGATTCACTATAGTTGATGTCCAGGATAGGTTAACCTACAGAGTCAGTAAGATGGTAATAACTACCTAGGGCTGTTAGAGGGAGACTGATAATGATCAGAGGATTCTTTTTGGAATTTAAAAAATGTTCTAAAATGGTGTTAAGTTTGCATATCTCTGTGAATATAATAAAATACAATACACTGTAGTGAATTTTATGATACAGTATATTTCTTAAAACTGTTAAAAAATCTTTTTCCAAAGTGGTTAAAAATTTGGATTAAAAAATTAAAGGGAAGGAAAGAAAAAAATCTTTAAAACAACGTTCTCGTGATGAGTATTAAGATGGGGAAATACAAGAGGCCATTTAAACATGGTTTAATAAGCTCAGGGTAGTCAGCCTCACACTAATTATCCACACATCTCTTTGAGATGGAGATGTAAACTATCTTTAGTAATGAATAGGGGGAAAAGAACAAAAAAGCTTTAGCAAATGATCTAATTTCCTGAAGAAGCAAAGATTGTTCCCGTGTTGTCATAGTCAACTACGTGGCTAAGATAACTCTTGTTCAGACAAGTTCATGCATTCTAATTCTCAAACTGTACTGAATTCTTCAGGTTTGTCCATTTAGCCATTATTTGAAAGATCCAAACCCAAATTCTCATATTGTATATTCAATGTTATCCATCCAGCACTGTTTGCCAAAACAGAAATAACCCAAATGTCTATCAAATCGACTGACTGAATGAACTTGTTATATGCACACAATTTTCTATTAAGCAAATATAAAACAGAGATACCCACATGCAGAGCTATCACCAGGGTATGTATTTGTGTGTCTGTGTGGTGTTTTTCTGTATGTACTGTGTGCATGTGCACATGTGAGCAGGTGTGTGTGTAGGCAAAAGATTGATGTCAAAGCGTCTTCTTTGATGACTCTTTGTCTTATCCTTTTTCATTTTTAATATTTAATTGAGTTTTGTGCATTTCATATAATGAATCTTAACCAAATTTAGACCTCCTACCTTCTTCCTATGCTCTATAGCCTCCTCTACTAGATTTCAGGTATTCTGTCATATATGTTAAGTTCTATCCATTCAAGCATATCCAGGTGTCCTTCAGTGCAAGTTCATCCACTGGAGTCTAGTCAATCAATCTCGAGTCACTACCTTAAAGAAGATCTGCTCTCCCTTACCCCACAGTAATCATTTGCTAATAGTTCCTTGGCTAGAGCTCGGGTCTGCTGCTCATTTTCTCTGTTCCATGCTGGGATTTTGTCTTATTGAGACGGCATGGGTCTTGTGCATGCTGTCAGCACTGCTGTAAGTTAATATGAGCAAGTTTCCAGTGGCCTGAAAGCCTCTGTTTCCTAATGTTGACGTACCACCAACCCTGGCTCTTACAATCTTTCTTCTTGTCTTCTGCAATGGTCCCTGAATTACTGGGGAATGAGGTTTAATATAGGAATCCTATCCAGGGACATATACTCTGGACTCTCAAACTTATCCAGTTGTGGCCTCCTGTGTGTATTGCACTCTGTGGTATGAGGAAGCTTCCCTGGTGAGAGTTGATGGCTACTCTAGTATTCCCTCTACCCCCCTGTCCTGCTATGTTCCATGAGAAACAAGGAAATGTATTTACTCTAAACCTCCTGAAAAATACAGAAACAGTATCTGAATAGTGGTGCATGTGTATACTGGCAGGCTATATAACAAGGAACACAGTGCCAGTCAGGAGAAACCTCCTTTTGAGTTCTTGGTCAGAGTGTTCAAAAGACTCCCCAAATAACACAGGTTATTGGCACAGCCCTTTATTACCTCGAAGAATTTGAAGGTAAGATCCTACCGCAGAAGACAAGATATACTTTGGACACAGGACTTGGAGCAATGGAGCCGGAATTTAACCTGGAGGCCTTCTCCCAGAAGACTAGCTCTCATAGTTCTGGAAGATACTACGCAAGCTGCTATGGGAGAAAATAAATCAATGGCCCAGTCAAGCTCTAAAGCCTAATAACCACAATGATTGACACAGCAAACTACCTCGACTGTTGCAGTAGTGGCCCTTTTATCTAAGGGGTAATCAACAGCTATCTAATTGGACTTAGAGCCCTCTCAATGGGAGGGAACTCATAGGTGGCACTGTAAATATAGCCAAATACACATAGTTGGATAGGTCATAGATTGTAGAGAAAACTCCATCTCTGTCATATGTGTAGATAAATAAAATTTCTTATTGCACACCAAATACAGATCCCTATATTACAGACAAATGTACTGCATACCATTAATCAAAGAAGCTGCTTTTTAAAAATTGTAACAGATGGACGCTGTTGTAGAGTTCCACAACTGGTCACACATAGAGAATATATGTCTGAGAGATGCATAGCCCTAAGTGACACATCTACAGCAGAACCTCTACACCTAAGGTCCATCTTACTTTTTTTGAGCCAGTTTCTCTTACTGAAACTGGAGCTCTCTGATTTGCCGAGGCTGGCCATTGAGCTCCAGGTATCTACTTGTCTCTGCCTTCCCAGGGCTGGGATTACAGGTACCCAGTGCTGCACCCAGTGCCACACCCAGCATTTTAGATGGGTGCTGGTTTGTAACCTCAGGTCTGCATACTTTACAGACTGAGCCATTTCTCTAGCCCCAAACCAGGTTTTGTGTGTGTGTGTGTGTGTGTGTGTGTGTGTGTGTGTGTGTAATTTGTATAGTACTGGGAATTGAGTCTAGGGCCTCAAACATGTCAGGTAAGAGCTCTACCACTAAGTTACAGCTGCAGCTCCAGCAGAATGAGTTTTAAACAAAAAAGAAAAAAAAAGCCTCAGTGGAAAGATGGAAAGCAGCGTCTCTGGCTTGTTAATGCTTATCTGGAGGAAGGGAAGATGAATCACATTATGACTTTTTCTTTGATATTTCTTTTGAACCATTTAATTCTGAGCTATCTACACATTTTCCTTAATTCTGAAACAAATATAAATTTGGAAACCAATCTTAAATATCTCTTGGTCTTCGGAATAAGCAGACAAGCTGTTCAAATATATGAAAATATTTATACATTCTGCACTATGAGAAAAAAACACTCATTTTAAAGATTTTAGTTATTAGGTATTTGGGCATTTTTTCCTTTGAATTTAGTGATTTGTTCACTGCCTAGAAATATTTAATATTTAACATTTTAATTAGTGTGCTATAACTTTGGGGAATATTTGAGAACTTTTCATAATAAAACTTCAAGGCTGCTGTAAAGTAGCATTAAAATAGGGCAAGGGGTGCCATTGTGGGTTACAGGTGGCGTGTAGTAGCATTGCTGGGGGTTTGGAGATGTTTTGAGAGCTTATACTCTGGGTCCTTGAAGTCAGTCATTGTCTTCAGCCAGTAATGTGTCCTCAGACCCACTGGTACCACAGGAAGGGAAGGAGTTGGCAGATGCCAGGTGAGCCTGGAGCAGCAGTCCTGACTCCTGTCAAGTAGTCATAGAAAGGGTGAAATAAGCAAGGATGCCTCTCATCTCCCTCAGCTGTGAAACAGAACAAGGGCATTCCGTGACTTGTCCCAGATGCTCAGAGGTCCTGCCTCCCTTCTCCAGGCACAGACGGCCGGGTGTTTCTTGTCACATTCACACGTCTGTCTTTCTGCACTAGCAAATCTGAAGGACAAAGTCGACGAGACATTTGAGGAACTGACCAGAGCAGACCCATTGTAGAGGTCAAGGCATGTCAAGGAGCAAGCTGGGTAGAGCTGTTAGACTTCGGCTATTCACTTCTCGTGTGCTTCCTCCCCTTCCAGTACCACCAACTGGGGTTCATTTTTTCCTTATAAATGGTATTTCAGAAATTTCTTGACCTTGCTATCACCTCCAGCCCACTCAGTTTGGAGTCAAGTTTGTAATGGGCCCCTCTCACCTCACGAACACAAATCCAGTGGCAGCTCGAGGGTTCCCAGCACAGGCTGGAAAGGAGGGATCGCCATGAAGTCCATGACGTCAGTGAGAGGAATGAGGTTGGCATCCGTGCACTTGAGCCACTTCCATAGCTTCATAGTCTGTGGGTTGAAGTGCGGCCATAATGAGTTCACTTCGTAGTGTGCTTCTTGTGGGGTGAAATCTTCTGCAGCCTTTCTAGAGAGGCGAATTGTCCTGGAGGACCTACACTGTCCCATTCAGTAGATGGTTGGGCTGTTGGGATGCCGCCCAAGGCGGCTTCAAGGACTCAGATTTGGCCTTGTCTCCTTTCCAGGGCAGGAAACACGTTTTTTTTTTTGTTGTTGTTTTTGTTTTGTTTTGTTTTGTTTGTTTGTTTGTTTTTATTATTTAGGTTCTGGAAAATATCAAACTCCTCCCTCCTGGGGAGGATGAAAGCTCTTCTGCCTTCAGATTCCTGAGGTTCACCTTTTTCTCTGATGCCCTTGACTCCTGCTTTCTCACCAGGAGAAGTGGTTGGAATGGAAAGAAAAAAAAATCCACTACTTCTATCTTCTTCACAGAGAAGTAACTTTTTGTTTGATTAGTTTATTTCACCATAACTTTCAAAGTGCAAAACTGAAAACAACAGTAACAACAAAACATAAAGTATAAGATCTTTCCTTTGCCCTCTCACCCCTCCCAGACCTGCTGAAAACAACCATGTTTTCCTCTCTGCAGATGCCAACAAGACCTCAGTACAGGAGGGCAGACTTGGTCACTATCTCCTTTTCTGTTTCCTTCAGTTCACCACTCTGTGGACTCTGAAGACACATGGACAGAGGTCTTGTCCCTTCCATACTGGACCACTCTATCACCTGGAGATTCAAGCTACCACCTCAACCACTTTCTGACAATATGAAGAGGACTTTCCTGTTCACAAGTGTTTTGTAACTTACAGACTTATGTATCTGTGTAGTAGTAAAATATTTACTCGACACTTAACCTTCACAATAACAGACAGGCACAAAGTCCAGCTTTTGTAGACAAACGTAAAGATTTTGGAAACTAAGTGACCCAACGTTGGTCAGTCTGAATCATTCAGGTACAGAGTTTGAATACATCATCTATAATGAAGTCACGGTTGTGCTGTTTGTGGAGAAACTGATGTTAATGTAATGAATACATAAGCATCAAAATAGGAATTAATTCTGAAAAATGTGTGTGCCACTTTATTACCTGTTTTATTAAGGAAAACCTCCATTTTCTGCACCATTTCAAGTAAGAGTTGATTCAGCTAATTCTACCACCATAAAACAGAGAAGTGTGAAATTTAAAAGTAATTGTAAGACTGAAAAGCATTTTAATATGTCAGTATATTACTTATCTTAACAAAAGTAAATACAGCACTTAAAACCAACAAATTAGTCTAAGTAATGTAAATAGATCTGTGCTGAATAATTTTTAATTACTGTTTGCTTCAAACTTCAATGTCATAACTTTTTGACATTTTATAGATATACTTTGATTAAATTTCTCCAAGCATTGACATCTGACTTAAATATAATTATTAAAATGATTTGCACATTAAAGATAAATGCTTGTTTAATTAACGCATGAACATTTTCTCTAAATAAGAGCAGCATACAGGTCATAAAAGAAAAATAATTCTCCTTTTAAAAATGATTGTAGTTCATAAAACTACAATGTTTCAGTGTTTGTATTTTATTACTTTTCTCTTTCCTCATGTTATTGATTCATTTCAAAGGCCTTTACCGAATACCCATTGCATCAGGCCTTCTTGTGCTGGCTGAATGCTTCCTGGTAGAGTTTTCTGTCAGGTATCCCCCACCCCTACCCTGCAGTGTGCTCCACCTCATGTGGAGTCCTTCAGAGTCCTTTGAAGTTGTTCCCAAAGAGAATGAGCCTAGTGAAAGGTGACATCTCATTTCTGACTTTTTTTCAGACATAAATTATCAACTCAAAGACATGCAGGAACACGTTAACAGAATCTGAATGAATGAATTGGACCAACCGAAGAGGCAGTTGATACACCCTGGGTTTCCAACAAACTGAAGAAAATAGTACCATGCATCTCTCTATTATCATGACAAAATATGGAACCAAGGCTGCAAGAACTTTCAAAAAAGATGAAAACAGTTTTTCTTATAAAAAAACATTTTAGCAAATAAATAAAAAAGCCAAACAAACTGAAAAGCAGTAAAAAATAAAATGTCGTGAGCCCATACACGATGCTACCTGAAACTGCCTGCTATGGACTGAATCTTACCAGCAGACAGCTCCTCCTGACTTTCTTCTTTACTGTGTGAAAGTTCTCTGAGCTCCGTGTCCTTGCCTGGCATTCCATAGAGGGGTGACTCAGGACTCGTGGTTCCGACTGTAACCTCGCCAGGACAACCAGCTGACGCCTGGCATCAATATCGAATTTTAGAGTTTTGCAAGTTTCTGCTCCCAGACCAAAAATGTAATTTCTAGTCTTTTTGTGTCAAGTGCTGAAGTCATTTCCTTCTTCTATATCCCTCTGTAAATGATTTGGGTGCTAGCTTCAATCATTTACACTTGTGCTTTTGTGGCAGAGGCTAACATATTCAAACTCTAGCTAGCATTTTTTGAAAATAAGTGGTTTGGGAACGAATGGAAGCTTCTAGTCCTGCTGTCTCATTTCTATTTTTTTTAACTGGCTTTGGAAAATGTACCTTTATTATCTGTCTGAACTCAGACACATCAGACACATGACTTTCATTTTCAGTGGCTAGGAATATTATCTTTGATGTTTAATCTAAAAAAACAAACAAACAAAAAAACAACCTTTGCTCTTTGCTGCTACTTAGGGGCTGAAGTCATAGTCAGTTGATGAGCTTCTTTTTTGTTCACTCCACTTGAATGAATGAAACTCATTGAGAACAAGAGCAAGAAATAAGGACTTCACATTCCTCCTTTTCCATTGCTAAGTGGAAGGCATGTTAGAATTCAGGAATGACTCACTGTAAGAGCCTGAGGTAGTGGAAGACCACAGGAAACAAAGTTTTCCATACAGCTGGTGAGTTACTCATATGAACTCACAGCAACCGTGACAGCTTACAAATCCCATGTAAACTCAAGCCAAACAAAATCCCAGCATAGGTCTGGGGAGGTGGGTAGGAAACACAAGCCCTACCTGAGGAACTATTGGCATTGATGGCTGCTGGGAAAGTGAGATTCGGCCTCCTTTAAGATGTAACTCTTGGTAAGTTAACCAGGCTTCTGTGGATGGACTCATGCCAAAAGATATTTGGGGACACAAATTTGATTCTATAGGTCTTTCTTTCTCTCTGTGTCTCTCTGTCTCTGTCTCTCTCTCTCTCTGTCTCTCTCTCTCTGTCTCTCCCTTCCCCCCATATATATTGCATGAAATTGGGTGGGAGTAGTAAATGGGGTGCAGATAAGGGAGAAGATCTAAAGATGATCAAATGTATGAAACCCTTCACAAAAACTCATTTTAAGGAAAGGGAAATAGAATTGGAAGCAAGTCCTAACTAATCTCAGATAGATTCTGATCAAGAAAGCAATATCTATGATGGAATCAATCACCAACATTGTTGCTAGAACTTGGCCAGGATGGCTGTGGTAGAAATTGGTTCATTCAGTGTCATCTGTCATCTAATTTTAGTATGCATTCTATAAGCAAATACTAGAAAGAACTGTCTCAGTACAAGGACTCAGGATGTGTCTCCTAATTAAATACATTTTCATGAGATTTGAACTTTGAACTCTAGAGACTCTGTGCAAACTCTAGAAAGAAAATGTTTCTGTAGCCAGTAGCTGCATGTTACACCTTAATTATTTAGGCAGCTGAAGGCATTTCCTTGAGTTATGTTTTGAACTATTGTTTAAGTCATGGGGTTCTAGAAACTGAACAAGAGTATGTCTTCCCCAGACCTCTCAGTGCTTCTGTGATTGCATGTCCTGTAATATATCAAGTCTAACGCACAGCAAAGTTCAGATAAAGTGTTTGCTACCTTGTTATTATCTAAGTCTTAAAAATAATGGCCCTGTAACTCCATTTCTGTTTAAGTAGAGAAAATCAATGTGAAAATGAAGAAAAAGCATCAAGAGGAAGAAGTACTTTGCCATGTTGTACCATTCTACTAAAGTCATAGCTGCTACTGTCAGAGATAGTATTTCTAATCATCTGATCATGTCAAACTGAACTCACAATCTCTTCAAGCAAATATATAGTTCCTCAAGTAATGTAACTAGTTCACCAGTGAGAAGCAAATCATGTGTCAAAAAGACCCATATGCTGTCAAGTTCAGGGGCTCCAGAACTTCCTCCATTTCTCAGCACTGTAAGGATTGCTCTGCTGATTTTAGCCGAAACTCATGTCTACCCATTTGGTGAAGATAATGCTATTACCTAGTGTCTCAGCTTGAGTTAAGTATCAAACCATGACAGAACCTCAAGATGAGGGAACGTCATTCTCTTCCATAGCTGTGTCATGCTGTCAGCTTGGGCCCCTATCCAAAACATACCTCCCCATGTTCATCAAGCCTCTTTGCAGAGTCTCGTTCCTATTTTCTTTAGAGTCACATGTGTGCTGATATCTTTCTGTATAATCTGTCCTATGATTTCTTATTGAAAACGTAATTAGTTATGAAGATATTTCTCTTCAGCTTAATTCTTTCCTTACCTGGAACACAGCTCTTTCTGAAAGGCATGACACCTTTTGATACTGTGTTTTTCTAGACTCATGAGGTTCTTGATAAATGATTTATTTTCAAAGCTCTTGTAGCAATCATTCCTTTGAAGCTTATGCTACTTTATTGAAACCTATTTTCTCTCTGGTATGTGTTTACTTGTGTGTGTGTGTGGGGGGAGGTCATGCTCCTCATCAAATGTATCAAATGCTTTGCACTAGGCTCACAGCCGTCCCTTCATCCCAAATCTCATCATTTCTTGGTATACATGTAACAAACCTATCCACCTGTTAACCTTAGAGATTTTTTTTGTTTGTTTTTTGTTTTGTTTCATTTTACTTCCCCAGTTCTAGATACTTTCATTCCCAAGGCATTTATTTAGTTTCTACTCCAGTGTTGAACATTAGCTATAACCTCCAGTCCTCTAAAATCATAGGCTTTGAAATCTGCTCCTTTTCACTGTTTCACTATGGTACTTCCATTTCATCTGCCTCTCTTCACTAATCTTTTCAGATCCTATCATACAAGTCTAGCTTGTGACCTATGGGCTGCATGCAGCCTCAAATGGCCAAGAGTAGTTATGAATGTGGCCGTGTAGTTGAACACAAAATCATAGTTACTTAAAACATGAGGTTGTTTTTTTTGTAACTCAATTGAGCATTCTCAGAGTGAACTTTGTAGGTTTGAACAATATTGTGTCACAATCAAAAGGTTAGACATGTTTACTAGACTATCCACTACATGTTCTTTGATCTGCTGTCCTATTGGGAAATTATTATTCCTGTTTTGCCCAGTCCACTATTTTAGCTCACAACCATTGTTCTCATCTGCAATACAGCATCTTCTCTGCAAGCCTGGTCACTGGTATTTTAGACATGTGTCCTGCAGTCCAAGGAAATTACAAACCAAGAAGATTTTTACTTTGCTAAGTTGTACTTTCTAATGCTGAGTTTATTTAGTGTCACCTTGTAAGCACTGTGTACGGTCAAGGCCTCTCTCCTTATTTCATTTAACACTGTGAGTACTTCAGCAGTCTTCAAGACTTCATCCATGCCTTTAACTTTATTGATAAGTTTAGAGTCATCAAGTGGGAGCATTTAATCTCATTTGCTGTTTTCACAAGCTTCATGGCATTCCCTTTCTTACCCATTTCCTCTGTTCAGGAAACAGACTTCTTTCCCAGTGACCAAGTCCAAACATTCCACCTGCTCTCTGAGCCCCACCTCTTAACTCTACAGACTCTCTACATCACCTGTGAGACCCTCTGTATCATCAGTCTCTCCACCACTGTGAACTCTTCCTCCCAGTCTGTCAAATACCACATGTAAAAGCTTCACCTCAGCTGATAGCCACAGTACTGGTCAATTTCTTTCACAGAGAAGATCCGTGGTGCTGTGGGCATGCCCGTGCTGTGGCAATTACCTCAAGAGTCTTGAAAACCTATACAATAGAGTAGACCCACTTTGTACTTCTTTAGCACCATGCTCTAACCAACCAAACTAACTGCCGTATCCACTTGTTCTTTTAAAAATATAAGAAGTTTTATTTCTCTAAAGGTGGAAGAAAACACTCTTTAGTTCTGGAAAATATACTTGATCTGCTCTTTTCATTAAAGTAAAATTTCACCTATTGCTCTTGAGAAAAACAGAATATTATTGACTTGATTCTGATAATTTTTTTAGAAGAAGAAATTACACGTTATGTTGGTGATACAAACTGTTTTTTATTGCCGAATAAGGTTAACATCTCCAAGATGTATGTTTGTTTATGAGGTGGGAGGAAAAGAATATTATTTTCTTGACCCTGAATGAATTTATAATGCCAAGTATTTCAAAGTGTTGCTTGCTCTTGGGGGAGTTGTGGGCATTTTTATTTGAGAGGCTAAGGCAGGAAATTACTACTGAAGGAAGTCAGACACCCATGGTAAAGATACGAAATCATTATTAGATATACTTGGCACTAAGAGCAGTTAAGAGAAAGGACAAGACAGGATGAATCGTACTTAATACTCAGTCTTATTTAAGTTGGTTTGATGCACAAAGTACTAATGTGAGATGAATAGTCCACAAGGAAAGTTGTGCTCCTGTGAATGTACAGGGCATTTTCTCTGAAGGTGGTAAACGTTTCTCCATCAGTTCTCTAGGAAAGAGGCATCATCTGGACACTGGAAATACTGATTTATGGGCCAAAGCAGCAGATGAATAAAAACAATGTTATGATATGGTTTCTACATACAATTCACTGAAAAACAGGGCTTCTTTAGACAAAACCTGGTTATAAGACGGGAACAGAAAAAGTAGATAATGACTGGGCCATTTTGTTTTGTCAAGGAGAAAGAATTTCTCAAAAAGCGATGGGTATACATCAAAGGATAGAGAAGGCAGCTTTAAAGAGTTCGTGATGGGCAGACATCGGAAAAAGTAGTAGCAGTATAGGTAACAGCCATTTGAATAAGATAGAAATCTTCAAGTTTATAAGGATATAAATAAATGAGTAAATATCATGAATAGGATATAAAGTACCTCCCCCTAAATAACTGATTGATTATAAAAATAAAAGAAAACTTCACAGTGCCTAAGTCACACAAATAGCAGCTTAAAGGAATTGAGGTTAATATCACTAGCGATGAGAAAATTTGAAATCATGTACCATCTGGCAGATGCAATGAGAACAGTACATCATCACTTCCATGACATTCCTGCCCAAGCAGCATAGCCTGAATGCAATCATGAGGAAACAGCAGAGAAACTCATGCTGAGGAACATTCTAGAAAATACCTAGCTTGTCATCTTCAACAGTGTCAGGTCTCTGAAAGCCAAAGGAAGACAAATTGCTTCACATTGAAGATGACTAAAGAGAAAATAGAACTACATGCATGTGACCCTGAAGTGGAGGTTTGCTTAAATGGCCTTTTAGGACATTTGGTGAAAGTTGAACAGGGTTTCAGAATTAGATAGGAATGCTTTACCCTTGTTGGTCTCCTGACTCTGACAGTTGTTTGTGGGTTATGTATGAGAATAACTGTTTGGGACATGGTAGGCAATTGTTAGTTTGATTTTTGTTGTTGTTGTTGTTTTTTGGCAATGATTCTTATGGAGGGTAGAACAACTCACTATATTGATAACTTCTATGAATTTTAGATTGTTCTAAAAGAAAACAAATTTCAAAAATCAGCAAAAAAACCAAAAGATTAATTTATCTCACTTTATCTTTAGAAGCTTAATAACATGTGTCTCTTTGTGTTAGAAACCAATAACGCACTCATTGATTCAGTTCTTACTCTCATTTATTCATTCAATAAAATTATAATTTTTCCTTTTTTCCACTGCATTTAACTGCTCACCAAAGGCTTTATTAAATTCTTGTCTGGACAACCTTATGCCACTTGGTTTCTGTGTAACCTTAGAAATTTTAGAAATTTAAGTGACTTGTACCTTGGTTTATTATAACCTGTTAGATTAATGGGGATTAATACCATTGTGGCTAATACATAAATAAATATAATGTACTTATTATTGTATTATATTATTACATATGAATGTTACACATTCAGTCTAATCATTGTTATTGCTATCCAAGAATCCTTCTCTGTGATCTAGGGACATACATTCAAGTGACTACTGCTGAACATTTTTAGTGGGTGTCTCACAGATACCCGGAATCCAAAACGCAAGCAAGCTCTGTGGTCCTTGTCTTTTTCTTGCCACTGTAGTCTCCATCCTAATGAGCCTTGGATCCTGCTTAATTTTTTACATATCTCATCAAATTGAAGGCCAAATGTTAATAGACTTCTTGATACCCATTCCCTCGTCTTTCCTCATTTTCACCCTTCTAATAATCTCATGAGTCTCTGGATATAACTCCTTTCTGCCTAGCTCTTTTGCTTTCTGAACAACTCTGTCCACTTATTTTTCTATCTTACATCAAAAGTAATCTTTCTGAAATGCAAATACAAGCCCACTTTCTGGTACATTTGAGGAATTCATTATGTCTTTAAGATAAATTATATCTCCTTAATAAGTTTGTAAAGGCTATTTTCTCTATCTTCATTTTTTTCTCCTTTCCTTTCTCTTTGCTTAATCATGTGTTTTTGACATTTCTGAGTATCCATTGTGTTAAAGATCTGTTGGGGTACTATTCCCTCATCTTTTCCTTCCTAACTCCTGCTATCCTATAGAACTCAAGCTCACTTGTTACTAGCCTCCAAGAAGCTTTGTCTAAATTCTGTGTCTAATAAGATGCACCTCGATCTTATCTGTCTTTCACAGTTATAATATCAACGTATTATAACTCCCTAGCTATTATCGGTTTCTCCATTATTCCTAAAACAACCCAAAGGCAGACATGGATATATGAATCTATTTGTCTCTTACTGCATTCCAAAAAACCGGTTCCTAAATAAGCAAATGATGTCAACTGTATTAGTGAGTTCCCCCTAATGCTACATCTTTTGAAGCTACTTGTTTATAGCATACTGAAAGGTCATCATAACATTTTAGCATATTGACCAGAAAGTCAATATTTATTTTCTATTCTCACTGTCTGGTTTTTGATGAGTATTCAATAAACATTTTAAATGAACATATAGTTTTTAATAATATGAGAGTAAATCAGATATTAAATCTTTACCAAAAAAATCTTTTTTGAAAAAGTAGTGAACTTTTTTGTGAGGGAAATTTCTCTGTCTGTAAGATCTGAACTTTCTGGAGTTTTCAAGATTTTAGCTATTAAAAAAAAAAATCTTGTGGCTCATTAAAGGTGAAAATGATTATTATAATGTAACTTTCAAAGGAAATATTTCTATTATCTCTGGCAGCAGTATTGGAAAATGTACTCAAATCTGGCTGAGTTATTTTCTATATATGTCTATAGACTGATTATCAGGGGAACTTCACATGGGACTAAATAGCAAGTTTGGCATTTTATTTTACTTTTTAAAATATTTTATTATTTTTATTTTTATGTGTATGAGTGTATTGGCTGCATGTATGTAAGTGCATTCATGTCATGAAAGCCCACAGAGGCCAGAAGAAGGCATGAGATCCCCTGGAATTGGAATTATGGATGGTTGTTAGCTGCCATGTGGGTGTTGGGAATCAAACCCAGGTCCCCTGCAAGAGCAGTGAGTGCTCTTTACTACTGAGCCATCTCTCTAGCCCGAAAGTCTGGCATTTTATACCAAAGGAATGAAAAGCTCATAAAATAGTAGACATTAACACAATAAATGAATCCTTAAATATAATCCCCTGAAAGTCATTCTCAAATATCTGAGTTATATCTTCAGTAGAATACACAAGCCTTTATAGAATTCTAGATTTCTAGAACATCCATCCTTGGGTTGAGTTAAGCTTTGATGACTTTAGGTCTATTTTTGTAAATTTTTTATTGAATTTTTGTGTATTTCATACAGAGCATCTTAATCAATCTTGTCATCTTTATATTCCCTTCCCCACTGGCAACCTCCCATAGCCTCCTACTCCACTGGACTTCGTACACTGTCGTTTGTGTTAAGGCCTATCATGTCAAGTTAGTGTTCCCAGATGTCACTCAGTGTAAGTTCATTCACTGGGGTCTAGGTAGCCTGTCTAGATTCCCTCCCTTTAAGAAGATCAGCAATTCCTCACCCAGCAGTAATCAGGTGCTAATAGTTCTTTAAATAAGATTGGGCCCCGATGCCCATTTCCACAGTTCTGCACTGGAATATTATCTGCTTGAGTTTGCATAGGTCTTGTGCATGCTGACATCATTGCTGTAGGTTTATATAAGCAAAGTTCCAGGAACTTGTAGGACTTGATTTCTACATGGTCCTGCACCTCCTCCCTGGCTCTTACAGTTTTTCCTTTCCCTCTTCCACAATGGTCCCTGAGCCTTGGGTGGGTGGAGTTTAATATAAGAGTCCTGTCCAAGGACCCACACTTTGCAGACTCTTACTCTGCACACTTTGGACATTTGTGATCTTTTGTGCTTCTGGCCATCTGTTGAATGAAAGAGCTTCACTGATGAGAATTGAGAGATTCATTATTGTCCTCTTTACCCCTTGTCTATGTTCTGTGAGCCTTAGGTATAGAGGCTACATTAGAGATGTGCTACTTAGGGCAATTCACAATGTCTGTGTGTGAACAGTTGTAGTCCTCTGTAATAGTCCCTGTCTGTTGCAAAAGAAGCTTCTTTGATAAGTGGTGACTAGGATACTTATTTACTTACTGTAAATATAAGGATCCATATTTTGCACATAGTAAGAAATTGCATTTGCCTAGGGATGTGACAGCCTTAGGTTTTTCTCTAAGATCTAAGGCCTCTCCAGCCATGTGTATTTGGCTGTGTTTACAGTACCACACTTGAGTTTCCTCCTATTGAGTGGGCTTTAATTCCAAGTAAGTGCTGTTGATTACCCCCAAGATAAAAGTGCCACTACTGCACCAACATTGTTTGCTGTGCTGGTCATTGAAGTAGTTACTAGGCCTTGAAGCTGGGTCTGGACCATTAATTGATGTTCTCCTTTAGTAGCTTGAGTAGTGCTCTACACAGCTGTGAGAGCTAGCCTTCAGGGGAGGTGGTTTCCAGGTGGCTTTAGGTCTTAAGTCAAATATGACCAAAGAAATATGCTGTTAATTTTTATATTTTTCTAATGATCCTAATATTTATATTGTAAGTTTAGCTTAGAGAGTGGAGCAAAATAAAGCATTGATTCTGGACTCTTCAAGGACTTTAACAATGGACGTAGTTATAGCATTTTGTGCCAATAATATACAGGATTTGACAAATGAAAGTCCTTTTGTGACTAGGATTTTTATGCGTTCCTAACATCCACTGACTCCATAGGATAAATCCAGGATGTTGTAACAGAACCAGTCAGCTGTATTCTCAGCATGAACTTACTAAAATAAGGTAGGTAGCCAAAAGTGGTGCTAGACACCTGAAGTCTCAGTACTCAGGAATCTGAAGCAAGAGAATTACCTGCCTGGGAATTTGAGACCCGACTAGAATATAATGAGACCTTGTCTCAACAACTTAAATTATTAAGTGAAATTAAACAAAGAAAGATGGGGCAGAACAGATCAAACCTCCCCTGACTATAATTCACTTTGTTCTGATCTGCCATCATCTACCTTGTATATTGAAGCTTAATGCTTAGCTTGGGCTGTTGGTCTAGGATATCAGAGGTCATTGAAGACACTGAAGTCTTGCTATGTGAGCAGAACTGTTGAGAAAATGGTTATACCATTGTAACTAATGATCTGTTATCAGTACAAACCCCATCAACTTTGAAAACTCATCATATTCAATAAGCAAAGGATGTGGTATGAAGTTGGAAGTCCACTGACTCTGGAAAGACTCTATAGTCAAAGACCACCACTTTGGTACTATTTACAAGGTGATTAAATTGTAAATGAACCTATATATCTCAGATGTGACATACAGAGATAGATATTTAAACTAGCAGAAAGTAGAAACAATCCATAATTCGATTCTGGAACTGAAGAAGAGGAACCTCAGCTTGGTGGTAGCATAGATGTGTAACCCCAGCTACTTTGAATATTAAGTCAGGAAGATCTCAAGTTCAAGTCTAGGATTGGATTTTAGTGAGTTCAGGATGAACTTGGACAACTTAGTGAGACCATGTCTGGAAATAAAAAGTAAAAGGAGGACTAGGGATAAAGTTCAGTGGGGCATGAGTACTTGCCTATCATACATAAGACCCTAGGTTTAAGCACCATTATCACATACATGAAAGAAACCAGTAAATAGCAAAGGTTAACTCATCCCTAAAATTTCTTATTAACTTATTGTAGGAAGCTATATTAAAGTGCCCATAATATCCTCAGGATTTTCGCTTTCACATAGAAAGCATTAGCTAGATTGAATAGTAAATCACTCTCTTTGAGATGCAATAGTGGGATTAATCAGTAAGTGACTGACTGGGCCTGACTGCATATAGACACAATGAGTGGTAACGGAGTTCTTACGGTAGACCTTTGCTTGCATTTCTCAAATACTTTAGTAAGTCTGAAAGCCTCCTAAAGAGGGAACACTTTTTATCTGCTTAATAAATAGGTTGTTTAGTAACCATATTCTCTAAATTTCTTCTAAATATTTTCCAACTTACTACAGAAAACAGGTGATTACAAGTTAAATGAATAATTACAATAGCTATAGAAAGAAACAATATTTTACTTCTATATAGATTAGTAAAGACATGGAATATAAAAAGATAAAAAATATTTTAAAAAATCACCCATTCATTTGACATCACAGCCATCCTTCGGTATCTCAAATCCCTCCCAGATACCAAAAGTTTCAGAGGCTCAAGTACTTAGTATCCAATGGTATGTAATTTGCATGAGGCCTATGTCATTTGCATACCTCTTATATGCTTTTAAAATCTCTAAATTACTTGCAATACTTACAAAGTAAATGCTGTATAAATAGTGGTTATATTATATAGGGGAAAATGAGAGGAAAATTATGCTCATGTTAAGTTCAGACACAATATTGTTTCTGAATATTTTTTATCCTTGGTTGGTTGAATCCATGGGTGCAGAACTTGTGATTATGGAGTGTCAATTCTCTTTATTAAAATTTGTCTATAGGCCAAGTGCTGTTGCTGAGATCTACAAAGCAGCAAGGGTGCTCTTTTATGGATTTACAATCTGATGAGAAAAATTGGGCATTGTTGAGACTCAGTAACATTGTTTTCATTTTGTCACAAATCTCCTCCTGCAAAGTGACTAAAGTCAGTAATGGAGTATGCTATAATTTGTTTTCTTTATTTAAAAACATCTAATCAAGGTGATAGCTATAATTTTAAAAGAATAATTGTGGCCAATTTAGAAAAATTAACCACAATACAAAATTTGAGTCAAGTACTAGAATCATACAGAATATATACATTTTATTTGGATGAAAGGCCTCAGATAAAACAAAATTCTTAGATTTCATTTCAGCTTTTTCATTTGTAAAATGTGGAATAAAACTGCATCATTATTTGTCTTTTTTATGGAGATGCAAAGGATTAAAAGCACAAAGTAAAAAAAAGCAGTGGTGCCTTTGTAAGGTAGATATTGTTAGCATATGAGGAAATACAGATAAAGAGATGAGTAACCTGATGAAGCAAGGTCACAATCTATTTTATGAGAGCCTAACATACTGACAGTGTCTTAGTCCAATCAAATACCTAGTGAAATATGATTCACGGAACTGAAATGATCTCAGTGTTCAATCTGATGCAATTTGTCCATAGTTGGAAAATGGACTTTTGCCCCCCAAAACTTTATAACTGTATATACAAGGGCAGACCTTTCTGTGTTAGAAGAAAACAGGAAATTATCACGGATCTAAAGGCGTTATATAACTTTACACATTTTCAACTAAGCTTCATGTTAAAATCTTAAAATGAATAAGTATACATCAATCAAGAAAATAAAAATAAAAAACAAAAAACTCAGCAGATAAAAACAGTGGTATGTTTGTGTTAGACAAAAGTAGTTTGTTGACTTAGTTCTACAAAAAAGATAAAACAGACAGTTTAAAGTCATGATATTATCTTACTATAAATCTTTGCATAGTCCATTCTTTAGAAATCATAGGGGAAGTCTTCCTATTGATGCTTTTGCAAATCTGTGTCTTCGTTAAATTGACTTTAGGTTTGCATTGATCTGCTTAGCATATAACCATTGAGTTTACACCTGAAGGTGTCTAATCGTCTTCTGTCTAATCCAGAACTAGTAATAAATCAGTAGACAGAAGTGATTCATGGCTTCCTTCAAGTTTTTGAAATTCTGCAAACCTTTTGAAAAGAATAGTGATTTTTTGCATGTTATAATTACAAAATATTCTGATATTCTGATAATACATATGAAAGATATATTAAGTTCATAAGTTACAGGGACCAAATCATATTTTCTACTTGGATTAGAGAGTTTGAATCTTTGAGATGTTGCCTTTATATATACATGGTCTGAAAATGAGAAAACTCTCCAGAAAGACTACAAACCCATTTGTAGTTAGTATGTTGTTGCATGTTAGATGCATGATGTGATCACAGTACAATAGAATGCATTTCAGATGTTGAAGACCATTGAAGAAAATAAACAAAATGAGAATGTGTACTGGCATATATCTGAAAACTAATACAAAGGTTAGTAAGGAACTTGAAGACTATGTAACTTAATTTTTCACTGAACACTGGTATTTGCTATAAAGGTTATCTGACTACTCTTAGTAACAATGAAACCATGTTGGGGACTTTGGATTGTCATTACACACAGAGATGATTGGACCTCAAGTTTCTTTTAAGAGAATTGTCTTTACATTAGTGAAACCCTGGAAAAAATAAAATGATTCCTCTCATCGCCAATATGTTAGATAGTTTTTATCTAATCTTTAAATATGCTTAGAAGAGTCATGTTTTCTAAAATTGAAGAATTTACCAAGAATTGTTAACAATGTTTATTTAAATGCACCTAACAAAAGAGAAGTGAGAAATACTTCACAATTAGAAAATAATCATCAGGCTCTGTAATTAAGTACATTTATGTGATTCTTCTATCAACATTATGGAGGGAAAAGTTCTGTTATTGCTATTTATAGATTGGGAAGCTGTGATGGTTAAAATACGAATGTCCCCCATAGACTCCAAGTATTTGGACATTTTATCCCCAGTTGGTGGCACTCTTTTAGGAGGTCTTTAAAGGTGTGGTCTTGCTGAAGGAAACACATCACTGGGGGCAGGCTTAGAGAGTTCTTAAGGCTTGCCAGATCTCAGGTCGCTCCTTTGATGCCTGTGCCTGCTTGAAGATGTGAGAGCTTAGCTTCTGCTCCTCCAGCCACCTCTGCCAACATGCCTCCCCACCGTGATTGACTCATTCTGTTTGGAGCCCTAAGCTAAATAAACTCTTCTTTTTGGTCATGGTGTTTCTGTCACAGGCAACAGAAAAGTATCAAAAACTTACTAAACAGAAGCAGAGACTGTAGAAATTGTTCGGTTAATTTTCCAGTTTTAGTCAGGCTAAGAAGTGGCAGAGTTGGCTCTCCCTTTGCTTGACTTGAAAGGCAATTATCTTATTCATGAAGCAACTGTTTCCAAATAAGTTAGTTGGAGAACATTGTGGCTATCACAATTACCATCTGTTCTCCATCCCAGTCCCTTACATCCATCTTAGCATTACAGAGAGTCATAATTGTATAATGGAAAAATCATGAGCTATGGAATTAGATCAGAACATTTACTCCCTGTGTAACTTTGGGAAAGGTAGTTTACCCTGTGCAATTCAATTCCCCAATCTGTAAAATGAATATAAAATAATCTTCCTCAGTAGTGGATGCTGCAGTTTGCCTCTATCCTTCTTAAAACTAGAATGAAAGTGGAGGATTTAGGGGAGGTAGAAGGAAGTAGGGCAAATTTATCTTTTTACTTCCTTATTATATAAGCTATCCTCCTTAGAGCAAGCTGAATAAGACAGTTGAACCTGAGATGCAATCTATTACAAAGACAGATTAATGAAAGCATTGAAGAAAACAAAACAGGATTTGTTAGTTCTGCTTATGCAATTATCAATTTAAGTCAATTTTAGCATTCCTGCATATTAATTATATAGAAATAGTCTGAGTTCATGCTTCTGCAGCAAAATACCTTCCTGGCTGCTTGTAAAGAGAAATTTATTATTCACAGTTTTTAAAGCTGGGAGTTGGAGATGAAGATACCAATGTTGAGGTTCTGATAAGGTCTCTCTTCTGTGTTTCAGATGACTTACTTCCTGTTATTGTCATGGCAGAAAGAGAGCAAAAGAGCTCCCTGAAATTCTTTTCATGAGGACAATAGATTCATTTGTAAAGATTCTACCTTTATGACTGTGGTGGGTAGCTTTAGTGTCAACTTGACACACCTGGGTAGAGGGAGCCTCAACTGGGGAATTTCCTTCATTGGACTGGCCTGTGGCCATGACCATGGGGCATCTTCTTGATTGTTGAGTGATGTGGGATGGCCCAGCCCACTGTGGGTGGTGCCACCCCTGGGAAGGTGGGCTTGTGTTGCATAAGAAAGCAGACAGAACAGGAGCCAGGGCAGCAAACCAGTAAGCAGTGTTCTTCATAGCCTGTGCTCTAGCTCCTGCCCTGAGGTCCTACCTTGGGCTCCCTGATGAACTGTGACCCAGGAGATGTAAGATATAATAAACCCTTTCCTCCCCAAGTTGGTATTGGTCAGAGTACTTTGTTACAGCAATGGAGAAACAAACTAGAACAGAAATTGGTACAAGGAGTGGAGTGTTGCTGTGAAAGACCTGATCTTGGTGTTTTTAGGAGGATTGTGGAAGCGTTCAGAACTTTGGGCAGGAAAGCCATTGAGTGCTTAAAGTTTTTTGCTGTGGAGCTTGGGACAGTTATGCTGAAAGAGTTGTGAACAATGGTGGCCTGGCTTGTGAAGCTTCAAAGGGAAGCAGAAAGTATCAGGACTGTTTGTGTGATATTTTGAATGAGAATCTGTGGGTTCTGGTCAGCTGGAGCTGAAGAATCAGCTGTGATTAAGAAGAGACCAGAACCTTAAGTACAACCTTTGCTTTACTGGGACAATTGATGCTGGTTAGCTGGGACTGAAAGTTCAGCTGTAAGTAGCAAGAGACCAGCATCACTGTCTGGTGAACTATGAACTTTTCTGGGAGATATTCAGCATACAGAGGGGGCCCGAGCCTCCATCTCTAGCTGGAAGCAGGGCTTGGTAATGTGTAAGAATCTCCTGCATGGTTCTGGTGTTGAAAGAGTGAAGAGGTCATAGGGAGCAGCTGAGGCTTGATACACCAAGAAGCCAGGAAAAGCCATTGTTTAAAGTGCAACCTCAGTTGCACTGAAGACCACAGGATTGAAGGGGTCATGCAGAAAATCTGAAAGGACCCTGAAAGGCCAGAAGAGGCCATTGGTGAGGGTGCATCCTCAGTTTCAGTGGAGACCCCAGGTTTTTGGAGATGCGAGGACCGTGGGACAACCACCAAGGACAGCAGTAGGTATGGAATGGAGCTGGCTTGGATCTGCGAGATGAGCTGAGTGTGCTGTGTACGGCAGAGTCAGAAGTGGAGCTGCCAGAATACTTTGGAGTCCAGAAGATTGTGAATGAATCCCAGCTGTCCAGCCTTGAGCTGGACTTTGGTTTTGCTTAGGTGTGCCCGATTCTTCCCTTTGAAATAAGATAGTACTTGCTTTGGATTTTACAGAAGCCCACCCAGAGTTAAGAAGCTTTTAAAAGAGACCGTGGGCTTTTAGGTGTTTGGATATTTTAAGCCCTGTGGGGTTTTTAAGGTTGTACTGTTCTATGTTGTGATATTAATGTTAACATATCTTGGGGACAAGAATTGGAAAGGTTATAGTTTAATAATGAAGTATTTGTGTATCAAGCTGGGTAACTTTAGTGTCAACTTGGTACAATGACCTAAATCCCCCACTTCTAATACCATCATGTTGTTGATTAGGATTCCAACTTAGGAAATTAGAGGGATGTAAATATTCAGTCTTAATTTAGTCAGTAGCCTTTAGTTCTCATATTTGAATTCAGAATATTTTTAATGTGAGGACTCTTGGCTTTTACTTGAAAACAAACCAATTGCTTGTTAACAATGTATTTTTGTGCATATTTAATTCTAAGCACTTTTTTTTAGTATAATCAAAGCATTAATCACCATGTTTATTTACACTGAATAGGTTGTGAAGTCTTCATTGCATAACCAAATGGTGGGATTCACATACCATTGATGTCAATGACATCATTTTATTTTACTTTGCATTTGAAAAATGTAACCTTTGTCACTCCTTATTTCACATATACATTTAATCCTTTATATTTAGCCAATTAGTAAAAGTTTTCTATATCGTAATGATTTGAATGAGAAATGTCTCACATAGTCTCACATATTTGTATACTTTGTCCATGGCTGGTGGCACTGTTTGAGAATGTTTAAGAGGTGCAGTCTTGCTGGAAGAACCACACCATTGAAGGTAGGCTTTGGGAATTCATAACCTTGCCCCATGTTGTATTTGCTCTCTTTGCTTTGTGTCTGTGGTTGAAGATGTGATCTCTCAGTGTCCTGCTGCCATGTCTCAGTGCCATGATGGACCTTTATCCCACTGGAACCATAAGGCCAAAGAAACATTTTCTGCTATAAGTTGCCTTGGTCATGGTATTTTATCACACAACAGAAAAGGAAATATCACACATTTTTTAAAATTTAATTTTAGTTTTAAATGTATATTTTTATTGAATTTTTGTGTATTTCATGCAATATATCTTAATCATATTTAGACTCCCTCCCCAATCTGCACCCATGACCAGATTTCATGCATTCTGTCATGTATGCTAAGGCTATTGATTCAAGTTTGTGTACCCAGATGTCCCTTGGTGTGAGTTCATTGACTATAGTTTAGTCAGCTTTTCTAGAGTCACTCACTTAAAGAAGGCAAACTTTCCCTCACCCAGCCGTGATCAGCTGCCCATAGTTCCTCTGTTAAGGTTAGGTCTTCTTGCCTATTTCCCTAATTCTATGCTGGGGTTTGTCTGGGTTGAGTTTGCTTGGGTCTTGTTATGCTATCATCTTGCTGTAAGTTCATATGAACAAGATCCCATTCATCTAGAAAACTTTGTTTT
The DNA here is from genome assembly GCF_000622305.1 of Nannospalax galili. Lineage (NCBI taxonomy): Eukaryota > Metazoa > Chordata > Mammalia > Rodentia > Spalacidae > Nannospalax > Nannospalax galili. The sequence continues at coordinate 1,329,320 of NW_008333887.1, read as the reverse complement.
CTTGTGATCATCCCTCACCTCTGGATATTACAGTCTTTCCATGCTTTCTTCCTCCATAATCCCTGAGCCCTGGGTAGGTGAGATTTGATATAGGAGTCCTATCAAGGGACAAACACCCTACAGTCTCTTATTCTCTACACTTTGGCTAGTCGTGGCCTTCTCGTGTACATTTCCTTCTGTTGCATGAGGAAGGTTCACTGGTAAGAGTTGAGAGATGCATTAGTATTCTCTCTACCCCCTGTTCCACTATGTTCCATAAGCCTTAGGTGTAGAGGTTCCACTGTAGATGTGTCACTTATGGTTGGGAATTTCTCTGTGTGTATTCTAGTTGTGGAACTCTGTAATAGTCTTAATCTGCTGCAAAAAGAAATTTCTTTGATGAGTGGTTAATGGTATACTTGTCTATAACTGTAAGAATCCATATTTAGCATACAGTTAAATACTATATTTGTCTAGGGATGTGACAGAGGTAGGGTTTTCTCTAGGATCTATGACCTCTACAGCCATGAGTTATGTTTATAGTGCCACACATGAGTTCACTCCCATTGAGAGAGCTTTAAGTTCAATTAGGTAGCTGTTGATTATTCCCAAGATAAACGTGCCACTACTGTATGCTATAGCTTGTACTGCTCATTCTTTTGGTTATTAAATTATAAAGCTGAGAACAGCCCATCGATTGATTTTTCTGCTGTAGCAGTTTGTATGGTATCCTCTAGAACTATGAGAGCTAGTCTTCAGGGAGGAGGCTTCCAGGTCAGTTCCAGCTCCATTGCTCCAAGTCCTATGTCTGAAGTATGTCCTGTCTTCAGGAATAGAGCCTTACTTTCAAGTTCTGGGAGGCAATCAGGGGCCATGGCAATAGCCTGTGTTATTTTGGAAGTCTCTTGGACTGCTCTGACCAACAACTCAAAGGGAAGTTTCTCCTGTCTGACACTGTGTTTCTTATGAAGCCTTCAGTTATACACATTCACTCAAGTTCAGATACTGTATGTGTATTTTTCAGGAGGTTCTTGGGCTAATACATTTACTCTGATTTTTCATATCATCTAATCTTTATTATCTCTCCTCTCTCCCTATCTAACCTCCTTCTTCCCTCCCCAGTTTAAGTACCCCCATATCCTCATTCTACTACACATATTTAACACACAATTTACTCTCTTTTTTGTATTTTGGGTTATTTCATCTCACATTCTGGAGAACAACATGTTGTCATAGTTAGGGTGAATGCTAAGGTTAGGTCTGAGTAGGCAGAGCAAGTGGCCAGGGTACCATAGCCAAATGGCAACCTGATCCCCATCCTAGGAAATGCTCCTGGCTGGAGGGTAGTAGGAGATGTTGGAGAAGAGCCCAAGGCTGGAGGGGTTCTAGATCCCAATTGTGGTTTTATCTTCATGTGTGTCCTTTGACTTTGTAGGGACACAGTTTCTTAACAAAACTCATGGTGTAGGGTGATCCATTCTTAGTTCTTTCTAAGCTGGACAGTCACAGGATTCCATGGTTTCTGTGGACTATATAACTTTAATATGTTCTCACAGGCACTATAAATTTATCTATTATCTTTGTGTAGCCTCTATCAAACACTCCCACAGATAGATGCATCAGGCATAGTTTCTTTTTTTTTAAAAGTCTCCCTTACTAACCCCTTCTGTTACTTGGTTAAGATTCATGTTCCAGTCCAAATGTAAGACAGAGCCTGGCATGTGTGAGTCAGCACAGTCTGTGTAAATTCTCATGAGGTTTTTTTTTTTTTTTTAAGAATGTGCTACCTGTTACTTTCCATCCTTTACCTAGTCCTGTTTCCTAAGAGGTGTAGTGATAACTCTTAGTGCAGGCAGTGATCCATCCTCGGCAAATTTCAGAGGATAATTCCGAAAGCTGTTCCCGACTTTCTATTCAGTGAACACTAGATTGAGAACCCACTAAAGACTAGTAGAAGAGCTGAGAAGGGCCTATGTAAAAGTCTTGTAGAGGAAGTTTAGCAGCAATAGTATAGCAATATTCTTTCTTGATCTCCACCACAGACTATGTCTGATTGTCTTAAATCTTCAATGCACACCATTGAAGATACCAGAATCACAGTCTTTATTACTTTTCTTCTAAGTTCCTCACTCCCTCTCTACTGGTTAAATAACCTCTCTTTACCAATATTTTCAATGCTTCCTACTTTATTATCAATAGAAAATTTAATTAACATACTCTTTAAATAATTTCCTTAACAAATGTCTCAAATTATTGAATTTATAGTACCCTATCAAAGCACATTATCCAAACATTAATCCTCATTCACCATTGGTTTTTGTCTTTAAGACATTAAAATAATTTTGAATAACTAGTTCTTAGTGGACATTGCTTAAGTATATTTTAATATAATGTTTATAGAGCTAATGTTCTACATCTTAGTGCACTGATATAAAAATGAGTGGGTAGGATTTTCTAAGAGTAAACTCATCCTTCTTATTTCCCGATTAGTTTCTAGTATCACCAGTTCATGAATTTATTTCTTTTATTTTAAAATTTTTTCTTTATTCTTGAAAATTTCATAGATATATGTAATGCAATACTATCCTAATTCTCCCCATGTACCCCACAAGACATCTCCCTTCCAACTTCTTGACTTTTTTCTAAACCTACTAAGCCCAGTTAGTACTGCCCAAATGTGCATGGATGTGAGGCATTTCACTGGAGCATGGGAATCCTATCAGTGGCCACATCCTCAAAAAGAGCAATTCTCCATTCCCCAGCAACTATTAACTGCCAACAGCTTGTCAGTAAGGGGTGGGGTCTGGAGATCATCTACCTTGTCTGTGCCAGAATTTTGACTGACTTGACCTTATTCAGGTCTTGTACAGGCAACCACAGCTGCTGTGAGTTCATGAATTCAGCAGTCATGTCATATCTAGAAGACAGCATTATAGCACTTCTTATAGCTCTTACATTATTTCTGCCTCCTCTTCCATGGTATTCCCTGAGCCTTTATGGAGGTTGATATAGATGTCCTACTCAGGGCTGAGCGCTCAGTCTCTTAATGTCAGCACTCTGACCAGTTATTCGTCTCTCCATTGACCGCTGCCTACTGCCAAAAGAAGTTTCTCCAACCACTTGAAAAGTTGGGAGTGGGATATGTTTATTATTTGTGTATGAGTATTTTACCTGAATGCATGTAAGTGTACTCATGTCATGCAGTGCTGCAGAGACCAGAAGAGAGTGTCAGATCCCTTGGAAATAAGTTATGGATGGCTGTTAGCTGCCATGTGGATGCTGGGAAATGAACCGAGGTTCTCTGCAAGAGACGCCATTGCTTTTAATACTGATTCATCTCTCCAGCCCTCCTCTGATGACTTTTAATTATTTTTTTCAATTTCTTTGTTGAGATTTAGAAGATATTTATACAAAATTTTTGATTGTATATAGACTGACAAGCACATGCTCAAATGAACCATGTATTTTCTTGGCTTTCTTTTTGGATCACTTTTAGTTACATCTATACTTTTGCTGATGTTGCAGATAGATGAAAGAATAGGTTTGCAAGTTCCTTGAGGCCCACTATCATGTCATTCTCTCATACTGTCCACAGAGGTTTGACTTGTAGATGTTTAGTGGTTTCCTATGATCTAGTTCATCTGCCAAATGATACCCAATACTGTGTATATTGATCCACTATCACTGACACATGCATCAGTACTCTCTGTCATTCTTGATCTGTATATTGTTCAGGGACACATGATTATTTTTAATTGATGTGTATATATATTTAGTGAAATTTATTGTAGTTTAATTATACAGTTTGATGAATTTTCACAAATGCTTATACATGTAACTAATTGTCATAGCAACTTTCTATTGCTGTGAGAAAACACTCTCCCCAGAAACAATTTGGGGAGAAAAGGTTTTATTTCCACTTCCAAGTGACAGTTCATCTTTGAGAAAAGTCAGGCAGGAACTCAGAGGCAAGAGCTGAAGCTGAGACCATGGAGGAATGCTGCTTACTGGTTTGCTTCCCTGGCCTGTGTTCAGTCTGCTTTCTTGTATAACATAGGATCAACACCTGATCACGGATCACAACACTACATTGGGCTGAGCCCTTTCACATCACTGAAAAAAGAAGAAAATGCCTGCTTCTCAGACATGCCCATAGGCCACTTCAACAGAAGAAATACCCCGGTTGAGATTCCCTCTTCCCAGGTACATCAAAATCACAACTTAAAAACAACTATGGTTTTCTACCCCTTGTCAACTTTGACACAGAAACACATCACTTAAACCATAACCTTTCCTTTCTTTGTCTCCAAGTTCCCACATTTAATATCACAATATAAAACACAATGCAACTTTAAAAGTTCCACAGTCTTTAAAAAAACTCAAACACCTTAAAAGTTCAAAATTACTTTAAAAATAGAAAGTTTCTTAACTGTGGGATTCTGAAAAATAAAAAAGAAATTTCTTACTTTCTTATTTCAAAAGAAAATAATTGCATACACTTAAGCAAAGCACAGTCCATCAACAGTATAGCTCAATAACCAACATCTGGGATTCACTCATCTTTTTTGTGTCACAAACGGCTTGACCTGCTCTACTTCTCTGGCTCTGCCATCCACAGCACACACAGCTTGTCTCATAGGCTCATGATGGTTCCACTCCACACCCTCTGCTGTCCTTGGTTGTTGCCTATCTGCCCTGGCACCTCTAATACACTAGGGTCTCCACTGTAACTGAGGTTGCCCCTTCACCAATGGGCTCTCCTGGTCCCACACAGTGCTAAGCCTCAGATCCTCTCCATGACCACTTAAGTCCTGGGATTTCCATTGGAACTGAGGCTGTGCTTTCATCAGTGGCCTCTCCTGGCTTTTCAGGATGCAAAGCCTCAGCTTCTCACCATGACCTGTTTCATTCTGCAGCTTTCTTGTCACCCAAAACAATATCATGTGGGACTTTTACATATTACCAAGTTCAGATTCCAGCTTAAAATACAATTGTGGCCCTTTCTGGACCACAACTTCTGTGTGTTGTCCCTGAGGAAATATTTCCCAGAATATTTCACCTCAGCTGTGCTGATCTATTATTGACCACAACTGATTTTTCATTCCCAGCTAGCCAACAATAATTGTCTCAGAAAAGCACAGGTTTTACTCCCATGGATTCATAATTCCAAATATAACACAGGATTAGCTTGGATAGAGTCTTTGCAGGACTCTACACTTCCTTTTAACACTGCACCTTCTCAAAATCTTTATCTTCCAAGCTTCCACGGACTAGACCATTAAGCTCTACTTGTTCAATGGCTTTTCTAACTCAAAGCTCCAACCTTTTCCACAGTCTTCCCCAAAACAAAGTGTTCAGGGTTCACAGAAATACCCCACTCTCCTGGCATTAATTTCTGTCCTAGTTTCATCCTAATGCTGTACTAAAACACTCTGACCAATAACAACTTGGGGAGAAAAGGGTTCATTGCATCTTCCAAGTGATGTCTATCTTTGAGGGATGACGTCAGGTAGGAACGCCGGGCAGGATATTAGAGGCAGAAGTTGAAGCAGAGACTGTGGAGGAATTCCGTTTACTGGCTTGCCCCCCTGGCCTATGCTCATCCTGTTTTTATGTAATCCAGGACCACCTGCCCAAGGGTCACATTACCCACATTTGGCTGAGCCCTCCCACATCACTGAACAGTCAGTGAAATGCCTTATAGGCATGCCCACAGGCCAATTTGATACAGAAAATTCCCCAGTTAATGTTTTCCCTTCCTAAGTGTGTCAATTTGACACAGAAGCCAACCATAACACTCACAATCTATCAGGTTGAAGAATATTTTTATTACACAAGACAGCTTCCTCATGTCTCTTTCCAGTCAAAATTATTATTCTAATATTGATCAGCATAGATAGGTTTTGCATACTATAGAATTTTCCATACTATCTCATATAATATGTGCTTTAGTACCTGACAGCTGTTACCAGGCTTTAGGGATTATCCTTGGTACTTTTATATCATATAACATAATCATATCTTTCTCTTGATATTAATGTAGACAGTGTATACCATGATTTATCTTCTTTTTGGGGTCATAGATATTATTTCTGGGTTTTATTATAAATTAAGCTGTTTTGAAAAATTCCTGCACAAAACACTCATATTCTCTCTCTCTCTCTCTCTTTCTTTCTCTCTCTCAACAGGGTCTCCCTGTAGCTCCAACTGGCCTGTAACTCACTATGTAGATTGGCTAGCCTCACTATCACAGTGAACGGTCTGTCTTTTTTTTCCCCCCAAGACCTGGGATTTTAGGGAAACACTTATAAGTAGAATTGCTGAGTTATAGAGGTAGGTATTTATCTGACTTATGAGACAGTGTCAGGATATTTTACAGACTAGTTGTAAGACTCAGCAATATACTCCTTAGTATATAACTGAGAAAAATAAATCTACATTTCCACATGGAAACTTATGTATATATGTTCAGAGTGGCATTACTCATAATTATGCAAGAGTGAAAACCACCTAAATACCCAACAACTAATAAGTGGACCATAAAACATGGTAAAATCTTTATAACGGTGTTTTAGTCCCAAAGCAAAATAATGAAAATATTACACATATTTCAACGTGGTTAAATTTTGACAAAAATCTGCCATGGTGTAGAAGCCAGTAAGTAGACAGTGTATTGTGTGGTTCCATTTACATAATATGTCTAGGGCAACTTATAGAGGTAGAAAGCAGATTCATGGCAGTGTTGGGCTCCATGGGAAGATGAGATAACATGAGCAGTGGCACTAGTAGGTACGGAGTGTTTTTTAGAGGGTCAAAATGTTCTAAACTGATAATTGTAATGGCGTCACACAGCCCTAAATATACTATACTGTACACCAAATGAATGATTCATGTGGTATAAAAATTACATCCCAAGGGAACTCTTTAGAAAGGGACTTTATGCAGAAGGGACAAGTGCAAAAGCCCTGAGACAAGAGTGTGCTTGGTTTAGTTGAAGAACAAGAAGAAGCTTTGTGTGGCTTTGTTAGTGAAAACAGCACAGTGACTCCTGAGAGATGAGACTGGCGAAGTAGACGGTGACCAATGGTTATGCAGGGTCTAGCTGTAGCTTTGTATTGTGACTCTCTTAGGCAGCCATTGAGAGTTGTGAACAGAGGAGTAGTATGTTTAGAAGGTTATTTTATAAAAGCCACATTACTGCAAAGTGGAATAGGGAGAGCAATTAGGATGCCTTGGCAGAAACCTGAATGAGAAGCATTTGTGTCAAAGGCCAGAATAAAGTCTGTGGCATGGTGAAGGCACTTGACTTTGAGCTAGAACTTATGAAGAGCTGAATGGTACTTTTAAAAAGATTTCTCTCTCTCTCTCTCTCTCTCTCTCTCTCTCTCTCTCTGTGTGTGTATGTGTGTGTGTGTGTGTGTGTGTGTGTGTGTGTGTGTGTGTGTACTGGCTTATCTACACGTGCCTGCAGGTGCCCATGGAGACCTTAAGAGGGTGTTGAATCCCCTGGAACTAGAGTTACAGGCAGTTGTGGGTTGCCTGTTGGCAGATACTGGTGCTTGGAACTGAACCGGGGACTTTTGCAAGAACATCAAATGCTCTTAACCTCTGAGCCATCTCTCTAGCTAGAGAACTGAATGTTTAGCCCAAGGGAAAGGAAAGTGTTAAGGAGAGCTGTGTGTGGATTCCCCTTCTTAATATGGAAAATGTTGACTTCTTTATTAATAATTTCTTCAAACAGCCTAACATTATATTTGGGAAAGAACACAAAATGGTTGCATTTTTGTTTCTGCACACTACTTTATAGTTTATATAAAATAGGATGCACATATTCTAATAACCCCAGAGAATGTTTTTAACCTTGTTGATGAAAGAAATAAACTAGCCATGAAGTTCAAATGCATTATTTTACATGCATCGTAAAGATTTCCCATAGTGCTGTGTGAAATCGTACAGCAACCTGTGACAGTCTGATGTTTTAGTGTTGTAGTAAATATTCGTGATTGATCACATCTCTTTTGTGTTATTTCATTTTATTTTTATTTTTTATTTTTGGTAACTGTTTAGGCCTTAGGGAGAATTTTCTGCTGAATGTTTCCTGCATCTATTTTAACGTTTTCATACGCTTTCTTATTTACTTCTCTCATTTGTATATTTAAGTGGATTCTATAAATCCAGGTTGATCTAAATTAAGCCTTCACTCTCTTCAGGCAATCACATCATGGCTGGCCTCTGTGGCAATGAATTTATTTTTAAATGCCCATTTTAATGTACAATTTACATTTGGAGAAAAGCATCAACATCATTTAATTTTTATACTTTAAGTTATCATTTCTACACATATTACTCTTCATCTGTATGGCTGTGATGCCAGAGGAAGATTTGAATAGTTAGGCAGCCACAAAATGCATTAAGTGTGGAGTTGGTTGCAAAACCGCAGTGACTATAGCCAGTTCGTTTATGTTTTCTTTATGTTAAACATATTGAGCACCATAATTGTGCTACTGTTGTTGATTGGTGGTCTATAATAAAAGGGCATGTCATGATAGCCTGAGACTATTATTGATGTAAAGTTTTGAAATATTCGGAATAGACCAACCATTCTACACACCATTACTATACATAGTGTGTAGTATACATGTGCATATGCACTCTTTTTTTTTTATTTGACACAATCTTCAGAATATTTCAGTTTTCTGTATGCCTACTAGGTGGGCCAGAGAATCTTCTTATCTGTGTCCATTTTGGTTTTAATAATTGCACAGAGTTTTCTAATTCCCAGATGTGTTGATATTATTGACTAAAATTCACATCCACAAAAGACTTTGGAAATCCAATGATCTGGCTTTTATTCAACCTTCATGGGCCGGACATAACCTTTGCAATCAATCACACAGTGTAGCTGGCTTTAATTCTGCCTGCCGACAAGTCTCCAGGGTCTCCTTTCCCAGGTTCTATTTTTATTTCTTTATAGGGAGCTCTCTTCAAGGATGAGGAGAATGTAGTGGTAGGTTGTGACTCCCAGGGTGCTGAAGCAAAGGCTGTGAGCGTTTCTGTTCCAGTTCAGGGGGGAAAAAAAGAGTGAGGATAGTTTCCATGGCCCACAAAGGGTTTTAACTAGAGCACTGAGTCACTGGCTAAATCAGTGGGGGAAGGCTGATGCTAGGGATTAGGAGGTGAGTAATAAATGAGAAAAGCAAAACTCCAGGAAAGAAAGAATTTATAAGGACAAAGGAGGCAGTGCTTTTTCCTTTACTGAGAAAACACTGAGGCATTCTCTGCACACGTTGCTGGGGGCTGCAGACCAACTAGCAAACATGAAAGCAAGTTCTGATAAGATACCTGACTGGAACTAGACTCTGTAAACGCTCAACAAAGTGAGCAGTAGTTCCTGTTGTTTCATTCTTATGGTCACTCTGAATTTTCGCAGTGGAGGCAAGGAAAATTTTTGTAAACAGATGCCGTAGTGACCAATGGCCTACTGTCGTTGGAGTAAGCAGTCCAGGGTATAAACTGGTCATCATCTACCCCAGGAGAAACCAGTTCTTATTTATGTAAAACTTAATTCTGTACCAGGTTTTGCCTCATTCATAGTCTGTCCTCACAGCTTTAAGTCATTAAGTTATATGCTATATATCTTAATTACTATGAAATTAAATCTTTACTAAGAATATATATGAGGAAATGTCCATCAAATGAATACAAATTTTAAAAACTTCATTTCTCAGTACCTCTGCTCCTTTTAATGATACACTGAGAATATAGGAGAGAGAGACTTACCAGAGCTTTTCATTTTTAAAATATATTTGACAAGTATGAATGTATGTAGCCACAAACAATTTTATAGTGTAAGATAGTGGTAATGGTCCCCAAATATTTATTGTTATTATCATTTTTTAGCAAACATTATGAACTGATGGGGCCGGGAACTGGTATGTGAACCTTCTAAACACAGAGGTTATATGACTGAAAGTTGACTTTCTTCTTCACCAGTAATTCTAGAATATCTGCCTCCCACTTTCTACAGGAAATACCTTTTCCTCACTACCATTATGTCTGTGTCCCATAATACTTCAAGGGAATGCAAAAGAGGATAGAAATGGGCTAGCTTGGCAGGTAATCAGACATTGAAAAATTCTGCCACTGGCAAGAAAATTTAAAGAGCTTAGAGAATCACTAATGGTTCAAATATTGCAAAATATTTATCTAACTTTTGAATAATTATCAGAAATATATTAGATTTTCAAAAACATGTCCCAACCTGGTGTGTTACATTTTAAAAAGACCAGTTATTTGCTATTATTTGCTATTAGAAGCAGAAGTTGTCTTCCTCCTTTTCTGTGTATGAAATAACACATCCACCATTTTCCCACCAGTGATGAAGTTCTGCATATAGATGCCATAATGTTTTTTCCTGAACCCATTCCTCAATGGAAAACTATATTTAAAGGACAAATTAGAGGACTAGAGTTAAACTTTGTTTTCTCCAATATTTTGGATATTCCACTTCACAAAGGGAAAATTCGTGTCTGTCTCACACTGTCCAATCTAGTAGGTCCACAAATATTTCATTAATAATTATTTGTATTCATCATGTCATATGAAGTGATATTTTAAGTAAATTGGATTACATAAATATTATTCAAGTTAAATTTATCTGTTTTTTTGAGAAAAACTAAGTTTTTATATTTTATGTAGAATCTCTTAATTATTTTATGTAGAATCTCTTAATTTTTAAACCAAAGTACTTTTTGTATATTCACTATATTGTATAAGGATCATTACTATTTAATTTCATAATTTTCTCATAATATCAAACTGTAACTTCCTCTCTTTTGTCAGCAAAACAATTCTGTGTGCTGCTCCTCATAATACCTGACCTTATCTTCGGAAGCTATAAATAAATCTACTTTCTGACTCTAGATTTGTCTGTTAAAGACATTTAATGGAAATTCTGGAAATATGCGTATAATCTTAAAATATGTGGCCACTTATACTATCTTCATTTAGCATGAGGTTTTCAAAGTTTATCAACATTTTAGCATGTAAGAATATTTCATTTCTTTAGGTGGTTGAACAATATTCAGTTATATATATATTATATATATGTGTGTGTGTGTGTGTGTGTGTGTGTGTATGTGTGTATGTGTGTGTGTGTGCCACATTTTGATGGGCATGCCAGTTCTTCTATTTTTTTATTTTGAGTAATGCTAAGGCTCTTGGTTGACATTAACTACTTTCTAGAAGTCTGGATTTTGAACTAAACTATTTTATTGGAAATGAAAGATTTAGGAAAGATAGGTAAGAGGGAAAGCCTAACTATCCCTTATTCAAATGGAAAGAAGTTGAGGGAAGACATGAGCCAACTGAATTTTTACTTTCAAATAATAAGGAAGTTTGACTCTTTAAAGCATCTCAGTTGCCTGATGAGTCAGCATATCATTATCTGTGACAGGATCTAGGTGACATTTCCTTTGGAGGCTTGGCACACAGAGCAGTCAGGAGATATTGACTAGCAGCCTGGATGAAATATAATTTCTGATACTTTTGAACTAGATAGTTCAAAGCATCTATAAAAGATGTAGCCTCTTCTTAATAACAATACAACCATAATTAGTGGGTATGGGTACCATTAACTGTAGGGCTGTGTTCTATACAATATAACACCATTTAATACCAATCAGACAGTGGTGGATAGCCAGAAATAGGTTGCCCAGGAACCTAGGATATAACCTCACACAAACACATAATTAGGTCAGTTAGATTCTATCTCTTAGAAGCTTTACCTGGGAAGTTATGTGTGACTAATGTCATGAGCAGTGAGAGAATTAAGCTGAATGCACATTGCCAAGGTCATGAAGTTGAACATGACCATAAGGAATGATGACAGACCAGAGGCATAAGGAAAAGACTAGAACAGGAAACAAAAGAAGATAGAATGGTCTGCATATTTCTGCTGGAGTAAGTCCTTACTTGTCTTTAGATCCACAGTGACCAAACCTACTCTGGCCCTCATTTTATGAAATTTCATCCCACCCATCATTTTGCAATATTCAGCAATATTCTCTCTTTAATATTCTCATCTTTTAGTTTTACTTTAGCAACTTATTGCAACAAAGGGGCCCAAAGTAGTTTATATCACCTGGCCTCCATTCTATGTTCTCTGTAGATAAAATGATTTACTTTAATTTAGAAAAAAAAATGAGATTAAAAAAACCACCCAGTAGCAACCAACTCTATAAAGGAGAAATCCACTTTAGTTAAGGATAGGTGGATAAAATCTGACCTTCTTTTGACCTGATTCCACTTCTTACTTCTCTTCCTAATTCATATTACTTACAGTCAAGTGTGGTAGTATATTTAAGAAGAGTATGTCTAATGAGAATGAAAAAAAATTATATTCCACAGCTTATAAGCAATTTACAAGTTTATATTTAAAATTGTTCCCCATTTTGTTTTCATAGTGTCTTTTAAATGAATTTATTACAACTTCCCAAAAGACTCAAACATAGGTCCTTTATCAAATAATGATTCAGTTTACATTTTAGTTTACTACCACAAGCTAATTAAATTTTTGCATTATGAATTTCCTTTATTTTATTTTTAGTTGTCTTACCTCTTAAAACTTTTATTGTAATGGGTTATCTATGGGTGAGTTTTTGGTCAGGGAGGCCCTAGAGGCACACAGCACAATAGCGGCTATTGCCATTGGTGTTGGTTGACCACCAAGCTATTGCTGAGACAGGGCACATTTTGGTTGCATAGAGAAATCAAGCTGGAACTGACCAGGAAACTCTCTGTGCTTGACAGATTTCATAGTACTGGAAGGTTCTATGAAGACTGCTGATGGAGAAAAGAGATCAATAATATTAGCCAGTGCAAGACCCTGAATACACACCTGACAGGCAAGATATATGTATGGTACAATGGTGGCAAGACTATGGTGTAACCAACTACTTCTTCTTTGGATTTAAGGCTTTATTCACAGGAGAGAATCCATACACTGTACTATAAACATTGTTAAAATTCATGCTAGAGAGGTCATATGCAGGCCCAAGGAAGAGACCTATTGTTGCTTTGAAAGGAAAGAAAAAGCCCAGCTGCCTTCTAAATATTTATGTTTCTATAAATACATCTGTGCAACTCTCAATCTTGGTCATTTTGCAATGGCAGCAGTTAGTGCAGAGACTCATAAGTGGTCAAAATGTGGAGACTAAAGGACTGTAAATGCTCAGCCTTAAATATGACATCTTTATCAACCTGTCCTCCCCATCCAAGCTCAGGGAATATCACAGAAGAGGAAGAAGAAAGAATGTAGGAGTGGGGAACAGGGAAGAGTGCTACAAAATGCTTATATCGGAGCATAACTTCACTGTTGCCTGCATTAGCTCACAGCAGTTGTGGTTACCTGCACAAGACCTACAAAAGACCATGCCAGTTAAAATTCCAGTATAGCTCGGGGAGGAGCTACCAAGGCCTCAGCTCTGAGGAGCTATTAGCAATTAGCAGCTACTAAAGGAGGGAGAGTCACTTTTCTTTAGGGGAGATGGCAACTGGAAGGCTTTCCATGCCCCAGTACTAATTGGAATCTGTGGGTTAAAATAAATAATGAAAAAGAGGACGTGAAGTTGGGAGGGATATGTGTGGGAGGTCTTGTGGAAAATTGGAGGGGGGAGTAGAGGTGGGTATGAACAAAACTGTATGCACGTATGAGGTTTTCAAAAATAAATAAAAATATTATTTTAAAAACAAATCAATTTAATAATCAAGTTTTTTGATGCCACTGGCTTATTCTTTTTCTCCAGAATGCATTGGCTCGTTGGGACCTTCCGTCTTCCGTGTTTGCACACAAATTTCAAGGCTGCTTTTTAGCCCCTTTCTCATTTCTGTGAATAATAACAATGATGTTTTGATGGAGATTGCATTGAATTTCCAGATTTCTTTAGGAGGCACGGACATTTTTACTGTATCCTAAAATACTGAACATAGGATATCATTTCATTTATTTATGTCCTTTTCCATTTAGTTCACCAGTATTTTGTGGTTTTCATTGTACAATTTTTCTTTTCTATCATTCAACTTACTGCGGGCAATTTTTGTACCATTTCATATGGAACATGGGATATCATTTCTTTTTTTAAAATTATTTACTTCATAACCATATTATTAGAAGAGGCATTTAATTACAAAAGCATTGACATATTCAATAACAATTTCCAGATCTAAGATGCTTCTCTTTCAAAACTGGCTGTAAATTATTAGGTTTACAGTTGAATTAATACAGTTATACAATATTGTACTCCATGTAAACCCTATAAGACATAAAATTAAATGAGATTTTAAACTTTGAAAAAGATCTCCATTTCATTGTTAAAATACAAAGTTTCATACAGAAAAATTCATTTTTAATACAATTGACACCAAGATGCATATGTGCTTCTAATCTCTATATGTCTGATTATTGCTAGTCACAGTCGGTTACTTTCTGAGGTCCTTAGCATCTGAGCATGGATATAAAGCCATCAGGTAGATTTCAATGGTATGTTTTTCACATCTACTAATTATATTATTTATGTCCTTTTCTGTTTATTTCATATGTAGTGACTCCCCCACACCCCCATCCATTATGGTCAATAGCACTTTGCTCACTAATAGTTAACAGGCTCCTGTCCTTGGTACACTAAGAGTTAACAGACTTCTTTGCACTTTGTTGATGTAGAGGCCTAAGGAGTGAGCAGTCTGCTTCCAGAATGCTGGGAAGAATACCAGGCAGCTGTCCTTGGGATGCCAGGGCAGGTGTCATCACCCTATTATATATCTGCATACATCAAAGGCGGTCTGATACTGGGCCAGCCTCCATGGCCTTGGGTGCACTGTGCTTCCTTTCTCACTGTTATGATGGGAAAATTCCTATGTGTTTTACATTGCTTGAGCAAGTACTATACGTAAACTCTGTGTGAACTTCAAACACTGAGTATGTAATAAAAGCTCTCAAGCGGACAGTGAAAGTGCTCTTGAGAGGACAAATGTCAAGGGTCAGTTGATATAATCTCAGATTTTTGGCATTGGTCAAGCAGTCAAGCAGGGGGCCTACGTGGTTAGCAGGGACTACATTCATTAGTATTTTGTAGTTTTCAATGTAGAATCTTTATTTTCTATAATTAAACTTCTTGCTGGGAGTTTTTGTACCATTATTGTAAACAGCATTGCTTTCTTCTTATTTTTGTCAGATAATTCATTATTAGTGTATCAAAAATGGTGCTGATTTGTATATTCTGACTTGGTGTCCTCAAACTTTACTGAATTAATTTATTGTTTTCAGATTTTGGGTACTACTTTTAGGGTTTTCTACACATGAGATCATGTCTGCACACAAGAGCAATTTGACTTCCTGCTTCCAATTTGAATAACTTTACTTTTTCTCTTTCTGTAATTGCCCTGGCTAGATCTTCCTACATTATGTTGAATAATAGTGGTGAAAATTATCATCCTTGCCTCATTACAGATATTATAATAAATAATATTATCATAAATAATATTGTTTTGTAGTTTTTGGTTTACTTACCCCCCATTTTTCTTGTCCTTACTTCATTTTGGCATCAAGATAATATCAGCCTCATAGAATTAGTTTGGAAGGTGGTAATAACTGGAATATAACATGATGTTGGCACACAAAATGGCACATAGATTTATGATACAGAACACAGAGCCAGAAAAAACCCAAATATTTTCAGCCAACCAAATTTCGAAAGCAGGAACACACAATATGGCAAGGATAATTTATTCAGCTGAAAAACTGGATATCTATATGTAGAAGAATGAAGCCAGATCTTTATGTTTCAGCAGTCACAAACATCAGCTCAGAGTATGTTAAAGATTTCAGTGTAAGACCCAAAATATAAAACTGCTAAATGCAAACATAAGGGAGCACTTTGGGATATCAGCATGGACAGAGCCTTTATATGGTCTCAAGGCACTAGCAACAAAAATATAAATTAGAAACTGGGATTACATCAAACTAAAAACATGCTTCTAGCCAGTTGTAAAGCCAGTGCATGCCTTTAATCCAAGCACCCAGGAGGCAGAGGCAGGAGGATATCTGTAAGTTCAAAGTCAACCTGGTCCATACAGTGAGTTCCAGGCTAGCTGTGGCTGCAGGGAGACTCTGTTTCCAAAAGACCCTACCCCCCATCCCCTCAAAAAAATTCCAGTTTAAAAATGGAAAATTCAGTCTAAATAGCAGAGTAGACATTTAAAAAAGAAAACATACTAATGGAATATGTGTTCAACACATAACTCTTGGGGGAATAAAAATCCAAACCACAATGACCTAACCCTTATCCCACAGTGGGGTATGTTCCAGATATACTGTCATTTATGATAATAATGGATAGATATGAAAGGATTATGTTAAGTAAAATCAGTCCTTCAAAGTACCATGATAAAACTCATATAAAGAGTCTAAGACAACTAACTGATCTCAGAAATGTTGAGAGATAGTTCATTTGATGAAGCGCTTGCTATGCCAACATAAGGACTTGAGTTTCATCCCAGGACTATGTAAAAAGCTGAACATGGTGATGGACACTTAAAATCTCAAGGCTGGGGTGATGAACACAGGTAGCTCTCTGGGGCTTGGTCAATCAGTGTATCCTAATTGGTGAGTCCCAGGTCCCAATGAGAGACATTGTCTCAAAGAATAACGTAGGGCTGGGGAGATGCTCCGTGAGTAAAGTGCTTGCCATAAAAGCAAGAAGACCTGAGATTACTCCCAGCAGCCATGTAAAAAGTCTGGCTGTAATCTCTGTGATGGGATCCTGGGGATTTACTGGCCAGCCAGTCTAGCCAATCAGTGAGATACAGGTTCTGAGAGTACTAGTCTCAGAAAATAAGGTGGGGCCTGTGAGATGACTCATCAGGTAAAGGTGCTTGCTCCTCAGAAGTTAATGTGTAGAGAAATTGAGGCAAACACTTGATGACAGCTACATGTACATACATGGGTATGCATATGTGCCTACATATGTGCACATGCACACACATATAAACCACACAAAAGTGCATGCACACAGGTCACACATAAACACACTCTAACACACTCAAATTCAAAGTGAATAGCACCTAAGGTATATCACCTGAGATTGTCCTCGCACGTGCACATGCACACACACACTCTCCCTCCTCATATACGCATTTAAGTTGAAAGTAGTGGCGTGGGTGTGCTGGTACATGTCTGCAATCTTAACACCTTGAAGTATGAAACAATAGGACTAGGAGTTACAGGCTGGCCTGAGATATATAGTAAGAGACTGAAAAATCTTCTATAAAGGGAAGAAAGGAAAAATCAGAACAGTAATTTGAGATAAAAATGGTTACAGAACCTGAGGACAATGAGAAGGAGAAGAGATGAGGAGAAGTTGGTCCATAGGGAAAGCAGTTAAAATACAAGAGTGTTGGATTAACAAAAACAAACAAACAGGCAAACTTCTTTCATAAAGCCACTTGGAGTGAAAAACAGAAAGATACTTTGGAAGCTTCATGTTTGGGGGTAGATGGCATGTACATTGTTGTAAGAGAAATAACACAGGTCTTGTTTTCATATGATAGTTGTAAGTGCTTAGTTACTTTTTTAAAAAGATGCTGCATTCTTTGTAGATATAAAAAACCATTTCCAATTAACAAGGGAGGAAAATGTAGTAGATAGTGACTTGATAATACTGATAAAAAATAGGAAATTATAAAGAATGATACCAACATTAACTAAAATAGATGTGATGATATTTAAGGTATTAAACTAAATATGCATGGATTTAAAACTTCTTAAGGCAGAGACTGAAGTTGGACACCAAAGCTCATATATGCCACACAGGAACTAAACTTAAATATCATTGATGAAAAATCTGACAGAGAAAAAAGAGATGCCAAGTGGGGCTGGAGACATGGCTCAGAGTTTGGGAGCATGGACTGCTCTTGCAGAGGACCTGGGTTCGATTCCCAGTACCCACATGGCAGTTAGCAACCATCCATAACTCCAGTTCCAGGGAATCCAACGCCTTCTTCTGACCATTGAACAACACAGGAGCACTTACACATGTGCGGGCGGAACACTCATACACATAAAATAAAAATAAAAAATAAAAGAGATGCCAAATAACTGCAAACAAAATAAACAATAATAGTATCATAATAGACAATATGAAATTTAAGAAGACAAAGCAATACAGAGAGGGTAGCAGTTAATTTTAAAAATGGGGTTCATAAATAAGGCATCAGAAGCAATCTTGTATTTCTAAACATTAGTGCTAATATAGAGGATAAAGCTAATGTGAAAGAAAGGTAATCTTGCTATATAAAATTATGATGAAAAAATGTAACTGTGTAGCTATGTGGTTGAAAAGATTCAAAGTACAAAAGTTAATAAAGATATGAAAAATCGAGTTAAATAATATATATAAAGTATTAAATAATCAAGATTTATATATGCATTTATTACATAATACTAAAGTATATATCCTTGAGTAATTACAAAACTAGACTCTTAGAAAGTTAGAAAATGTCATGATTTGTTTATAAAAATGCAAGAAAATCTAAAATAAATAATAAGTAGCTAGTTTTATTATAAAATAAGTGATGGAAATTATAATTTCTTAGAAATTAACCTATCTTTAGTTAACCTTTGAACTAGAGAACAGAAAAACTTGAAATTACTGACAACCAGAAAAGTCACGAAAAGTGTAATATTTTTATCATAAATTACAGAAGCCAAAAACCTTTAAACAAAATTGATAACTTTAAGCATTTTAATTAGACTAAAATTAACAACAATATGAAATTGCTTTACAGGATGAACATAAGGAAACTAAGAATGACAGCTGAAAATTACAAATGCTGAAATACAGGATAAAACTTAAAGAAGCTCTCTGGGTCCATCGTGGAGCCCTCCACGCATTGACTCCCCCGGCATCATTCGCCCTTCCACCTGTGCCGTTGTTCTCTGCTCCTGATTTGGGCCCTGTGCCATTCCTGGTCTTGGGTCCCCAGACAACTGGGGAACAGGTGCTGCTTCCTGATCCTTTTTGCCCAGGCCAACTTGGTACCTTCCTTGGGCCCCAGGAGCACTGCTTCCGCGGGACCTGGCCCCGTCCTCACCTCTCCCTGCTTCCGGGACCTGCACCACTAACTCTCCTGGCCTGCTCTCCCGCCCCCAGGCCTCTCTTGGGGTAAGTCTACTGTGCAGCCCTCCATGCCTTGAATCCACCAGCCAAGCTCATCCTTCCATCTCCCCCGCTGTTCTCTACTCCAAGCTTGGGCCCTGTGCCATTCTTAGTCTTGGGGCCCCAGACACCTGGGGAGCCAGTGCTGATTCCTGACCCTGTTCACCCGGACCGGCTTGGTGCCTTCCTTGGACCACAGGAGTACTGCCTCTGGACCCCAACCGCCCCAACCTCTCTCTGCTTCCCTGGTCCTGCAACACCTGCCAGCTTCTTTCTGGGGCTGACAGCCTCTTTCTGGGGCTCTGAGGCTTACCTTGCCTCTCCCTGATCCTTTGCATCCAGTACAACCCAGCTACTCAATCCACTCCCTGGGAA
>NW_008333887.1:1299262-1304625 GCF_000622305.1 Nannospalax galili | reverse complement strand
GAACAGGGACCTCTGGCTGACTAGATTTACCAGAAGGGCAGATGGGGGGAATGGATTGGGGGTGCTGACAGCACAGTGGACAGTGGCAGGGATAGCAGAGTATGGAGGCTCTAGTGGGAGAGGAAGGCTGTCTACCTGACGAGTTTGTATTCATGCTCAGATGCCGAGGAGCTCAGAAGGTGGGTGACTGTGACCAGTGATAGTCATGTATATAGAGATTAGAAATGCATGTGAAAACGTCTCAATGTCAAGAGCCCTGAAATGAATTTTTCTGTATGAAACTGTGTGTTTTGACAATGCAGTGGAGATCTTTTTTAAACGTTGGAACCTCATTTAATTTGATGTCTTATAGAGTTTATAATGAGTAAAAGATTATATAAGCGTAATAATTCATCTGTAAACCTAGAAATGTACAGCCAATTTTGAAAGAGATGTACCCTAGCTCAGAAAAATGTTATTGAATAGGTTAATGCTGTTGTAATGAAATGCTTCTTTTAATTAAAAAAATAATGAATAAAACATTAAAAAAAGAACAAGTAGCTCAGAGGCCGAGGACCTCAGAAAGTAACTGACTGTGACTAGTAATAATCTGATATAGAGATTAGAAACACACGTGCAAACATCTTAATGTCAATTTGCATTCAAAATGAAGTTTTCTGCAAAAAAAAAAACTTAAAGAAAAATTATAGTTCATTGGATAACTAGATCTCAGATAAGCTCTTGGAAAGAGAAATCTGTTACATGCTCTGTTAACCTGATTAAGAAGGGATAATGATAAAATAAAATACAATGAAATATTGATGACTAGCAGATTGTGATAAACTGAAAATTTATGTTGAGAGATGTTAAAAAATGACCAAGGATAACCCAAAAGAAAGTAAAATTTTAATAAATGAGCTGGCATGTATTATGAAGATTTTTAAAGATTAAAGTAGAATGAAAGTTTAGAATAGGTAGATGCACCTCTAATTAATGTATCCAAATTTTACAAGTCAATTCCATGTAACAAACTATGTCACTTTCAAAAATTATTAGTAACTCACTTATTTTATGAGTAATATATAACTCTGGGATTAAAAAAAAGATTTAATGGCTCCAAAGAAAATTGTAGTCAAAGTTGAATATAGTTGTAATCAAAGAGCCAGTCGCAGTGCACTTACTGCTAATATCAGTACTTGGAAGACTGAGGCCAGAGGATTAGATTTCTAGGTGAGCCTGCCTACATAGTGAGCTTCTTAGTAAGATATGTCTTACAAAACCAAAGGCTGGGATGTAACTCACTGGTAAAGCACTTGTATAGCATGCACAAGGCCCTGAGTCCATTCTCCAGTTCCTTCAGGAAAAATGCTCCTTGGATAGGATTCCTATATCAAATCTCACCCACCCATGGCTCAAGGATCATTGCAGAAGAGGGGCCAGCAAGACTGCAAGTGCCAGGGTCGGTCCATGAACATAGGGAAGCAGGGGCTTTCAGGCCACTGGAAGCTTGCACATGTGAACTTGTGGCAATGGTGGCACTGAGCACAAAACCCATGGCAACTTAATCAGATAAGGGCACAGAGTGGTGAAAGGGAAGTAGACAGCAGGCTGGCCTTGCCTGAGAACTGTTGGACACTGACTACAGCTGGTTGAGGTTGAATAGACCTTCCTTAGAGCTCTCTAGATAGGCTGAATAGACTCCAGTGGATGACAATGGGGTAAAATGCTCGTCCGAATGTGAGTTAACTTGTAAGGCAGTATAAATGAGGCCCGGTGGGAGGGGTGCAGGGGCATGGATGGGGGAGGGGGTCTTAATTTAATTAGAGCTGTTGTATGAAATGTACAAAAGTTTAATAAAATATTTAAAAATTAAAAAAATTACAAAAAATCTAAGTTTAAAAATCAAAGAAATCAACATAAATAAATAAATAAATAAATAAACACAGACCTATTAAAAAGTCAAAATTGAAGAGAATAAACCAGCTGCTAACACTAATCTAAATAAAATTAAAATTGATGCATTAATTTCAGACAAAGTAGTTATCAAAAGCATAGATAAAAAAGATAAAGATAAAAAGAGGTATTAGTCATTTGAGGATTTGTTCCTCAGGGGTCACATGGGCTTGGGAGGAGCCCCTGGCTCCTTGCTTTTACCAGTTCCACTTATGTGAAGATAAGTCAAAGGTCTTACTCAACTATGGCTGGCTTAACTTGGAAGCATGGAGGAAATGATTCCTCTGTGTTGACCCTCCTCTTTGTAGACTGGACACTGGTTCAAGTCCATCTGGTGGGGTCTCCTCAGCCTCCTTGATCACATTTACAGGACATTTTGAGAGATGCTTCTAGTCCCCTGGAACTAGTCGACCTCAGAGGGCAAGGAGCAAAGCTGTCCTTTATGTCCCTCTGACCAAATTAGTATAGGCCTCAAAGTATGTCTATTAAACATCCAAGAAGGTTAGTTCCACCAGTCTGGTACTTTTAATTACTGTGTGCCGTGTAGATAAGTCTTGGGCAAAGACCAATTGTTCTCAGATAAACCTTGCCTAACCATATATTTCTTGATCTGGTATGTATAATTTGTCAGTAGGTTGTTGGACTAATAGGGTTCCTTCTGGTTTTTAAAACTACCTAGGCATTATTTATCTCTTGTATTGTCTAACCCCTCCATCATGGTTTCCCTAGTTAAGGTGCCCCCATTTTTCCCCTTTCTTCCTTAATAATACCCTTCTCCTATGGTCCTACCTCTCTTGAGCTCCTTCTTTCTGTTTAACCCCTAGGTTCCTTGTATACCGCCCCCCCCACCTTAAACTAACCCAATTTTGTCCATATCTCCCTTATTAATGCCTGTTTCCTACTGTTCTTCTCTTTCAGGTTCTTTCTTTTCCTTTACCTCCCTGGTTCCTTTCCATTATCCTTCTTCCTGTAGTTATATCTGGATACTTATCTGGGCCACGTGTATAGCCCTAAATACCCAAAGGAAAGTATAATTAAATATTAAAGGGGCCAATATAATTTTTAAGAGTCCATATGTATAGCTAAAGGCTACATAACAAGCAACAATGCCAGATAGGAGATACCTTCTTTTGAGCTTTTGGCCAGGGTGGCCCAATGGATTCCCAGACAGTAACCCAGCATAGAACTGGGAAAATGAACAGCAGACCCCAATCTTATCTAAAGGAATATTGACAACTGGTTGCTGCTAGATGAGTAACAGCTGACCTTCCTAAAACAAAGACCTCTAGATAGGCTGACTAGATTCTCCAGATGGACAAGTAATGGGGAATGGCTGGGGCGGGGCGACAACACAGTGGACAGTAGTAGGGATAACAGAGTATAAGGGCTCTAGTCAGGGGAGGGAGGCTATGGGAGGATGCCATCTTGGAAGTGACTATGGGAGGGTGCCATCTGGGAAGTGGGTGTATAGTTGAATAAACACACACACACACACACACACACACACACACAGACACACACACAAATCAACAAATTTTAAAAAATGAATTATATTTTTTGAGGAGGAAGCATAAAAATTTATGTCATGTTAATTAGTAGAGGTGATAAACATTACCACTGAAATCTACCTGATGACTTTATAGACATACACAGGTGCCAAGGATCCGAGTGCAACCGACTATGACTAGTAATAATCAGATACATACACATTAGAGATGCATTCACCAACATCTCAGTGTTATTAGCAAAATAATGAGGCATTCTGTAAGAAACAGTATATTTTAAAATGAAATGGAGATCTTTTTTAAAGGTTAAAAACTCACTCAATTTTATGTCTTGCAGGGCTTATACTGTGTTCAATATTGTATAACTTTATTAAATCAATAGCGAACCTAAAAATTTTATAGCCACTTTTGAAAGAGATGTATCTTTGCTCTTGAAACTGTTATTGAGTATGTTAAAACTATAATGAAATGCTTCTTCTAAAAAAATGAAAAAATATTTAAATATAAAAAGAGGTATTAGCTAATGATGATGTCAGTTTCAAGAAAACAATCACCAACATGAATGCAATAATAAAATATAAGCAACAAGTGATGCAATTGAAAGGCAAAACAGACATTTTTGTTTCATTTGGGGTTTTTAAATATATTTTTATTGAACTTTTGTAATTTCATACGACAGTTCTTTACAAATTTAAACCCCCTCCCCTATCCGTACCCTCCCGCAGAACTTCATGTATCCCCACCATACAGGTTAAATCCTATTCATTCAGACATTTGTACCCAAATGTCCCTCATTTGTAAATTTGTCCACTGGAGTCTGGCCAGCCCAGGATTTTAAGTTCAATTAGATAACTGTTGATTACCTCTCAGATAACAGTGCCAACACTGCACCAATAGAGGTAGTTCCCTGTGCCAGTTGTGATGTATATTTGGCCTTAGGACTTTGTTGGACCATTAATTGATTTTTTCCCTTAGCAGCTTGCACAGTATGCTCTAGAACTGAAAACTAGTCTTCAGGGAAAAGGCTTACAGATCAGTTCCTGTTCCATTGCTCAAAGTCCTGTGTCTAAATTCCAAGCTGTATTTAGTAGTAAGGTCTTACCTTCAAGTTCTGGGAGATAATCAAGCAGTTAGAAAGAAGAAATTATGAAATTTGCAGGTGAATGGATAGAACTAGAGACTGTTGTACTAAGTGAAGTAACAGACTCAGAAAAGCAAGTGATGTGGGTTCTTCCTCATTTGCAGATCATAACACCAATCCCTTATATGTCAGTATATATCCTGATGTAACAGCAGAAGCCAGGAAAATGGAAAGGAGGTAAAGGGAAAGAAAAAGCCAAACAGAGGGGGATATTAGGGAACAGATGTTACCAAGGGGAGGTAGGGAAAGTGGGAGTGTTTGACTGGGGGGGGCATGCAAGGGACCATGTGGGTAGGGAAGGAGGGAACTCAGGAGAGGGGAATGGGAGAGGTGTGTGTCATGGGGGGGGGCGAGGATGATGGGGGCGCCTTGGACTGGGGAGGGAGACATGAGATTAATTGACCATGGATAGCATGGGAAGACAGAGGGAATTGTGTTGACTTGGGAACCCCCTGAGGAATACACATATGGTGTCTGAAAATTAGTACGTGTGTATATCTGGGGATATTTAGCAAGGAGTACAGTGCCAGACAGAAGAGACTTCCCTTTCAGTGGTTGATCAGAATAGTTTAAGGGACTCTCAAAATAACAGAGGCTATTGTTGTAGCCCATGGTTATCTCCAAAAAATATTTTAGTTTTTGAGATTTCTTACGTGGTCACTGTATTTACCTCATTTTTACCACTCCTTCTCCCTCTTCTCCTTATCTCCTCCCACATTCTCCCCACTCTCTCTCAATTTGTTACACACACACACACACACACACACACACACACACACAATTAA
>NW_008333887.1:1295505-1298859 GCF_000622305.1 Nannospalax galili | reverse complement strand
CACACACACACACACACACACACACACACACACACACACACACAATCTAATGAGCCCATTTAGTGTTATTCATATGTACATGTGTTGTTTAAGGATGGACATTGGGGACTGGTTAACATATCAAGAAGCTCATCCCTGGAGGTAAATGATTTTCCTTCGAAGTGTCAATAATCATCGGGTACATGTAGCTTCTTATCTAGAGGTGGGAAATTATGAAATTTCTCCATCTACACAGCCATGTCAACTGGTGTCATTATGCAGGCAATCATATTGTTGGGATTTTATGGATAAAGCTTCCCTGTTATGTCTAGAAGACACTGTTTATGAACAGGTGTCTTGGTCCTCTGGATCTTACAGATCTTACAATCTTTCCATATTTCTAATATGGAAAGGCTACATATGGCAAACCTACAGCCAACATAATTCTAAATGAAGAAAAACTAGACGCACATTTTCATTAAAATCAAGACCAAGACAAGGCTGTCTACTGTCTGAACTGCTTTTTTATCTAGTGCTTGAAACCCAAGCTAGTACAATAAAATAAAAGAAGGAAATTAAACTGGTACTGGTTGAAAAAGAAGGCAAATTATCCCTGTTGCAGATGATATATTATACTTTAGAGGTTCCAAAAATTTTACCAAAAAACTTTTAGAAATGATCAACACTTGGGGCTGGAGAGATGGCTCAGTGGTTAAGAGCACTGACTGCTCTTCCAGAGGACCCGGCTTCAATTCCCAGCACCCACATGGCGGCGGCGAACCGTCCTTAACTCCAGTTCCAGGGGAATCCGAAGCCCTCTTCTGACCTCCGTGGCATTGCACAACATGGGTGCACTCACATACATGCAGGAAGTACACATACACATAAAATAAAAATAATAAGCCGGGCATGGTGGTGCATGCCTTAAAAAAAAAAAAAAGAAATGATCAACACTTCCATCCATGAGGCAGCATACAAAAACAATTTGTATCTATTAAAATCAATCATATCAATTACGCTGCACGAAGATCAAAGACCTGAATGTGAAACCTGAAACATTGAAACTATTAGAAGAAATCATAGTATCCTACAAGATATAAATGCAAGAAAGGATGTTCTAAATCAGATTTCATTCACTCAGAAAGTAAGACCAACAACTGACAAGGGGGACTTCATTAAAACAGAAAGGTCTGTTCGACATAGGAAACAACCAGTCTAGTGAAGAGGAAGTTCACAGAAAGAATGTAAAAGTCAGACAAGACACCTTGTAATTAATGCATTCCAGGTACTATAAGGAAGCTTCACCAATGAAATCTCTACAGTACAGTAGTCTACTGAGATCTGTATAATGACATAACAGTTGATGGGCCATGGTGGATGTGGGTAATATCATGATGTCCCACCTCCAGATAAAAAGATACAGGTGTCAATGGATGCTGAGGGAGGGAGAATCAATATTTTTAGGGGACTAGCTCCCTGAGGGGTTTTCTAACCCCAAGTGGGCACCCTTAAATACAAGTACACAGGAATACCACTAAATGAACTCAGTGCAATATATATATATATGTATATATATGCATAATTATAACTGTATGTGTGTATATGTAAGAATAATGACCAATGAAGAGGACAAAAAGTAGGGGAAATGGGGAGAGTGATATTGTATGAGTTGCAAGGGGACCAGGAAAAATGGAAATAATTCAAAGACCATACTCAGGTATGAAAGCCTCAAAAATAAAAACTAAACATTAAAAACATCAGAAAAATCAACAAATAAATGTTTTAATGATGCAATTCAAGGATTTGGATAATCAAGAACAAACCAAATCCAAATAAAATAGATGGGAAGAAATAAATCACAGCAGAAATTAATGTAATAGCAACAAAGAAACAGTACAAAGAATCAGTGAATTTAAGGGTTGGTTCTTTGAAAGGATAAGCATGGTTAACAGACTCTGCCCAATTAATTCAAAGAAAAAAAGAGGAGATCTAAATTAACAAAATCAGAACTGAACAGGGAAACATTCCAACAAACACAAAAGAAATTCAGGATATTAAAACAGAATATTTTTTAAATGTATACTCCATTAATTTAGAGAACCTAAAATAACTGGAAAAAATTTTAGAATCATCAAATAGATTACAGAGACTTCATTTCTTTTCTAAAAACTTTGCTCTTATAGAGTCCCCTTCTCACTTTAGGTTTCCCCAGGTACTTCCTGAGACCCTGCAGGTGGCCATTCTCTGTTTACACTGAAAACTTGGTGGTTTAAAAAAACAACAACTTGGGGAACATTCTATAAGACTTCAGTTCTTTAGTGGACCTGTGTATGGGCTGAGATATTCATAAGAGTTTCCCAATGCTCAAGGTTTCCCCTCCCTATTTCAGTTTCTGTTAGCCCTGTATGCTATATACCCTCTCTATTAGGTGAGAAAGGATGGCTGGAGTGGGCTGCAGTACAAACAATGTCCCTTCCTCATCAGGCTTTGGTAATGCCTTTTCCTCCAGAGAACAGGCATTTGTCATGGATAACACTCCTGACTCATTTCGTAGTAGTTGTTCTGTCCTTGTGCCTTCCATGGCCACTTGAAGATCGTCCCAAAATTCTCCCTGAGAGATCTTGTAAATATTGGGGCGGGGTGGGTGGGTGGGGGGGGCTGTTGGGGACAACCCTCCAAAGCGGATCTGCCCCTCTGGGTTTTCAGCCTCCGTTTGTTCATACTCAGTCTCCAGCAGTTTACCAAAATTTTACTGAATGTTTGTATCAATTTATTGTTCCAGGATCATCTGCTCCAGGTAGATAGATTTCAATCGCAAATTTTTCCTTACAGCACCCCTGCATCATTTTTTGAGGTATTAATTTTGCTGCAATTTCAAATCTCTAATGGGATCAAGGGATGTTGACTTTTATTTTGTATTGCTTTTTCCTGTAAGGATAGGAGTGATATCTTCCAAGTACTTTGCACGTCGAAGCCTGAACTGGACTTCATGTGATTGAAGAAACATGTTTGAGCATATAAAAATATAAAACTTACGCATTGATGAAGGACACAATAAATAAAATTAACTTAAAAATATACTGTAGAGCTACAGCGCAGCTCTCCGCGCTGGGACTCCCTAAGCCACATTCACCCTTCCATCCCCCCCCTCGCCGTTCTATACTCCTAGTTTGACCCCTGCGTCACTCCTAGTCTTGGGGCCCCAGACACCTGGGGAACCAATACTGCTTCCTGACCGTTCTCACCCAGAGCAACCCAGTCCCTTTCTTGGGCTCCAGGAGCACCACTTCTGGTCCTGGCCCTGCCCTCACCTCGCTCTGCTTCCCTGGGCCTGCACCACCGGCTAACTCTCCTAGCCTGCACTACTATCCTCAG
>NW_008333887.1:1289065-1290295 GCF_000622305.1 Nannospalax galili | reverse complement strand
TATGTCTTATAGGGTTTTTACAGTTATACAATATTGCACTCAGTATAAATTTTAATTTTTAATAATGAAATGGAGATCTTTTTAAAGGTTAAAACATCATTTAATTTATGTCTTATAGGGTTTATACTGAGTACAATATTGTATAACTGTAATAATTCAACTGTAAGCCTAAAAATTTACAGCCAAATTTGAAAGAGATGCATCCTACTTCAGGAAAACGTTATTGAATATGTCAATTGTGTTGTAATGATATGCTTCTTCTAAGTATGTTGTTATTACATTTTTAATTTTTAAAAATTAAAAAAAAATATACTGTAGAATTGTCTATTTGCAGCACAGATGACGAATAAATGGCACATTTCCATCCAGTGCAAAGAAGTCTTAAACATAGATGACACAAAGATTTATATAAAGAAGTAAGTATGTTGTTATTAAATAAATCATTTTTAAAAATTAAAAAAAAATATACTGTAGAATTGTCTATTTGCAGCACAGATGACGAATAAATGGCACATTTCCATCCAGTGCAAAGAAGTCTTAAACATAGATGACACAAAGATTTATATATAATATAAAGAAGTCATACATAGACAAAATAACAACAGGATAAGTTTCATAAACAAATTAACAGCAATGCAGTTGGTTCACAGAAAGCCAACCAAATCACTAATAAACACACCAAATGTTATTTAAATTGTTGATGAATTTCAAATAAAAGCACAAGCCTTAAAAATTAATTATTAGCTAACTTGGACCCTGAAATCTTCTGGTAGAAGTATGAATTGTGGCAAACATTCTGCAAAACAATCAGGCAGCGAACATTAGAATAAAAGACCTACATCCTTGTTGTTAAACAAGCTATTGTTATGTATTCATGGTAAGGAAAATAACACTATAAACTAAAATATATCCAAACGGTGGGATTTTTGCCCTCATTTGAAAGAATCAATGAATCAAACTATGCCACCTGACTTAGAAGGATTCCTGCCCAGTACCAATGAATGAAAAAAGATTTCAGAATGAGTCTTCAATATGTTTCCAACTTTGGAAAACAGTGAAAAACTATATGTACTAAAATCTACATAAGATTGTCAACATTACAGTCTTTTTTACAACTTTATTGTGATAGAGTAAGTAATCGAACAAAGAGAATTTTATGCTTCCTCTCTCTATGTGTGGCGATATTTGTACATGAAATGTGTGTCCATATATATATGCATATATGGAGAA
>NW_008333887.1:1262378-1289053 GCF_000622305.1 Nannospalax galili | reverse complement strand
AGAGAGAGAGAGAGAGAGAGAGAGAGAGAGAGAGAGAGAGAGAGAGGTTGACATGAGCTCTTCCAAGAAACAGGAATCAAGGAGGTTGTGTATTACTTATTTTCTGTTGCTGTAATAAACACCATATCAAAGTCACTTACAGAACGAAGATTTTATTTGGGCTTATGGTTCCAGAGGCATAAGGGTCCGTCATGCTAGGGAGCCATGGAAGGAGGTAGCTGAAGCAGAAAGCTGAGCACTCACATCGCCAAGCACACACGGAGAGCAGAGAGATAAACTGAAAATGTGGCAAGGCTATATACTTTTCATGCTACCCTCAGTGACATGCTTCTTCCAATAAGGCCACACCTCCTGAGGTTCCATGACCTGCCCCAAACAGCTGCCACCAGTTGACCAAGTGTTCAAATACTTGGAATCTAGGGGGCCATTATTATTCTAAACACCAGAAGAGAACATAAGACAGATGATGAATTTTTGCTATAAATCTTCACATTTTTTTTCACTGTTTAAAATTTATAGTAATTTGTAATTTGAAAAATAAATCCAAATAGATGAACTCTGAACAAAAATGAATCACTGGTGTTACTGTAACAGAATTTACTGAATCTATGAGTCTGGATTTGATGAGGATGACAAAATCACAGCAAGTATTACAGAAGAAGAGCTATTTAATAGAGGAATTAAGTATTACATGGTTGAGGGAGTGAAGCTTGATCAGGCTGCATTTGCGGTACTGGGATAACAATTACTAACTTCTTTTACAAAGCCACTGAGTTACCTATCCACCTCATGATTTCCTTAGAAAAATGCTACTTGCTTACATTAATGCTAAACCTTTTCCATTAAAAGTTTCATCAATTTCAGGTAATGAGACCATAAAGGGAAGAAAAATTTGGAAAATATTTTACCAAGCATAAACAGGCCAGCATAGAACTATCCTAAGCAGTCCTCCCTTATGTTAAATTAGCATTGAATTGTACAGTCCTTCTTTAGATTTCAAATCAAGATAATTACACCATGCTTCTAATATAATTATCCATATATCTTCATATATATATTCATATGTATACATATATTTATTCCTAAACATACATCTCTAATACATACACACACACACACATATATATACATATATTTGTGCATATGTATATGTATATATACACATCAACTTTTTAGTCCTTATTTTTGTTCCCTCTCATGGTCATTACTTGGTTTTATATTTTACTTTTTCTATTCCTTATGCCACATCTTCTTTGTCCTCACTAAGCACCTCAAATGTTGGAGACTGTGCTGGATAGTCTTGGTTGTCAACTTGACACCTGGTTAGAGGGAACCTCAACAGAGGAATTTTCTCCAGTGGATTGCCCTGTGGCCATGTCTGTGGAGCATTTTCTTGACTGTTGAGTGCTGTGGGAGGGCCCAGCACACTGTGGCTGGTGTACCTTTAGGCAGGTGATCCTTTATTATATAAGAAAGCAGGCTAAGTACAGGCCAGGGGAGTAAGCCAATAAGCAGAGCTCCTCCATGGTCTGTGCTCCAGGTTCCTGCCCTGAGTTTCTGCCTTGGCTACCCTTCCCTTTCCTCCTCAAGTTGGTTTTTGTCAGTGTTTTTATCACAGCAGTAAAGGGTAACTAGAACAGAAGCTTTTGGCTCATAGGTGCTATGAACATTTATTACAAAGACTATCTGAATCATTCGCTATCTTGCTTTTCCATTCAGCAATACTACAAGAGTACCAGGGGAATACCCATGAAACAGCTTAGATTGTAAGAGCATTGTCTGTTCATTGCGATGTAACAACCACCACTGCTTAGCAGAATATCATGTATTTCTTCTCTCGTGCTTTCTGTACATTAGAATTTAGGTAATGGCTTAATTGACTGCTTCTCTTCCATGTCTCAAAAGCTTTAAGAAACTGTTGATTCAGTTGATCAAACGTAGTTTCAGCTACGTTGGAGAAGGATAAACTTCCAAGTTGATGTGGTAGGCATTGATTCCGTTCCTTACAGACTATTCAGCTGAGGGAATCAGTTTCTTATTGAATATTGGTCAGATGCTTCCCTCCCTCCTTGCCAAGGTAGTCTCTCCAATATGTCATCTTTCAGTCCTCAAAATATCCATATTAAGAAGAAAACAGGCAGACTAATAAGGCAGATCAATAATATTTTCATAATTTAATTATGAAATAATATCCCATTTTATGAAGAACTGTATCCATTGTAGTATTCTTATTAGAAACAAAGCACTTAGTTTTGTTGATTTTTAAAGAGAGTGGATTAAAAGTTTTGAGAGATAGTTCATCAGTTAAGAGGATTGGCTGCCTTTGCAGAAAACCTGGATTTGAGTCCCAGCATCCACATGATGGCTAAAAACCATCCATAATTCCAGTTCCAGGTGATCTGACACCCTCTTCTGATATCTGAAGGCACTGCACAACAAGGGTACACCTACCTACATGCAGGAAATAAATACACACAAAATAAAAATAATGAATAAAATACTTTTTTAAAAAGAGAGTGGATCACTCAAGAGAATAAGTATCTAAAGTTGAAGATTTGTGGATGCCATCTTAGAAGTCCACTCAGCAGACTATACATGCTGTGCTCTGCCATCATTCTGCCTTAGTAAACAAACTGTACTAGTCACTAAAGACATTCTACTTTTTGCCCATTTGTTTCATGGAATGAATTTAACATGACCAGGTAGCATTATTAATTTCTGGTTTTATGAAGTCATTATTTTTCCTCCCCATGGAAGCATTATTCCACTGGAAATTACGGTTTGCAAACCACCAAAGTTCTTATAGACAGGGAAGTTACATTTAAATACAAAATAAGTATCTATCCACTAAGAACAAATTATTTCCTTTTTCTTGAAAAATATTTTGCTATGTAATTAACCTGCCAAAAATTAACTATGTAGTCATTCTGTGTTACTGTTATGTTGGAGAGGACTTATGTTAATAGGTTGGTCCATTCTTAAGTTGTTCTTGCATTACTGTGGACAAATACTGGACAGAAATAATTAGGGCAGCAAAGATTTATTTTTGCTCATGGTTTCAGAGAGATTTTAGCCTATTATGGTAGGGAAGACATGGTAGCAAATACAGCTCAGTCTGTGGTGGTGGCAACTTGTATTGATAGCTATTCACATGGAGGCAGACCGGAAGCAGGGTGTAAAGGCTGGAAACAGAAACTGGGTGCTACCTAGGGATTTACTTCTGCCAGCTGTGCTTCACCTCCTAAAGCCTCCACATCCTTGAAATAGTTCTACAAGATGGGGACCAGACATTCAAAACGTGAGCCTGTAGAGGACCATTCATATTTAAACCATAATATTTTGTCTGCTTCCCACCCATATCTGGACCCCTTTGGACAATAGTTGCAGCAATCTCTGA
This sequence comes from Nannospalax galili, assembly GCF_000622305.1. Classification (NCBI taxonomy): domain Eukaryota; kingdom Metazoa; phylum Chordata; class Mammalia; order Rodentia; family Spalacidae; genus Nannospalax; species Nannospalax galili. The sequence continues at coordinate 1,285,656 of NW_008333887.1, read as the reverse complement.
GTTCCTGTGAAGCCGAAACCAGAAAAACCACTTCATAGCCAGCCCTTTCCCAAGATACTTAAGGGGAACTTTCTTTTTAGATGGTCTTTTTTTCAAATGAAAGTTTCTCAAGTTAATTTTCATTTTTATACCAAGGTGCCCTTTGATGGAAGAAGTCTTGCTCCCAATGTACCTTTCCTATGGTCGCAATGTGGTATGTAGTTTCCTGTCAAAGGTATTGGTCTCTGTATTTTTTTTTTTTTTTTTTTTTTTTTTTTTTTTTGCGCTCACCTGTCTGCAGTGTCAAAGGTGCTCATTTCCTTTTGTTGCCTGACTACACACTTCACACCATTCTGCTTCACATTTTGCTCCTGATTCTTAATATAAACATGGTTAAAATAGCCAGTCATAGCCATGGATCCAAGAGCTTAAATTTTATACTGTTTTGAAATTTCCTTTGCCAAATAAATTCATCTGTTATGTATAAATTTCAAGACATGGGCAAATATAGCCAGATAATCAGAATGCAGCACAAATAATGTGTAGCCAAGCTCCAAATAGAGTCTTTGTTCCCGTCTTAAACACCACTGACACAGTCTTCACAGTCTGCATTTCTATCAAAATTCTGGCCTTTTGAACTCCTAGCAGAATGGTGCATTGAGTGGAGCTCACTGCATTCTGTGGCTCCTCTATCCCACATATCCTGTCTTCCAGCTAGTTCTATAGGCCTGAGAACCACAACGTCATGTTTACAACAACAAGACCCTAATTTTCTGTACTATTTTTCCTTAGTAGTTGCCTTTTCACTACTGTGGCCAAGTAATATCTAACAAAAACAAATGTTTTGGCTCATGGTTTTAGAAATATTGCAATCCACCATGGGAGGAAAGTCATGACCTCAGGAGGGACATTCTGTGGCAGTGGGGGCTCATACAGATGGCTGTTCACATGGATAAGAGAATTCAAGCCTGAAGCATATATATGTATAATCTCACAGACCTGCCTTTCGTGACCTGCTTCTTCTAGCCAGGCTCAACTTCCTAAAGGGTCTTTGAAATAGCTTTGAAATAGAACCACCAATTGAGAATCAAATCTTTAAAACATGAGTCTGTAAGGGACATTTCAGATTCAAGCCTTAAGAGAAAGAACCTGATGAGGCTTGGTGAGTGGAAGCCCATGTTGCTGAATAGTTCCATCCCCACTGTTGTTTTTAGAGTTAGGAATATGACTACCAGGAGATGTCTTGTGGGATCCTCTGTAGCCATGCTGAGCCAAACAGCTCGCGCATCAGCGGGGAAGCTCCAGTGGTTCTGATGGATGATCACTGCTATTTTGTGTCTTCAGGATTTTGTTTAATCCATATCCAGTGTCTAGGAGTCTCAAAGTGTTTAGCATTTTTTCTTTATGGAACTCTTGATATATGACTAGGATTTTTTAAAAAGGCTAAATACATATTTTAGAATACACACTAATAGCAATATAACTGTGTCCTTCCTTGGTGGATTCAAACCTTAAGGAGTTCCTAGTCTGCAAGTCACTCAAGAAGTAGACTGTCCTCTGGGTTTATCTTTAATAATCAAAATGGCATTACCCAGGTTTGGTTAAGAAAACGGAGCCTCTTTAAGCATTCCAAGGATAACTAACAATGTAGGAGTTAAGGCTGGTACAAACTTTTGTGTAGCTGGTTGAGATTTGTCTGCCAAGCTGAAGCTGGAGGATTGAAGACATTCTCTCAATAGCTACTTCATTTTCAAGCACTGGCACAAAAGAATTACCTTGAAAGATATTCTGAAGTCACACACATGGACATTCACTAGGAGGTCTGAGGAAGTACTGCAGTCACTACAGTCATCATGCTTAATTGAATAGACTCTCAGAAAGAGGGACTACTGCTTCACTTCTGCCTTTAGTGTAGGGCCCTATCCTTACTGCACCCCACTCTGAAATAATATAAGGAAAATAGTTCTATAAAACAAAGTTTATAGATTTTTATAGCAGTTCAGTTTGAACATCCCTAAACCAAAAATCTGAAATCCAAAATGCCCTATAATCCAAAGTTTTTGAGTGCTAACAAGAAAATGCATGTAACACCTGACTGTGTTTTTATAAAGTTTTGTAACTGTCATCTGTTAACATTCTGAAGAATTAAAATATAAGAATGGAGTCTGTGGAGGGCTGACCTACAGCGACTCCTTTTGTACCTCTTAGCTGCTTAAGATTGGTCATAAAGGCTGCACTGCTACCAACTCTTTGACATACATTGCTTTCCCTCACAGTTTGGGATCAGATCAGAGAGCTCTCATCCTGGTGACAAGGGACAGTTGAGATCAAACCACTGGATGATTTAATCAGTGAGGTCTTCAGAGACTGTTGTTCAGAGACAAGGGATGAAGCTGTCAAAATCAGAAGGAAGTTATGCTGAGCATGGTGACAATTATCTGTAACCCTAGCACTTGAAGGCTGAAACCTGGGAATCATGAGTGTGAGGCCAACCTGGGTGTATATAACCCTATTTCATTTGCATTGGCCCTTCCAAAACTAACAAAAGTCGAGAGGTTGCAGACAAATTGTTCTTAAGCTTTTTGCCTAGCGCTAACTGAATGTCTTCTAACCTTGCCACCTGCTTCTATCCTATTCATATTTGTTTCAGATATAGATATATTTCATGTCAAGACTAAGGTGTGAAAACAAAGAATGGAGATATATAACCTTCCTGACAGGAATGAAGATATTCTGAAAAGATGCTGTGTCCTACCTTTGTCTATCAAGTTCTGGAGCCTATGCATCCCTTGAAATAATAATTTCCCCGGGAATCTTATAATGGGAGAAGAAAAAGGCTGAATCCTGGTGCTAGCTAAAGGAGGCATTTGTCTCCTAAAGACTTTTCACATAGTGTGATAATTTATCAGATGATGTTGCAGCAGAGATTAGAGCTGAGGCAGTGATGGTCTTGAGACAAAATCTTGATCAGGACTGCTTAATTATACATATTTTCTCTTACTTAAAACTAGACCTCATGTTAGCAACCCAAAGGTGGACTTGGGAGTAGGGATTTACTGGACCTCATTGTCTTTCCAATGTGCGCACATTGAATAAGCCACCTTTTTCTGCTATTCATAATTACTTGTTTCTTTAATTGGCCTGTTGATGGGTGGCTGAGTCTGGCTTGTTAGGGCTGACAGGGCCCAAACACTGACCGTAATAACTCCATTGGCAGGTTTAGAGTCTTCGTGTATGCTCACATCTCCCTGCTGCTTTGGGTCTGTGACAGTTTAGTGTGCTACTGTGGGACTATGTGGTGGAAGAAGCTGACCTTGTAGCAGCTGAGAGCAAAGTGAGAAGGAGGTCTACCCCACATTATCTTCTTTAAGGGTGTGCATGCCCCCCATGACATAATTTCCTCCAAATAGGCCCTACCTCTTATAGGGTTTACCATGACCCAAAAGCACCCAAGGCTTAGCATCTAAGAGTTTTAAATATATGGGCCATTGAGGAACAGTCCAGACTGAAACTGTAACAAAAGAAGAAATAATTGGCAAGAAATCAGGGATATTCATGAAAAACATACTTCTGTTTCTAAACCAAGGTTAAATGAGGAAGAAGGAAAAATAGATGTTTGTCAAATGAACAAGATAAAGCATGCTCATCATTCTGAAAAACAAAACAGCGCATGAAAACTATGAATTTTGAACTGTGAATGTTTTAGAAGACATTTAGGTAGATGTGTATGTCTGAAAACAGGGACTCAGAAGTTGTAGGAAAGGTTAAGGCAAAGGTAAAATTAGGAAGAACATATATAGGAGAATTACCTGTCTTAGGAAATGAGAATGAATAAAGTCTTGTTTCATATATAATTATTTTTTATGGAAATGCAGTGGAAGAATTTAAGTGGCTTGAGCCAGAGGTAGAAAAGTGTGACATGAGGCAGTTGTTGCAGCTGAGTAATAAGCTGCAAATGCTGTAGAAGAGGAGGAAGCAGTGCACAGTGGAAATCCACAGGATTCAGGGATTGATGACTGGAATGTGAAGACAAGCAGAGGAAATGCCTGATGATATTCCTAGTAAAGACCACTAGTGACACAGGAACTCAAATGAATGTGTTGTTTGTGGTAACTGAACTACAGAGAAATATCGTGATTCTTTTTGTTACTTTGAAGCTGATCTATTTTAAAAAAGCAAAATGTACAAAATGTTCTCATGTCTCCATGATACACAAAAAGAACATGGTTAACACTGTCAAAATAAGAAATGTATGTGTAAATTTAGCTGTTCCACATGACCTTTCTTATCTGTCAATTAGAAAACTCTTGTAAATAGTTTGCCATGAATGTCAGAAGATGTTGGCAAAGAAGCCGAAAATTTATAGAATTTCTTCTGAGCAATTCATTTTGTACAAGTCATGGCCTGTTACAGTCTTCATTTCTCTGTTTTCTTTCATTTTTTCTTTTCACCTTTTAATTTACAAATTATAAATTTACAGTCTATATGTTGATTTCATAGATTTTTAATTGGAGTAACCCATATAGTTCTGTTCATAAGAACACTTTCTGAGTGCATCAAGGAATTATCCTGTACATAAATTAACTAAATGGAAACAACGGCTATGTCACAACATGTTAGCAGCCCTAGGTGAGGATTGGTAGTCCTAGGTTTTGATCTTTGTTCTATCACTTTGGCAGATGAACCATTTTTTTTCTGGCTTTAGTTTGATTGTCTGAGTGACTGGTTACTTATATTTTCCTACTTTCTAGACAACTTTAATATTTATTAAAATATTTACACTTGACATGTGTTGCAGTTTAAATATGAAGTACCCCTCACTGACTCATGGATTGAATGATTTGTCTCCAGCTGACAACACTGTTTTGAAAGGTTCTGGACATGTTAGGAGGTATAGGCTATTTGGAGAAAGTTGGTCTGGTGGGATATGCCTCTAAAAGTTATATCTCATCCCCAGTTCTTTCTCTGCCTCCTCTGCTTCCTGTGAGTAGCCTCTGCCACAGGCTTCTGGGGCCTGCCATTCTGTTTCACTATGGGTCCAGAACCAAAGGTGGCAAGGACTGAGGATTGAAGTCTCTGAATCCACAAGCCAAAATAAAGCCTTCCTTGATTCAGTTATAAGTTGCTTTTGTTATTTATTTTTTGTCACAATGAGGCAAAACTGATTAATGCAGCAGGTTGGTGCATCTGTGGTCCCAGCTACTGACCATGTTGAAACAGAAAGGTCTCTTGAGCCCAGGACTTGAGACTGGTCTGGGCAACACAATGGGAGCTTTTCTAAAATCAATGAACAACAACAACAACAACAACAACAACAAAACCCCTTTTTAGCTATATATTTGCAGTTTTCTCTGTGAGGGTAAGCATTCAATCTTACTCATTTTCGTATTGCAATTTTTTCAGAATCAAGAATTTAGTAGGCACTTAATAAACAGTAGTTGAAAGAGTAATTAATTATCAATAATTTGAGGAAAGTTTAAGTTCTGGAAGGTAGGATTAAAATAATATCTAGAGAAGTTATAGAACTCACAGTCAATAAAATATCCCCAAGAAAGGTTTGAAAAAGCAATATAAAACTGGTCAAAAATGAGAAATAAGATAGACTACTTTAGCTGCAATAGAGCAAGTCAATTCTTGGAATCAGAAGGCAGAAGTTGGTTAATTCTGAGCAAAAGTTGTATACTTCAAAATTTTAAGCAACTGTGGGAAGTGCCAAATTTGATCATGATTATAAGGATTACTTATGTAGAGAGTCATAGCTTTTGAATGTTCCCATTTATTAAGTGGTTAGTGGTGGTGATTGTAAGAACTAATATAATTGAGGAATTAGATTCAGATATATTTCTTTAATTTTTTAAAAGATTTATTTTATTTTGTGTTGTGTGTGTGTGTGTGTGTGTGTGTGTGTGTGTGTGTGTGTGTACATATGTGCAATTCCCATAAAGGCTAGAAGAGGGTGTTAGATCCTCTGTAGCTGGAATTACAGGTAGGTATAAGCCTCCTAGGCTGTGTGTTGAGAACTGATCTTGGGTGCCATATAAGAGCAGCAAGCTCTCTTAACTGCTGAGCCAGCTATCTAGGACCTTCAGTAAAATCCCATGGTGCTATGTAAAAGTTACCTTTTCTGTTCCTGCGATAAAACACCTTGGCCAAGGCAACATATGAAAGGAAGAGTTTATTGCAGTTCTAGAGGGATAAGAGTCCATCATGGTAGGGGAGGTATGGTAGGAGGCAGTCAGAGCAGAAAGCTGAGAGCTCACATCTTCAAGCAGGCAAAGGAAGCAGAGAGACCAAAACTGAAAGTAGGACAAGACTATGAACTCGCAAAGCCTGCCCCCAGTGACATACTTCCTCCAGCAAGTCACATCTCCTAAACCTTCACCAACAGGGCACCATGTGTTCAAATATTTGGAGCCTTTGAGGACACTTTTTATTGAAACCATCGCAGTGCTACGATTGGAATGTTTTTGTTCCTTCCATCTTTCATGTTGAATCATAATCTTTAATTAAACAATGTTAAATGGTGTGGCCTTCAAAAGTCATGAGACAATTAGAAGCCCTATACATTGTTTAAGGAGCTGTCAGTTTTCTTCCTTCTATTTGTTCCCACATGAGGACATAGGATTTGTCTCTATCAGAAGATGCAGTCACAGGCTCCACCTTGAAAGGAGAAATTGGGTACTCAATGCTCCGTACTTCAATCTTGAGCCTCGTAGATTCCAGAACTACCCAAAATCAATTTACATTGTTCATAAATTTCCCCAGTTTGTATTTTATAAATTATCGTATCTGAAATGGACCAAGATATTAGGTTTCCATGAACACTTGTTCAGATAATGCTCCTGGAGCGGGGGGGAGTCTATGTGAGGCATAAGACCCTACTCTCAACTCTGGTTGCCAAATGACTGTAGGGACAGGAAAGCAGTCAGAGGTAGAGCTGTATTTTATCTTCTCAATAGAGACGTTTACTGCATAAAGCTGCTTATGTCCTGGCCTTAATGGTGCCAAAAGAATATCTAAAAGACAAACCAGCAGTGTGGATTCTGAGAATACAAACTGCTCTGGGTTTTCTATATCATCTTCTTATTATTTATCGTATGACGAGTTCCACAAAGCTAATTCTGGAGATTGTAATGAATCACTTCCAACACCTTTATAAATTATACCTGCTTTACAACTTGGTACTAGTTAATTCTTTTGAAGGATCCATGGAGGAATGAGAAACTCATAAGTATGCAGTGACTTGCTACCATGGGACAGTACCTCATGTTTTTTCTCAGAAAACCTTTTTCTAATTTCCATATCTCTGAGACACATAAATGAATAAATGACTGATTAAAACATTCCTTATTGAATTTATGCACTTTCTGAAAAATTGGCTAGGTTAAAATTTTAGATGCTATTGAATTTGTGACATTTTGAGAACTTTATAGCTGTAGTTGATCTGCAAATGTTCTCTCAGGTTCTTAGTCTGTGACAGTTTTCTGTGACTTTTGTTTTGATTTAAAAAATATGGGAGAATTTCTACTGCTTTCTTATTAGTTTTGAGGCCCGTTCCACAGGAGGGAATATGTACCTGATCCTATAAACCTGGTCAAAAGCCTAGGACTGGGAAGTCACAGGCCCTAGTGGAGAATTTACTAATGATGTTTTGCTAAAGAGATACGTCATCAAACTTTCATTAAATATTTATGTTTAATCCTATAGACTGGCGCTGCTTTCAGACTCAGTCAGAGCAGCTCAGTTTCCAGTAGGTGAGCTATATCACCCTCTCTAAGTCCCAGAGAACACGTGCAAGAGGGAGTGAAAAGATTATGAGAACCAGAAAATGAGGAGGAGTGCTATAAAATGCACTGTGGCCATTGCACTTATGAACACAGAGAAGCTGTGGCTATGCACAAGACCAGAAAGAGAGAGAGAGAGAGAGAGAGAGAGAGAGAGAGAGAGAGAGAGGGAGAGAGAGATGAAAGTATGAATGGGGAATAACTGGCAAGAAGGTGGTCATCAGGAGTAGGAGGGAGATGAGGATACTGGGCAGGGGTAATATGATCATAGTACCTTGTATACATGTATGATATTTTAAAAAGTGTTCTAAAGTTTAAAGCAGTGGTGGCTTCACAACCCTATGCATATGCTGCAATAAAAATCACGCAATGTCGCATATTTATTTATAAATATTTTATTAAAAAGTAGAATTTCAGGGAGTGGAAAGATGGCTTAGTGGTTAAGAGTATATACTGCTCTTGCAGAAGACCCAGGTTCAGTTCTAAGTACCCATGTCAGGCAGCTCACAACTACCTGTAAGTCCAGCACCAAAGAATACAATGCCCTTTTCTGGCCTCCCTGGGCAGTGTACTTGTGTAGAAACCCATGCTCACACACATATACACAGAGTTTAAAATAAGCTAAAATATTCAAAGTTGTTTTAAAAAATAGAATTTCAAATCAAGCAAACATATACAGAAATTCTCAGAAATTAAACTAACTTGTGCTTAAGGGTTATAGAAGATGGCAAAAATACTTCATAAAGTCTTTATTCCATTCCAGTTCCTATTTACAATAGGGGATCTTTAAACTGGGAATCCCTAGAGACACTGTGGTCTAACTTCCCCCTCCATGGAAGGATCTCTTTTTCCTCCTGTGTTGAAAGTTTTCCATGAAAGGAATGAGAAAAATGAGTTTGCAGCAACTGACCCAGTTACTAAAATATTTTAAGCTGATTTGAAAGCAATATTCATTTAACTAAAAAAAAGGCAATAATCCTAATATATTCAGCACAATCAGAGTATCTGATATATTTTAACAACTTTGGGCATCATATTTACACACAAAAATGTACCCCCCCCACACACGTGTGTGTGTGTGTGTGTGTGTGTGTGTGTGTGTGTGTGTGTATTGTTAAACATGTTAAACATTTTAGACCTTAGGCTGAAGAGTACCCAAAGAATGAATATAGCTTCAATGAGGGCAAGGAATTTTGACTTAGTTATTGAGATTTCTCAACTATGGCATTTATTATATGATATCATATTCCAGCTATGCCTTACTTAAAAACAAAAAAAACACAGCCTGTCACTTAGAATCTACTTTAAGGCCAAGAGGTGACCTGAACTTCTAAGAAACAGGTTCTCAAAATTCTCTCAGAATTGTGTTCTCTTTGTTTTATTCAAACATATATCCTGTGTGAAATGAGGTAGCAAAAGTCAAACCCTTATCTTACAGAGTTTTGCCCTTTCTGATCCCAAGACATAGATCAACATACACAATCTAAACTCTTATCAATTTAATCCCATCTATTGTTTACAACAAAATGGGGTAATCTTTATCTTCATTGTTTCTGTACTCACGCATACTCATAAATATATTATTCTTAGTCCAGGGCAAACGAGGATCATGAGGAATTAAGGTCATATGCCCAGGCCCTAGAGGAGCACAAAGTTCAGTGAGTTTGTCTACAATATAAAGAAACTTAAGAAAAGATTCACTTTTGGTTGCAAGGTTAAGTAAAAGTCATCTGTTCAGAGTATGCTCATATTATAAAAAGTCATTCCCACACTCAGCCACCTAGACAACTGTGTAGTTTCAACTAGGTGCCCAATAAATGTCTGGAAAACGAGTGTGTTGAATATAATCATGAAACTGATCAAAAGAGCTTAACTGTTTATGGTTAAGCAGCTAGTAAGGATCTGGAACGTAAACACAGACAACCTTTGAATGTCTTTGCAAATTCTTATTAGTACAGCTGACCAGTGACTGACATTTTAGGACTGATATCCTGAGGGAATAGAAAAGAATATTGGTAATCCTATAAGATCTCATTGCTAAGTGAATGTAGAAACGCAGTGTATACTGCCTACAAGGAAGAGATTTCCTGCAGAGCCCTGCTCCTTGCAAAGAGACAGACCAAAAGGTACTTGAAGTCCTAGGCAAATATTTTCTGGAGGTAGAGAGTTTGTAAATCCCATTTGATGAAATAAAAATGTACTAAAATTAAAAAGTTTATACAATCCTTAGAGATATATTCATGGCAATATTAATTAGGGGCAGAGAAATATTACTTTAGTATCTATTTATTTTCAGTTCAGAGAACATGATGATACTTCACTGTGTGCACTTAGTCCTTTTAGTTAAATTTTAGAAATAACAGTCTTTGTCAAATGTACCCTTCCTAGCTAAATTTCATATTTCCTACCACAAGAAAAAGATAATACCTCTGTGAATGCTCACAAGATCAAGGATTTTCACAGAGTATTTGTTTTGAGGGTTCAATATAAAATTGGTGGTAAAGTGCTTGTCTAGGAAGAATGAGGTCCTAGGTTTAATATAAAATAATAATAAATAAACAATAAATAAAATAAATAATAAATAGTTTTGAAGCAATGTGGGTGTGCTGGTCCACAGAGGGCATCAAATTAAGGACTAACACCATGCACTGAATGATGGCAACATCATTAATCAAGGTATTGTGCTGTTCATCTGTCTCCAGACAGATCCAGCACTGGAATAGGGTTGAGAACTGTGACTGGGCAGCTAAGCACACAGTGCTCTGAGAGCTAGCTCTGCAACAGCATTCCTACTTTGCTGAGTCTGATGGTGGCATTGTTCCTAGGTGTATGGATTATTTAATAAACTTGGAATCCATGAGTTTTGGCTTGTTAGAGAATGTCATGTTTGTTCTGTGTCTATGGGATATTAAATGAGGTGTTTCACAATTAGAAGTTCCTGCACTACTGAAGGCAGCCCTATGGAATTAATTACAAGATTTTCACCTATTACTCTGGATCAAAATACACCTGCCCTCAAGATCTCTGATCTTTCTTCTCTCTCTCTCTCTCTCTCTCTCTCTCTCTCTCTCTCTCTCTCTCCTTACTTCTTACTTTGTAGTCCTGGTTAGCCTGGAACTCACTGTATGTACAGGGATGGCCTCAAACTCACAGAGATTTGCTAGCCTCTGCCTTCTGAGTGCTAAAATTATGGGAATAATTCTACCACCATGCTTGACTTTCTCTGAATCTCTTGATTGCTTGTGTCCTTGAATTGTAGAAGTTACTACCTGGTGAGGGTTTTGATTTATTTAATGTAATTGAACAATATAATTTATAAGTTCTTCGAATGGTAAATTCTGTTAATATTTGGGGAGATAGCATTTACTTGATGACTCACTGATCATATCTTTTACCTAACTTTGTGGCTGACTCAACAAATAATTTCGGGTGTGGAATAGAGGAAGTAGGAGAGAAGAGTGGAGAAATTCTGTTTAGTTTTAAATTTGTTTTTCCCAGAGAAATACACTTTCTTCTATTTACAAGGCTAGCTAGCAAATAAACTTAGAAAAATCTACCAATATTGTATGTTAAGTATAGAGACAAAGCACTCAAAATTCAAAGCATGGTCTCTGTATCAAAATAAGTTATGTATTTCTTCTGCTCCCATCCTTCCTGTACAAAAGAGAATTATCACAACAAAGCACAGCTCTTCCTAAGTAGTTTTGTTTTTGAGGCTACACATTTCAAGGACATGCCTTCCAAACGAAGTTGTAGATTTGTATGAGTAAAATTCAGCCAGAATCTCACAGAGGCTATGTGACTTTATAGATGTTAAGATGATCATCTTTGGATACGTGTGAAAAGTCTTATGGCAGTGGAGTATCTTTTTTGTATCCTTGAAAATTACATTGATCAGGCTTAACTGATATGTAGTGTCTGTTTTTGAGAAGTAGTCTGACCCATAGTTATTAGCCACTAACTGTAAAGACAACTGTGATTTATGAAAACTGATCATGTGCTAGGCAATAGTCCATGAAATATTTTACTTGATCCTCTAGCAACACTTGAGGTAGATATCTTTACTTTATAATTGAGGAAAATGAGGTACAGGAAATTAAATAAGCTTGCCTATGATTAGACAGTAATTGTTATGAGTCAAAAGTCTAGACTGATTCCAGCCAGGAACCAAACCAACATCAGAATTGCTGTGGCGTCTCCGATGCAATATCTAGATAATTGTGCATACTTTTTCTGTAGCTTTATTTGCTTCTAAGCCTTGAACTTAAGGACTGGTTCCATAGACCCAGAAAGAGTGTATGGAATTCTTACCTACCGAAGATCCAGAAAGGCTGAAAGAAAAAACTCAGACCATTTTTTTTAGCTACTCATTCTGGAGAAAACAGAATTGATTTTTTTTTTTAAAAAAGCCCTCATTTATGTTTATTTTTTCCGGGCTTTCAATTTTCAGTTTGTAAGTGCACACTGTAGTTAAAATTATTTTTTTTGTTTTTTTATTCATTTCTTTATTTTTTATGTGTATAAATGCTTTATTGATATATATGTAAATACACCCATGGTCATGCAATGTCTGCAGATGCCAGAAGAGGGTGCTGGATCCCCCTGGGACTGGAGTTATGGATGGATGTTAACCTCCAACTGGGTCCTCTGGAAGAGCAGCCCAATGCTCTTAACTATGGAGCCATCTCTCCAGTTCCACACTACAGTGTAAGAGATGGTCCAGGATGGAGGCAGGCAGGCTGTCCTGGGAAGGCAGTGGTAGGAAGGCCATGGTGGGCCTTGCATGCACTGACTTTTTCTTCCTCTCCTGTTCAATAGTGAAATTCAGTCATTAAATATCTACATTATGTAAGAACTTTGTTGTATTTGATATAAAATATGTTATTGTTCCAACCTTTATCCATTTAGAAATAAAAATAAAGTGTAAAAAGTATATGAAGGAAAAGTTAGAATTTTCTAAGACATATATACCATTTCTTTGTATCTAATATTTATATTTATATTTCAACTCCCATATATACATTCATATATATACATATATATTTATGTAAAGATCATTTTTAGCTACAATTTTATTTAAATGTATCTATTTTCCTGAAACAATGTTTTTGCTTTTTACTCCCTCTAAATAATGTGCCTTTCTTTATTAGACACAAAGGCAGTCTCCTATCAGTTTAGAGTGTGGATGTTTTTCATCACATTTTAATGTTGCTCTGGAAACAGACAATTAGTTATAAGCCCAGCCTGCTATTGTCATTTATTGATGAAGAAACACTGATATGGTGTTCCTTCTTTTGTAAATTTAAGATAAGCTGTCCTCCAAAAGACATCAAGATAAGAGGAATCACTGTGCCTTGTCATCTTGGCAGGGCCAGACTCTCCTGTTAGTTCACACTTCTTCTCCAGGAGAGAAAACTAGCAGATACTTTAGCTGATAATGAAGAACAAGAGAGGGAGTCTTGGGTTGGTATCTGAGGACAGCCTGTTAAGGCCCAACAGAAAACACAATCACCTCTTTCTAGTGAATGCCGTTACCCTATGGGGGCGCGGGTAGCCATGATGACAGGCCATTCTTCAGTGTGTGTTAAAGTCCTTGTTAATGACTAATTCTTAGCCTTCTCCACAGGTTGGGCATGCTTTCTTGCTTCAGTGAAATACTTCTACCTATTTAAACTTTTTTTTGTGTGTGTGGGGGGAACATATGTGTGGGAGGGACACATGTGTGGGTGGGACATATGTGTGGGTGGGTGCATGCATTTGAGTATGCATGTGTGTGTGGAAGCTGGAGGACAGTGTCAGGTCTCATTCCTCAGGCACGTTCCACCTTTTATTTTCTGTTTTATTTTTTTTGGGAGGGTGTCATTAGGGAGAAACACGGCCTTTTACAGACCTGGAACTTGCCACATGGGCTCTGCTGGCTGCTCAGCAAGCCCCAGGTTTCTTCCTGTTTCTGCCTTTCCTTGGATGTGAGTTATTTTTATATGTGTTTTCAGAGGCTTATTCTATGTGAAGTGACAGATCTCTGTGGGGCAGGAGTGCTAAGGACAGCTTGGTGGTTCCTAGTAGTTTGGAGAAAGGGCTGGGCCATGTTAGGGAGTAGAGGACGAGTGATAACTTTTTTTTAACCACAGGTACTGAAAACCTTAAAATGGCTCAAGAGGAGAATACTGCTTAAGTAAACTACTTGGGTATATCCAGGATGCCCTCATTCGTCACCTGTGAAGCCCAGCTTAAATCTTACCAAGGAGCTCTAATCTACCCATTGCCTCTTCCTTTTTGAGAAAGCTAATAACTCTGAGATTGACTCAGAAACAAATGCCACTCTTTTCTTAACCTTCTTCTCCCACTTTGTTCCATAAAGTAGCTAATATTTTTTATTTTTCTTTGCCTAAGGAAACAGTGATACACTGTGAATTGGAAACAGTGTGTTAGGACCAAGGACATTGATTTTACATTCTTAAATGTGAATGCTGATTTTTTAATAAAAGACAATCTTAACTATTAGCTAAGCCAGTAGAGTAAGTATAAATATCAATCCCAAACAATTTCCAACTACAAAATTTTAGGTGACTTAGATAATTTTTATCTGATAATTATTCAAACCTTTGATAATGAAATAGAAATGTTGCCTTGTTTAACTGGAAAATAACATATTTGTCACATTATGGCCTCAATGAAATATTATGTGATAATATTAACTAGTTAATGAAATTATTTTGCTCAGATTGAAAGAGTAAATATAAATAAATGATAAATGAATGATGAGCTTTCACTTTTGCTATGTGGGCTAATAGTAAGAGCTTATTAAAGTATGATATATAGTGGTTTGAATGAGAATGCCCCCAATGGGCTCCAAGTATTTGGACATTTTGTCCCCAGTTGTAGCACTGTTTTGGGAGGTCCTGGAAGGTGTAGCTTGATGGAAGAAACATGTCACTGGAGGACCATTTTGAGAGTCCTTAAGCATTGCTGGACTTCCAGCTGCTCTCTGCTTCCTGTGCCTGCTTGAAGATGTGAGCACTTATACTCCAGGCACCTTTGCCACCATGCCTCCCCATCAGGATGGACTCTTGCCCCTTTGGGACCATAAGCTCAATAAAGATCTCCTTTTATAAGTTCCATTATTTCTATTACAGCATCACAGAAATATCACTGATATACAGTTAATGAAATTATCTTGCTCATATTGAAGCTTAGTAAGTGCTAAATAAATGTTGATATATGAATGTTGGCCTTTCACTTCTACTATGTGGGCTAATGGTAAGAGCATCTTAAAAATTATGATATATGTACTGACTAATTATTCATTTACTATTTTTATAGCATTATGACAAAAATTATACAGACTCTGAAAATTCAAAACATTATTTTCATTTTTGTCATGGCTTTTATAAATTTTCAGGGATCCCTGGGTCACCAATAATGTTGCTATCTGTGCCAGTTGTGAGTATTGACTTGTAGATTTGACTAGAACCATTCAGTTTTGGATACTGGGGGCCAGTTAACCTATGGCACATAGGTTGTAATGTCCTATGAAATCTGCTATGAGGAAGCAGACAGTCAGGTCAAAGACAACCACAAGAACATTCTGTCTTAGTTACTTCTGCTGCTGAGATAAATGCCTTAACAGAAGCAACTTAAGGAGGGAAAGAGCTATTCTGGGTCATGGTTAAGGTCACAGTTTATCACTGCAGGGAAGTCACAATGGCAGGAGCTTGAGGCAGCTGGTCACATTGCATCCATAATCAAAAAAACAGAGAGCAACATAGGAATGTGCTCAGCTCACTGAACATTTTCATACAACCCAGGATCACAGTCCAGGGAATGGTGCCACCCACAGAGGGCAGCTCTTCCCACTTAATTAATCTAACCAAGATAATCCCCCACAGGCATGCCCAAGGGTGACTCAGAGGTCTTCCAGGTGATTGTAGACATCATCAAGTTGACAATTGAGATTAATAATCACATACTCTGAAGTTATATTTGTTCTTCCACAACACTCCTTATTTCATCTGTATTCATTCTGTTCAAGGGAAAAATATGACAATACAACTAAGAATTGTTTCTTAGTGCCTCTTGAAAAATTTCTACGAATTTCTTATTCCAAACTTCACTCCTTGAACACTGTACACAGAAAACTAAAAATCATCTCAACAAAGACTTGCCCTAATTTTTCTCTAGATTATTAGTGTAAATTGATTATAGTTTCATAAATCTGAGCCTTATTTGGCTTAAATTTGTCTTTGATTGCATAAAGGAAGAAAACAGCTCTTTCTGAATTGTACATCATGGTGCTTAATAAGAAAGAGCCTACACAATGAAATGGCTCCTGAAGCTCCATTAGTCTATTGTGAAATTTATAATTATAGGCTATTATAAAAATAAGAAATTTGTATTACACATATGTATCTGAAGCCTACAATTAGTTTAGACTCTCTAATTAACATATGTTTAACTTAATGGTGAGTGATTATGGATTATCATTTAATTGTGGATAATTTAAAATAGTCAACTGTCTTTTTTTAAATCTTAGAAATAAAAGTAAGCATTTCTCAAGTATAAGAGGAATAAGTTTTTATGTTTTTTGTCCAGTAAGTGGAACATTATTACTCAATAGGTAGTAACAAAATAGCTTTATTTTAATTAAATTGCAGAATATTTTAGCCTTTTTCATTTTGCTATCATGTTTCTAAATATTGGTATTCTTTCATGTGAGTTGTTTATGAATAATTTTTTACACACAAAAAAAGAATCAGTAGTACATAGAATTATAGAAGCTGCTATGAGTTGCATTAATTAAATATAATTTTTCCTGAGTTGTTATTCCAAATACTTAGATTTCATCAATCTATCCTAATTGTGATTGGATTGGCATAATCAGGTTACAGAATGAATTAGGTTTTTAATGAAATGGTACCTGACTATCCTTGAATACCCTGTTTTGTCTTTAAATAATGTTTGATAAATTCATAAAAGTTTTTCTCCTTGCTGGTTTTGTTATACATTATAGGTAAATTTCTGCATTTAAGAAAATAATATGTAAGTAGGAAAACATAAAACATGTTAATTCATCCTTTTGTCTAGAGACCAGATGAAACAGGCCCCACCAAGCCAAGTCCTTTGATATGCCCTGGCTAAATGTTACTAACAAGCTAATACTTCCAAAATAAAAATATTTTTGTTGAGGTTAGTAAGCAAACAATATATTTAGTAATTTCTTACAGTGTGTCTTGCTATGTATGGTTTAACTTGCATTTTTGACACAATGTATGACTTCCAAAAAGAAACAAATCTACATGTTACCAAATGTAAATAGAGAGACAGTCATAATGTGTTAGGATGTAAACATGGTTCCTGAAAGTAAACACTGTACTAAAGCCGAAGCTCCTGATGTAGCTGCATTTGAAATCCAAGTGGCTTGGAGAATTTGACTGGTTCCCTGTATGCATTGATGAAACCTAAACTAGAACAATGGATGAGCAAGCTACACTGGAAGTGTGTTGTACAGCTAGGTCTCCATATCCACGGGCTCTGCATACTCAAATTCACTCAGCCATGGTGGAAAATATTTTCAAAATTTGTGCCTGTGTTGATCTGACTTTTGTCTATTATTCCCTAAACAGTATGGTATAACAACTATGTGGCATTAATATGGAGTTAGGTATTATAAGTCAGTGAGACCATCAACTATGCAAGAGAATGGACATATACAAGTATTTCACTGTTTTGTAGAAGAGACCTGAGCATTTCTGATTTCTGGGTCTATGGGGACCTGGAATCAATCTGCTGCAGATACTGAGGGACAAGTACACTGAGCTAAGGCAAAAAGATGCTACAGGTGTTATTCAGTTAAGGATCCTGAGTTGGGAAGATAATTCTGGATTATTAAGATAAGATCAATGAACTCAAGGTCCTTTGTAAGTGGAAGAGTCAGCTAGATGGTGAATCTGATTATAAAGATATGATCAGGAGAGATGAGTTGCTGTCTTTGGAAATGACTATTATCCCCCAAATCCCAAAATGTCAGTGCTAGGATTTAGAAAGCACAAGCAAACAAATTTACCCTGCAAACCTTTGGAAAGGAATGCAGCCTCACCAATGGCTTGGTTTTGACTCAATAAGGTTCATGCTCAGATCCTAACTGTTGTAGTTTGAATGAGAATGTCCCCCGCAGGCTCCAAGTATTTGAACATTTTGTCGTCAGTTGGTGGCACTGTTTTGTGAGGACTTAGAAGATGTGGCCATGCTGGAGGAAGCACGTCACTGGAGATAGGCTTAGAGAGTTCTTTAGCCTTGCAGGATTTCCAGTCACTCTGCTTCCTGTGCCTGTTTGAAGCTGTGAACTCTCCTCTTCCTATTCCAGCCACCTCCTGCCACCATGCCTCCCAGCCATGATGGACTCTGACCCTCTGGAATGGCAAGCTCAAATAAACTCTTCCTTTTATAAGTTCACTTGGTCATGGTGTTTCATTTCAGCAGCAGAGAAGTAACTAATACAGTAACTTACATACTTTTTTTTTTCTACTTGGTATGATCAAATCATAAAATGAAATCTCCATAGTCTTTCAGAGTACACAATGCAGGCAGATAATAAATAATAAATCTGAGTTGTTCCAAGGTTACAGCAAGTTGTTCCTGCAGCAATAGGAAGCAAATATACTAATTAACCACAACTCCAGTAGTATAACAATTACAACTGAAAATAGTAAAAGAGCTCAAATTTGGGAGAAAATTATCTAATTTCAAAATGTCACAAAATGTTATGAGATTGGTACTGTTGTTAGCTCCATTTTAGAGATCTGAAACTTGAGGCTTGTATTAAACTTTCAATAAGTAGGGAGTACCTAGGTATCTAGGAAATCAGGTATCAGTAACTTCTCCATGAACAACTTTCTGTGTCCTGACTGATGAGTGATGGGTTAAGCTTTTCTTCTTTTCAACACTTTCTGGTACAATAATATCTATTGAAGTTTGGTAACATGTCATAAATTTAACCTGCCATTTTTAAGTGAGCATCTTAACAGTATTTCAGGGTTATAGTTTAAACTACCACTTCTTACTAGCTAAAGCTATAGGAGACAAATTTCAAGACTGGGTTGATTCTTTATTGAATCTCTAATGTAGTAAAACCTCATACTTAAAAAATTCTTTCCCCAGATGAATAAAACAAATATGACATTTTAGTTTTTGTATATAGATTTTCACCGTCTAAAATTGATCTCTTTTTATTGAAGATTGTTTCTTTTAATTCTCTGTCACTCCCTTGCATTAATTTAACTCCATTATTAATTTAGAAGATATAATATGTAATAGTTCTTATTTTTCTGAGAACGATAGAGCCATGTGATGCCTAAAATATATCAGGAATTCTGTATTTCTAGTAAATTTGTCTACACTGGATTTTTTCTTTCACTTAATGCACGATATATATTTTAAAAGCTAGATTTTTATCCTTTCAGTACTTGTCATTTTACCTACTTTTCATTTACCTTCTGAATCTGATTAATCAAGTCTATATTCTAAATAGGTTATTCTTTCCTTTGATTTTTATTGTACACAACTGTAGGTTAAATTTCTTTTTCTCAAGCTCATTTCTCATTTTCTGTATGACTTAATATGTTAAAATATTTCAGTTCATTCAAGTGCTATCTGATGATGACAGTTGTTTCTGTACAGAATATATCTAGTGTGTTTTTGACTGGGTTTGGTGACTGCTCCTTGCTGCATAAGATGAGTTTTAAGGCCCATCCATGATCAAACACATTCTTCCATAGAGCTTTAGGAGATTACTGACTCTGGCTTCATAGAACTCATAGAACTAAGAGATGAAAGCAACCAACCACAAATCTATCTTTAGAATAAGGAACAATGAAAATAATTAGTTATTATATAATACTGTTGAAATTATTAACTCTTATTATGAAAGGAGCCACAAAACCTATAGTTTCTGTTGCACTTAGTTTGCCAAGGTTGCAAGATGCAGAGAAGTAGCAGTGGTTTTGCATGTGTCCTCACCCAAGATCCTACCACCACCACCACAGGTTTAGAAGCAAAGAAAAATTACAAAGAAACCAAGCAAAACAAACAGAACACATCTTACCAATATCTGACATTTTGGCTCAAAGTTTCACTGTGGAACCTCAGGGTCCCATGAATTGATAATTACTTTTTAAAGTGTGGTACCATACAAGGTACAGCAATACCTGAGGACTTGTTAAAAATGTTAAAGTGGGGACTGCTAGACAGTGCCAGTTGTGGCCTCCCACTGGCACAGGGGTTGAGAATTCAGGGGCCTGCCTGAGAGCACCTGGACCCAGCCTCCATGCGGTGCGGCTCTGAAGCCATCAGTTCCCTCCAAAATAAAACTTGAGAGAACCTGAAACAGGTACCAGTCAGCTTTACATAACCAATAAAGAAAAGATCTAGGCACCCCTATAATACAAAAAGAAGCATGCTTCAACTTAATTTTCATATCAGGATCATAAACAACAAAAGAATTTCACATGCCAAAATCACAACAAAAGAATAATAAAATGGAAAGCCAAAGCACTATGTCCCCACCAAACTCCACCAATCCTGTAGAAGAGTTCTACAAGGAGAAACCCCTAGAGATAACCCAGGACACTGAATTTAAAAGAATAATCATAAACATGATCAAGGGATTCAATGAATTTAAAGAACACATGAATAAACAAATAAAAGAGCTAAAAGATGATAAGAATAAACTTCTGAATGAATTCACAAACGAGATAGAAACACTGAAGAAAACTCAGGCAGAAATGAAGAAGGGAGTGCAAAACTCAATAAGCCAACTTGAAACAACAGGAGAAATCCTCACCCCTAGAATGAATGAAATAGAAAACAGAATATCAACACTGGAGGATGAAGTTGAAGAATTGGACCACTCAAGCAAAGATTATGGAAAATTAATAGATGCACAGGAATGGAATATGCAAGAGATGTGGGGCACCATGCAAAGACCAAATCTATGGATCATAAGAATAGAGGAAGGAGAACAATTTCAAGTTAATGGTGTTGACCAGATCTTAAACAGGATTGTAGAAGAGAATTTCACAAAATTAAGGAAAGACATCTCCCATACAAATACAGGAAGCATATAAATAGGACCAGAAGAGAAACTCCCCATGACATATCATAGTAAAATCACTAAATGTACAGAACAAAGAGAGAATAGTGAAAGCAGCAAAAGAAAAACAACAAGTCACAAAGCAAAGGAAAGCCCATCAGAATTACAGCTGACTTATCAATGCAAACTATGAAAGCCAGAAGAGCCTGGATCAAGGTATTTCCAGTTCTACATGACAATAGATGCCTATTGTCAGAATACTATACCCAGCAAAAATGTCTATTGTAGTGGAGGGGGAAAGAAAAATCTTCCATGACATGAATAGCCTGAAAGAATACATGTGGGGCTGGAGAGATGGCTCAGTGGTTAAGAATACCGACTGCTCTTGCAGAATACCCGCATTCAATTCCCAGCACCCACATGGCAGCTACGAACTGTCCTTAACTCCAGTTCCAGGGGAATCTGAACCTCTCTTCTGACCTCCGTGGCATTGCACAATGGGTGCACTCACATACATGCAGGCAATACACTAATACACATAAAATAAAAATAATAAAATATTTTTTTAAAAAAGGAATACATGTCCACAAAACCAGCCCTTCAAAGAATACTTGGAGCAATACAGAGAGCATGGAGAGAAACAACTATACCCCAGGGGCAATGAAAGAAAATAAGCAAAAGTATAATCTGGAAAACACAAAATTACACAGAGAACACAAACACCAATCAAAATAATGGTGAGCAATACACATCTTTCAATAATAACCTTAAATATCAATGGACTAAACTCCCCAGTCAAAAGACACAGGCTAAGTGAATGGATTAAGAAACAATATCCATCTCTTTTGTCTGCAAGAAACCCACCTCACCTTCAAGAACAGGCACTACCTTAATTTAAAAGGGTGGAAAAAAATATTCCAAGCAAATGACACTAAGAATCAAGCAGGTGTTGCAATTCTCATATCTGACAAAGTAGACATCAAAGTAAAACAAATCAGAAGAGATAAGGAGGGTCACATCATTCTGATCAAAGGAACAGTTAACCAAGAAGATATTACAGTCCTTAACATATATGCACCAAACTCTGGTGCACCCAAATTCATAAAAAAAATAAACACTACAGGACTTTAGGACAGAGATTAACCCCAACTCGGTAATTTTAGGAGACTTCAATACCTCGCTGTCTCCATCAGATGGGTTAAGTGGACAAAGAATGAACAGAGAGATGTCTGAATTAAATGATACTATACATCAAATGGACCTAACAGACATCTTTTGAATATTCCAGCCCAAAAGCAAAGAATATACTTTCTACTCAGCACCCCATGGAACTTTTTCAAAACCTGATCATGTACTGGGCCACAAAACAAACCCCAACAAATACAAAAATACTGACATAATTCCATGCATTCTATAGGACCATGTAAGTCAAATTCACTGCTGGGAGGCGCACATAGTATCCATTACCCTCCTCCCATGGTCCATGCGACAACCTGAGAAAAGAATTCTCCAAACCCCAGATTGAAGCATCTTAATGAATTTATTGGACTTGCTAACTGAGCTTGGGATGCGGGTTTACTTATAGAGGAGCAGGTGCCCCGCCCCACCATTCATAGCTGTGTTCAAAAGTCCACACCCTGATATAAATCCTGTGGTTCTGAACAGCCTCATAAAAATGGTGAGAGGCCAGCCTCGTAGTTTTCCCACCTTTTATACCCTTAGCCCCTCCCCTGCAAGTGGTTATGGTCACCCAGTTGGCTGGAAGAGGGAAGGGCATTGGATTCTTTGCACAGCATAGGAAGGAGGCAGGTCCATGACTCCTCATCACAGGGTCAAAGGAATATCCTGGTCACAAACCAGAAAGCAATGAAGCTCAAAATCAGCACTGGATGAAGCCCTAGTCACTACACGAACTCATGGTGATTGAACAACACACTCCTAAACAATGAATGGGTCAAAGGAGAAATTAAGAAAGCAATAAAAGAATTCCTGGAATTCAATGAAAAGGACAATACAACACAACACACCCCCTGGGACACATTAAAAGCAGTCCTAAGGGGGAAGTTTATAGCTCTAAGTGCCTACATTAAAAAATTAGAAAGAGCCCAAATAAATGACCTAACACTATAATTCAAGGAACTGGAAAGGCAATAACAAATGAAACCCAAATCCAGCAGAAGCTAAGAAATAACAAAAATCAGAAGAGAAATTAATGAAATAGAAAAAAAGAAAACAATACAAAGAATCAATGACTCTAAGAGCTTGTTCTTTAAAAAGCTAAACAAGATAGACAGACCCTTAGCCCAGTTAACTAAAAGAAGGAAAGAGCAAATCCAAATCAACAAAATCAGAGAGGAAATGTGAAACATCACTACAGACATCCAAAAGATCCAAACCATTATAAGGGAATATTGAAAAAAACCCATGT
>NW_008333887.1:1259984-1261526 GCF_000622305.1 Nannospalax galili | reverse complement strand
CAGTGAACTGGCATGCTACAAAATTAATATACAACAGTCTATAGCCTTTCTATATACCAATAACAAGCAATCAGAGAAAGAGTACATGGAGATATTCCCCTTCACAATAGCTGCAAAAATGAAAAAAAAAAATCTCAGAATAAATCTGACCAAAGACACCAAAGATCTCTACAATGAAAATTTTAAATCGTTAAAGAGATTGAGGAAGACACCAGGAGATGAAAGGATCTCCCATGTCCATGGAATGGAAGAATTAATACTGTTAAAACGACCATCCTACCAAAAGCAATATATAGATTCAATGCAATCCCAATCAAAATCCCTGTAGCATACTTCATGGGATTAGAAAAAAAAATCCTTAAATTCATATGGAAGTACAAAAGACCCCGAATAGCCAAAGCAACCCTGAGCACAAAGAGCAACGCTGGGGGGATTACTATACCAGATCTCAAAGTATACTATAGAGCCATAGTCATAAAAAAGCATGGTGCTGGTACAAAAACAGACACATAGATCAATGGAACATCATTGGACATCCAAACCTGAGTACATGCAATTTCAGCCACCTGATATTTGTCAAAGGTGCCAAGAACACACAATGGAGGAAAGACAGCATCTTCAACAAATGGTGCTGGCAAAACTGGATCTCCACCTGTAGAAAAATGAAACCAGATCCATATCTTTCATCTTGCAGAAAAGTCAACTCCAAATGGATCAAAGACCTTAATGTGAAACTCAAAACCCTGAAACTATTAGAAGAAACTATTGGCAATAGCTTACAAGATATAGGTGTAGGAAAAGATTTTCTAAATTGGACAGAGGTTGCTCAGGAATTAAGGTCAGCAATCAATAAGTGGGACCTTATTAAACTAAAAAGCTTCTGTACAGCAAAAGAAGCCATCAAAAAAGTGAAGAGAAAACACACAGAATGGGAAAATATCTTCACCATGGACACATCTGACTGAGGTTTATCATCCAGAATATATAAAGAACTCAAAAAACAAAGAAGTGAGAAACCCGACGACACAATGAAAAGATGGCTAAAGATCTAAACAGAGAGTTCTCAAAGGAAGAAATAGAGATGGCCAAGAAACACCTCAAAGTGTTCAACATCATCAGTAATCAGGAAAATGCAAATTAAAACCACCCTGAGGTATCGCCTTACCCCAATCAGACTGACTAAGATCAAGTGAACAAATTATATCAAATTCTGGAGAGCATGTGGAGAAAGGGGGACTCTCACACCATGGAGACCCCACCAAATGGACTTGAACCAGTGTCCAGTCTACAAAGAGGAGGATCAACATAGAGGAAACATTTCCTCCATGCTTCCAAGCAAAGCCAGCCATGGTCGAGCAGCACCTTTGACTTATTTTCACGTAGACAGAACTTGTAAAAGAAAGGAGCCAGGGGTTCCTCCCAAGTCCATGTGACCCCTGAGGAACAGATCCTCAAACCTCCTTAAGAGTCAAAATAAATTGGTTTATCTGGGCCAACTGTATGGTCTTAAACACCCAAAAGGAAAGTATAGTAAAAGATTAA
>NW_008333887.1:1213429-1259868 GCF_000622305.1 Nannospalax galili | reverse complement strand
ACTGGGATAATGAACAGCAGACCCCAATCTTATCTAAAGGAATATTGACAACTGATTGCTGCTAGATGAGGAACAGGTGATCATCCTAAAACAAGTATCTCTAGATAGGCTGACCAGATTCAGCAGATGGACAAGCACTAGGAAATGGCTGGGGACACAGACAACACAGTGGTCAGTAACAGGAATGACAGAATATAAGGGCTCCAGTGTGGGGGGGAGGTTATGGAAGGTGCCATTTGGAAAGTTGGTACATAGATGAATAGGATTGTTTGAGATGTTCTGTATAATCTACACACAAAAAAAATCAACAAATAAAAATGAGTTATATTTGAGGAGGAAGCATAAAAATTTACTTCAAGTTAATTAATTGAGGTGATAAACATTACCATTGAAATCTACCTGATAACTTCATATCCATACAACTCAGGTGCCAAAGATCCAAGTGTAACTGATTGTGACTAGTAATAATCAGATACATAGAGATTAGAGACCCATGTGCAAACATCTAAGTGTTAACATTAAAAGTGAGTCTTTCTGTAGGAAACAGTAAATTTTAAAATGAAATAGAGATCTTTCTTAATGTTAAAATCTCATTCAGTTTTATGTCTTACAGGGTTTATAGTGAGTTCAATATTGCATAACTATATTGATTCAACTGTGAACCTAAAAATATTTACAGCCACTTTTGAAAGAGGTTTATCTTTGCTTTGGAAATTGTTATTGAATTATGTTACAGCTGTAGTGAAATTCTTCTTCCAATTATGTGGTTATTATATATATATATGTATATACA
The DNA here is from genome assembly GCF_000622305.1 of Nannospalax galili. Lineage (NCBI taxonomy): Eukaryota > Metazoa > Chordata > Mammalia > Rodentia > Spalacidae > Nannospalax > Nannospalax galili. The sequence goes on along the minus strand of NW_008333887.1, from coordinate 1,259,075 downwards.
CACACACACACACACATATATTAGGAATAGGCTAGGCAGTTAGGGTAAAAAGACCCCAAAGAACAGTGCCAGTTTCTTGGCTAAAAGTCACAATGTCCTTGGGCCTCTTAGCAGCATACTCCATTCCAAAGGCCAAAAATCTATAAAGTATTTGGGAGCTTTTATCTAATCCTTAAAAGTCTTTAGGGTTAACTCTTCAAAGGAGGGAATGTTAGAGTAGCAAAAAGCCCCATAAAAAAAGAGCAAGAAAGAGTATATGAAGTCATCAGTAAAAAGGGATGGCGGGGGAGATACGGGAGGAGTTGGAGGGGAGGGAGTGGGCATGGATTTGATTAAAACACCTTATATGTAAGTATGAAATTCTCAATAAATTATTTTTTAATGTGAAACTGGGATGGTGATATGGCTCAATGGTAAAGAGTGCATACTGCTCTTCCAGAGGCCTCAAGTTCAATTCCCAGCAACTATATTGGGTGGCTCACAGCCATCAGTAACTCCCATCCCTGTGAGATCTGGTACCTCAGGGTTCTGTGGGTACCTGCACTCATGTACAGTCACACACAGAGGCAAACACATATACACATAGTTACAAATAAAAATTAAAATAAAATAAATTTTAAAATGTAAAAATGTCCCAGTCCTCTTGAGAATCTTGGAGAAAAGCTCCACCAGTTGGTCCTTCATGATCTCTCCAGATAATTCTGACGCAAGTTATATTTTGAAAAACCAGTGAACTTGATCATAGGGTAGGCAGAGTCTGTCTTTGTACAAGAATGGGAGTTTATTTTAAGCAATTATTATGGTGCTTCGTTTTAGCACAGTATCCTACCTCTCTGCTGTTCATCAGAAAATGACATTGAAGGGCAAAGAAATGCCCTTGGAGCAATCCAAAAATAACCAAAACAAAACAACAACACCAAACCTCAAGACACTAATTAGAATACCTCATAGGAAGAGGTACTTTGACTTCTTTCCTACCGAGAACTCTATTTCTCAATATAATTGACGGAAAGGGTCCCCAAAGTTGGGCCAGTTGAGATGTGATATGACCAAGCAGCCATTTTAAAACATGCCCTAAGGATCACAGAGGTCAAAAAATGTTTCCAATTATTTTGTATTTCCAGAGATAACTGGTCCCACTCCTGACAAAACTATCACTTTTGAGTGAACAAACAGACAAGTGAATAATCACTCTCCTTGGAACCAATTTATCTTCAAGGAGTATTTTATTAGTCTCCACACAGTTTGCCATTGCATGATCATCATGTGCTCACCAAACTGAGGCCCGTGACTACATGCTTGTAGTTTGCTGAAACACTGAAACTGAATAATGCATGATGGCATAGTGGTGCTTACTGGGAAGGGGTATTTATTTTATTAAACAATAAAAGTATTTTTACTCTACCCCTTAAGATAGCCCTGGTTTCGAAAACTGAAATTTGATGACAATTCAAATATTTAAATTTGAATAATATATGCAATTCACATAATAATTCTCTTTGAATTTGAATACAGGTGAGTGACCCACGTCAAATGAAAAATTGTTTCTTCTGCCTTAGTAAATAGGTACTCAAACATGTGAAAAGGTAGCCAGTTTTTAGCTTTCCAGACTGTTCATTTGTCTAAGTATTCTGTGAACCTTCCTCTTCAAGATGGATGAAAAAGAGAACATTTAGCAGCCTTGAGGTATAGCCTCTGACTATAGATAACTGTTCTGGAAGCTGTGATGGCTCGTGTTAATTATCAACTTGACAAAATCGATATGGCAAATAGGCATGCCTGAGTAGCATTATCTTGAGTGTATCCATTAAAGTAGGAAGGCCTGGCCACTGTGGGTGGCACCATGCTCTGGACGGGATCCTGGACTTTATAAGTAGAGAAAGAGAGCAGAGATGCAGAATGCATTTATCCTTCTCTCTTTCCTGTCTGTGGATGCAATGTGACCAGCTTCTTCAAGCTCCTGCTGCCTTGATTTTCCTGCCATGATGGACTCTGCTCTTGAACTGTGAACTAAAAAATATCCTTTCTCTTTAAAATGTCCAAGGAGTTCCATGGGTGAAGGACATTTTGCCTAAAATAATGTAATAGCTTCTTAAAGAGAGTTCCATTATTCCCCTACCCACTCCCTAATGAACCCTACTAGTAGTAGATAAGTCTTTCTGGAAAGTTTTGGAATCTTAACCATGTGACCCATAACTTGAAGACAAGCTCCTTAACAGTCCTGTAGTCTCTTGGATAAGCCATTTCTACTTCATGTAATACTATATTGTCATATATCAGTTTCAGAAGTTTATGAAGACCTGGACAACTGCTCCTGACAGATCTTGTGTTGTAATAGGAAGTTTAGAAAGTCACAAAGTAAACATGGCATGCCTTCTAGTATGTACCATAATTTTGACACAATAACATTTAATTTAATCTTTTTTATATTCATTCACATTCACTATTTTTTAGTGAATGTGACCTATGTGTATCTAAGTGTACCACATACATGAAGTACCTGTGGAGGCCATTAGAATGTGTCAGATCCTCTGGAATTACAGTTACAGACAATTGTGAGCTGAAAACCGAACTCAGGTTCTTCGTAAGAGCAAGTGCTGTTAACACTATGCCATGTGTTCAGTCCCCATTCATACTCATTATTAAATTAAATTAAGAGCCTTTAATTTTTGTACAAGCCTTCATCCTTTAATTTGTATAGCTCTTGGTCTTTTTTCAAAAATGTTAGAGAAGAATTACAGTGTAGAGAAACTCTCTTCTGGCCAGGCCTGATGATTTGGGGATTATCTCCCCTCAGGGCTGTCTAGACCATGTTTATCTTGGTAACCTTCCTTACTAGTCAACCCAGGAAACTTCCAGATCCCTCTAAATTCTCCAGGTAGGCAGATTTGCTGAACTCTTTGGGATAAGCTTGATTTGACCACCATGGATAGCTGCCTTTGAAAGGATGCCTGATTCTGCTTCCAAATTGTTACTGTTCACCGAGATCATGGCTGGAAAGTGTCCCTAAACAAAATATACAAATGTATTCTTCTTCTAAAAAGATTTAAATATGAGGTTTAAAAGAAAACTCTCAAGCCAAGGAGAAAGAAGAAAGTATATCCCCGTTCTAAAGAAAGCAGAAATGTGAGGCTGAAAAAATGGCTAAGAGATTAAGGTCACTTGTGCAATCATAAGGACCAGAGTTCGGATGCCAGCATCCACATAACAAGCCAGATATCTTGTGCATCCTCATGAGCCCAGATCTGATAAGGGGGAGTGACATAGACAGATAGATTACTACAACTTGCTAGTTGACACTCTAGCTGAGGAAACATGAGCCCCAGGTGCAAGGAGAGATCCTGCCTCAAAGAACAAGGCAGAGAGTGATAGAGGGGGAAGCCAAATTTCTCTTCTGTCCTTTGTGTGTGTACAGGCACACACATCTCCTCATACACATTCTCTTTCTCTCTCTCTCTCTCTCTCTCTCTCTCAGTAAATATTTTTTTTAAAAAGAAAATAGAAGAAAATAGAAAGTTACCAGGTATTTTTCCAGGACTACCTGTCAGATAATCTTGTCAGAATTAATTAAAGAACAAACAAATTTTTTGTAATACTTTGCCTGCTGTGCCATCCAGCTTATAACAAAAAGTCAAAAGGGGAGAAATGTGGAGAAATATTGGTTCAGGAAGGATACACTGAAGATATGAGACCTTGTCCACAGAAGGCAATGCTGTGTTAAAGCGGCCTACAAAGTACAGTTTTGTGGAGGTAGAGTGTGTGTGTGTGTGTGTGTGTGTGTGTGTGTGTGTGTGTGTGCGTGCAGTACAGTGCTAGGGATCTACCATGTCCAAGATGTAGAACACTTCTTCAAAATTTCCCTCTTTCTCCTTTGTGACAAATTTCACCCACTGCAGGTTCCAGGCAACATATTTTCTATCAATAAAGCTTACTTTTCTCTGTTGAAGAAATTCATTTAACTGAAGTCATGTGACACATGCTTCATTGCGTTTGTCTTCTTTTGCTCAGCGTCATTGCCATCTGTGGTAGCATTCGTTCCTTTCTATTGCTGGCAGTAGTCCTTTATATAGAGTATTCAGTGAAGATCTTTGTGTTGCTTCCAATTTGGAGTAATTCAGAATAGAGCTCATTTAAACATTCTTATACATCTTTATTAATCTCTATAAATATACTGAGATAGAATATTGTATGTTCTATGATGGCCAGTTTTATAAAAATCTGTCATGCTTTCCACAATGACCTGTCATTTTGTCTTCTGTCAAGCACTACATGGAAATTCTATCTGTTCCTCATTCTTGGTCATAGTTGATGTTTGTCTTTTAAATTGTAGCATGCTATGTTAATGGTATTTCTATATTAATATTTCCCAATGTTTAGTGACACTGAGTGTTCCTTTGTATGCTTTGCCAGACAGATAAATATATTTTTTCTTTTTTCTTTAATGGTATCTTTTGAGGACCAGAAATTTTAACTTCCACGAATTTCAATTTATCATTTTTCTTTTTTCATTTGTGACTTCTGAGTTCTAAAACTTATTTGCCTATCTTATTATTTCTATATATTCCTCCAGAAGTTTTGTAGCTTTACTTTGAATTTTTGGTCTATATTTTGAACTCATTCTTAGAATAACTTGTTCCAGGATAATTTCTTAACAAGATGAGTTTTTCCCCATTTAACTGCTTTGGAACCTATATTAGTTACTTTTGTCATTGCTGTGATCAAATGCCTGACAAGAAGCAACTTAGGGAAAGGAGAATTTATTTTAGCTCACATCTCCGTAGTGGGGTAGGCAGTGTGGCTGGGCTTCAGCCTGGGTGCTAAGCTAGGAGCTGGTCACAAGGAAAAGAGGGAAGAGGACAAACAGGGAGAGAACCATCCCCAGGCTACAACTCCTATGCTCTTTCCCATGCACACTTCTTCTGACTGAGCCTCACCTCTTAAATAAGATTCCTCAGAGCCCAAGGTAGTGCAGACCTTTAGTCCTAGCACTCAGTAGGCAAGACAGGTAGATCTCTGAAAGATCAAGTCCAGCTCAGTCTATATAACAGCTGGGGTGGCATGGAAATCCTGTGTCAAAACAAAACAAAACAAAACAAAAACAAAGTCATGACCAAAAATTGAAACACATGAGCCTCTGGGGACATTTCACTGATAAACTATAACATCACCTCTCTTAAATAAGATGTTGTACAGAGAGATTTCTGGACTCTGTAATGTTCCTATGGCCAATATAAAAATCCTTTTGTCAGTGATGCATTTTCTTAATAAATCTTGAAACCAGGTGATACAAATCCTCTCAATCTTTGAAAGCGTGTGGTATCATCTTCCAAATTTGTCTAATGCCCCGACTCTTTGAATTCTTTAACATTTCCCTATAAATTAGGTAGTCATCTTGTCAGTTCTTATAAAACCGTTAGTTCTTTATGTGAGAGAATTGACAACTTGACAATATTGGGTCTTAATACTGATCTAATAAATTGTCATGCTATTTCATCATTTAGGTCTCCTTAAATCTCTCAGTGGTGTTTAATGGTTTTCAAGGTCTAGGTTTTGGATGTTTAAAAATTGTGTGTAAGCATTTCACACTTTTGAATGCTACTTGAAATAGTATCATTCAAAAATTTTCAGTTTACAGAATTACAATTGCTTGTTATATTTTAGTCTTGTGTGCTGAGACCTTAGTAAATAGACTCAGGTCTAGTTCCTGTCTTTTGGTTTCCTATATCACATACATAGTTCTGATTTCTAAGATTAATGATCATTTACTTTCTTTTCCCTTTTATTTTATTTTTCTACTTTCTTGTTCTTACTAGAACCTCAGGAGAATACTGAATGGAAGTCATGAGAGCCAACTTTCCTTACTTTGCCCCCAGTTTACAGAAAATAATCTTTTACTCTTAATTTAGATTTGGGTTTCAGACTTTCCATAGTTGTGTTTCACCAAGTTGAAGAATTTGCTTTCACTCTTACTTTGCTAAGAAATTTACAAAGACAGGTGTTTGGAATGGACAAAAACATCAAGATAATCAAATTTCTCCTTTTTATTTTTAAGAAAGTGAATAAAATTGATCTTCAGTTATAAAAAAGCACCCTTGAATTTTGAAACAAACATCACTGTAGCAAGATATAGCATCTTTTTACACATTGTGTGTCTTCAATATATTTTTAAGAGTCTTCGCGTCTGTACTTGTAAATGATATTGAGAAGTTAGTAGATTTCCTTTCCTTTAATATTTTTGTCTGATACGGGGGTTAGGGTATCTTTGACTTTAAGAAGTGATTTTGGAAGTGCTTCATCTTTTTATATTTTCTGAAACAGTTTGTCATAATTGTAATAATTATAATACTTTTAGTATCTTGTAGACTATGTGTGAAATTGCCCCGGCATGAAAGGTAGAAAAACTTTAGTTGTATTTTCAGGTTTATATGAGATACATTCCTATTTTCCACATACCTTCTGTTTCAATTTTGGTAATTGTGTTTTTCGTATCATTTTGTTATGCTACACCGGGAGAAAATTGTCCAAAATGTTCCCTTAAGCATATTCAGTGTCTATAACATCTGTAATGCCATTTTGCCACAGATATGCAACATTTGAACTTTTAATATTTTCTTTGATTAATCTAGATGATTTATCAATTCTAATGATTTTTTTTAAAGAATTAGTTTTGATCTCATCAGTTTTTATTAGTTTTTAAATTTTATTTTCTCCACATTTTAATTTGTTCTTTTGCAATAGAGACTGATGTTTCATTAAGTGACCTTAGATTAATTTGTATTTTTGTTTATTTTAGCTAGCATTTTCTAAGCCCTATTTTATTTATAGCCCCCAATTTAAAATATTTTCTTCCTTAATATTTATTTAAAATATTTTGTAATGAACCATGTGGCTTCTTTGGCCCATGAGCCATTTAGAAGAATGCTATTAATTTTCAAAATATTTGGCAATATCTCTTGAAATAATTTATAAATTAATTATGTCACAGTTAGAGAATCTACTCTGTGGGAGTTAAATCTATTCATAATTATTGAAGCTGCTTGATGGCCCAGAAGCTTCATGTTCTTGAAATATGTTGGACAGTGATGCTCTGTGAATGTCAATGAAGTCGAATAACTTTACAGAGTGATTAAATTATTGTCATTATTTTTAACTTTTTTTTTTTTGTCTTTTTGAGACAGGGTCTCCCTGTAGCCCGAGCTGTCTTGGAACTCACTATGTAGGCCAGGCTGGCCTTGAACTCACAGAGATCTGCCTACCTCTGCCTCCCAAGTGCTGGGACTACAGGTGTGTACCACCATGCCCGGCTTTATTTTTAACATTTTATAATATACTTTTATTGAATTTCTGTGCATTTCATACATATTAATCATATTTAGACCTCCCCTCCCCATCTGCTCCCTCATATCTTCCAGCAACACTGGATTTCATGTATTCTGTCATTTATATTAAGGCCTGTAGAATCAAGTTTGTGTTCCCAGATATCTCGAGGTATGAGTCCATCCACTGGAGCCTGTTCGGCCTATCTAGTGTCACTCTCTTAAAGAAGATCAACTTTCCCTCACCCAGCCGTGATCAGCTGCCACTAGTTCTTCAGTTAAGGTTGGGCCATCTTAACTCTGCCACCCAGGGCTAAGGGACTATTGGGGAAGATTGGGTGGAAAGACTGTATGAGCAAAGGGTGGTGGATGACCACAAGGAAACAGTTTTCCAAGTGACTGGGAACATGCTCATATGACCCTATTGCCATGGTGACAGCATGCACAAGACCCACACAAACTTAAACTAGACAAAAATTATTTTTATAATAGTAAAATTTTGCTATTTCTGGGTTAAGCCTGACAACCTGAACCTAATCCTGAGATCTACATTGTAGGGGAGATTGACTCCAGTAAGTTGTCTTCTAACTACCTCACATGTTCTGTGCCATGTTTATGCCCAATTCCAGCAATAAATAAATGAATGCCAAATTTTTAATATTGCTGCTTCTAACAATTACTGATAAATAAATGTTGGATAGCAGTTAAAATATTGTAAATATATTTATTATATATCTCCTTAATGAATTATGTTTTTATCACTGTAAAATTTCCTTTTGTATACTTAGAAAATCCCTTATACCGAAATCTACTTTATTGATATTAGTGTAACCACTGTCAACTCTTTTCTGATTAGTGTCTTGTATATCTTTGCTGATTTTACTTTTCAGTCTTGTGGATTTTCTCTGTATTTAGGTTAAACCTGTATTTTGGTATTGCTTTTAATGATGTCTGAGAGTTTCTGCATTTAATTGGCTTATTTGATCTATTTATACTTAATATACCATTTCATATGGGGAGGTTAAGTATACAGTACATTTGGTTTTTATTTTATCATTAGTTTCATGTTGTGATTATTCCTTTCCTTAGATTCTTTTTGTATTTCTCTTTTATATACAGTATTAAAATATAGTGTACAGTAGAATTTAAAATAAACCTCTTAAAGTCAAAATGGTTTATTATTACTTCATATTTTGTAAGAAACTTCAGAGTTCAATCCAATTTCACTTTTCATCACCTTTCTACTACTGCCATGCTTCATTTCTACATCTCTTATAGCCCTATAATATATTGATTTACTTTATCATTTGCATTCTTCTGTTTGTTATGTTGTTTGAGATAGGATCTCCTTATATAACCCAGGCAGGCCTGAAACTTCTGATTCTCTTGTTTAAGCCCCTCAAGTGCTAGTGTTGCAAATGTGCACCATTGCATACAGCTTATTAGCAGCAGCACCCTAAGGAGTTAGTCCACTTAAAGTTTCAGTTACTTCAACTCACGTAAACCTGGATCCTTGGCTTCAGTGAAGAATAGAATTTCAGGGTGAGCCAGTATGAAGCAGAATTGTGGTTTATTAAAAGACACTTTAACCATACATTAAAAACCTGACAATTAAGAAAAGGAAAGACACAACTCTTCACCCTTTTCTCCTGTCCTGGCTTCTGTGACTATTTCAACTTATGAACCTACATCTAAAGATTCAGATCTAGGACCCACAAATAAGTGAGAACACATAGCATTTGTTTTCCTGGGTCTGGGTTACTTCACTTAGTGTGTTTCCTAGTTCCATCCATTTACCTTCAAATTTCATTATTTTTACAGCTAAAGAGAACTCCGTTGTGTATATATACCACATTTTCATATCCATTCACCAACAGAGGGAACATTTATGTTGTTTCCATCTTTTAGTTATTGTGAAAAGAGCAGTGATGAACATGGACAAGGAAGTGTCTCTGTAGGATTCGATTCTGAGTCCTTTGGGTATATGCCAAGGAATGGTATAGCTGGGTTTTATGGTAGATGTGCTTTTTTTTTTGTGAGAATTCTTCACACCGATTTCCATAATGACTGTGCCAATTTGCAATCCCACCAGCACTTAATGAGTGTTCCCCTTTTCTCTCATCCTTGACAGCATTTGTTGTCATTTGTTTTCTTGATTTTAGCCATTTTGACTGAAGCAGAAATGCTAAAGTAATTTTAATTTTCCCTTCCTTAATTATTAAGGATGTTGAACATGTTTTAAAATGTTTATTAGCTATTTTTATTTCTTATTTTGAGAACTCTCTGATATGATCAATAGTTCATTTTTAAAACTTGGTCATTTGTTTTCTTGGCTTTTTGTATATTGAGTTCTTTATATATTCTGGCCATTAATCCTTGTCAGATATGTGATGGTTAATTTTTTTGTCAATTTGACACTAACTAGAGTCACCTGGGACGAAGAATCCTTAATTGAGAAGTTTCCACATGGGATTGGCCTGTGGCCATGTCTGTGTGATATTTTCTTAGTTGATATTTGATGTTGGAGGGCCCAGACCACTGTGGGTAGTTCCATCCTTGGGCAGGTGGGCCTGGTCTATATAAGAAAAGTAATTGAGTCAATCCACTGGAACCTGGTCAGGCTGTCTAGCAACACTCCCTTAAAGAAAATCAGTTCTCTCTCTCAGTAGTCATCAGTTGCCAATAGGTCCTCAGCTAAGGTTGGAGCTTCTTACCCGTTTCCCTAATTCTGTGCTGGGTTTTTGTCTGATTTGTTTGCATGGGTCTTGTGCATGCTGTCATCAGTGCTGTGAGTTCATATGAGCAACTTCCCAGCCACCTGGAAAACTTTGTTTCCTTGTGGTCGTCCACCACTCCTGGCTCTACAGTCTCTCTGCACCTCTTCCACAATGGTCCCTGAGCCCTGGTTTATTATAGCAGTCCTATTCAGGGACAAACACTTTGCAGTTTCTTAATCCTGCACTTTGGCCAGTTGTGGCTTTCTGGATTAATCACCATCTGTTGTGTGGTGATTAGCATTTGGGGACACTAATGTGGCATGATAGGCCTTAACATATGTGTCAAAAAGCATGAAATCCATTGGGGTGGGGTTATGGTGGGGGTGCAGATAGGGGAGGAGGTCTAAATATGATCAAGATATAGTTATGAAATTGGGGGTTAAAAAGGGAATGGGGAGCAAGCTGGTAAGAGGCTTTCCCCTGTGGTCTGTGCTTTGGTTCTGCTTCCACGTTCTGTCCGAGTCCCTGGCTGACATCCTGCAAAATGAACTGTGCCTTGGAAGTGTATTAAAAAATATCACTTTCCTCCCCAAGTTGCTTTTGATCAGTGTTTTATCACAGCAATGGAAAGCAACTAGGACTATCCAGGGTCTATTCTGTTTCCAAATGAATTTTAGGACATTTTTTCTATTTGTATGAAAGATGCCTTAGGGGTTTTAATTGTAATTATACTGATTCTGTAAACTGATTTTAGCAGGGTGGTCATTTTGAAAATATTAATTCTACCAATTCCTTACCATAGGAGACCTTTCTAGTGTTTTCCTCAATCTCTTTCTTCAGAGATTTAATGTTTTCATTATAGGGCCGGGAGAAATGACTCAGTAGTTAAGAGCACTGGTTGCTGTGGTAGAGGACCCAAGTTCAGTTCCCAGCATCCACATGGCAGCTAACAACCATATGTAACTCCAGTTCCAGGGGATTTGACACTGTCTTTTGACCTCTGTGGGCACTGCACAATAAGGGGGTGCATTTATATACATGCAGGCAATACACTCATGCAAATAAAATAAAAATAATTTTTAAAATATTCAAAGTTTTCATTGCGGAGGTCGTTCACTTCCTTGGTTAGGTTTATCCCTAGATATTTTAGTTCTATTTTGAGGCTATTAACTGAGGATGGGGAGAGAGGATGACACAGGGGGAGAGCGAGGAAGAAGAGATAAATAAATCTAAGGATATCAGGAAAAGCCTAAGGGAAGTGTGTTATTTTAGAAGATTACTTAAATATACACATACAAGATATATGTGAGGGCATGTGCGCAGCTGAAGGGTATCTAACAAAAATCCCAGTGCCAGAAAAGGGAAATCTTCCTTGAAGCTATTGGCCAGGGTAGTCCAAAAGACTTCCAAAACAATAGGTGAATTCCATAGCCTTTGGCTACCTTTCAGAACTTGAAGATAAAACCATATTGCCTAATATACCATGCACTTTGGACATAGGACCTGGAGAAATTGAGCTGGAACTCATTTGGAAACCTCTGCCCTGAAGACTAGCTCTCATAGTATTGAAAGGTACTGCGGAAGCTGCCATGGAAGAAAAGTAATCAATGATTCTACCAACTGTAAAGCCTACAATACAGAACAATGACCAACCCAGGAAAATATCTCTACTAGCACAATAGTGAACTTTTGACTTGGGCTTAATTAATAGCTGTCTAACTGAATTTAAGGCCCAGCCAGTAGGAGGTAATTCATGCTTGGTACTGAAATCCTAGCCAACTACCAGTGGTTGGAGAGGTCATAGATCCTAGAGGAGAATTTTTTACTGTTACTTTCTTAAACCACTATGATTTCTTATTATATTCTAAATACTTATCCTTATAGTCACAGATAAATATAACTCTCACCACTCACCAAAGAAGCTTCTTTTTGCAGCAGGTGGAGACTATTACAAAGTTCTAGAACTGGTCAAAATACAGAGAATAAGTGATTCTGGGGTGCGACAAATGAAAGATCTGCAATATAGCCTCTACACCTACGGCTTCAGAGAACATTGTGGAATAGCTGGGTGGAAAGACTCTAAGGGCAGGAAGACCAGGTTGCCTGCTACTAGATAGTGTATTCTAGACATGACAGGGAAGCTTCACCCATGAAATCCCAACAATGTGGTTGCCTAAATAATAACTACTAGTGAGAACAATGATTGACATGCCAGTGTGGCTGGAGGAAATATAGTATGTCCCACCTCTACATGAAGAGTTGCAGGCATTCAATGGCTGCTGAGAGAGGGAGATTCCATTTTCTCCAGGGACAAGCTCCCTAAGAACATACATATGGGAAACACTAAATGAATTCAGGGATATATATTTTATATATATATATATGATCACAAAGTTGAGAAGCAATGTGATGACATGGGAAGAGTTGGAGGGAGAAGAGATCGGGGTGGAGCAATCTAATTCCAGTGCTCATATATGATATCCTTAAAAGATAAAAAGAAATTAAAAAAAGAAAGAAAAAAAAAGGGAAGAGGCGCCAAGGTCACTTTCTTTAGAACAGTCATATATGTGATTCTGGTAGGTTTCAAAGCTGTTATCTTTGAAAGGTTGCTAAGGAACTTAAATGAGAATCACAGGGAATTTCCTGAGGGGCACTTGACAGGATTACATTGCTAAGGGAAGAGTCTAGATTCACGAAGATCAGATATATTTGAAGGATATATTTACTAGCTGATGGTTTTTTTGAGATTCTCAGAAAACGTCTGGGAACAGGAATGAAGCCCTACCCAAGGTCATGTAGATTGAGGCCTTATTCTGGCTCATTGATATTTTAGCATAAACTATATATGAAAGGTGAAATTTCTGTTAGCATCTTTCACAGCACGTGTTAATTGTGCTGGAATTATTAACTCTAAGGTGGCAAAAAGCTTCAACTGGACTCCAGGATGTGGGTCTTCCTTCCCATGTCCTCTTAATTTCCCTGGTTTTCTCTCCTCACTTATTTATCTTTTGTATAAATTTAAAAAGGAATATATTTATTCCCCCACACAGCTGACATTTCTGGAATAGACCACAGTTTCTTTTTGGAACCATTGGTCTTCTGAGCCCTTTTTGACATGCACACTGCCTGATAATACACATTATTTTGGGGCTTAATTTGTATGAAAATGTCTCCTCCCTTTGTTTTTTAGCATCAAAGTTTAGCATGATAATTTTTCTTTGTTTCAGCACTGTAAAGAAGTTCTACCTTTTCAAACTAGCAACATTTTTCAAGAAGTCTCTAATCATTCTTTTGTTTGTTCATTTGTGTCTAGTGTGCCTTTAAAAAACATTTTATTATTTTATTCCTATTTTTCTGCAGTTAGTTTAAAGTCCCTTTTTGCCACATGGGGTTTTAATACATTTCATCTTGCTGGACTCTCCCATGCTCTTGCCACATCTATCTGCCCCCTTTTCACCTGTGTACCTCAGTATTCTCCATTCCACCTTATTCTTTTGTCATCTCCCCCACCCTCCTGTAAAGTCACTTTTGCCATTCTCTTGGACCTTTTCTAGTTTGCTGAATTTACGTACATTTGCTCCCATCTAGATACACATATTTAAGAGAGTCTAGGATACACATAAGAAAGAGAACATATGGTCTTTGTCTCTGGGAGCTTAAGTTTTCTTGCTTAATACGCTTGCCAGTTTCACCCTATTCTGCCAAATTACTACATAATTTCATGTTTATTTGTGTCTGAATAAAATTCTTTTGTGTATTTGTAGCACATTTTCACCATTCATTCATCTGGTGATGGACATCTAGGCTGACTCCGTCTCTGCGGAGAGGAACTGGCATTTGCTGTTATCTTCTTCCCGACGGGGTAAAAAGGAGCTGCAAAGGGATTTTAGACTGCTGTATTCCATGAGCTTTGGTTTTAGAGATTCAATTTCAGATGTGTCGTCTAGTACTGGGCATCTCCTGGGTGTATGGTATGCTCTCTGTGCCTGACCAGATGTGCAACTCTGCAGTAGCCCCCATCTGTTGCAAAAAGAAACTTTTTTGATGAGTGCTGTATGGCATGTTTGTCACTTTAAGGGAGGTCTCTTCTATCTGGCACTGCGTTCCCTGTCAAGCTGCTCCCAGTTGTACATATGCATTAATGTTCAGACACTGTATGTGCATTTCTCATAGGGTTTCTAGGGAATCACTTTTCCCTCTAGGTTTCCTAGCACCCCGAGATTCACTCATCTATACTCTTTTTTCCTCCCATCCAGATCCCCTCCTCCCTCCCTTCCTAGTCACAGTGTCCCCATTATCCCACCCTCCCCACATCGAACACTTATTAAAAACAATTACTGGCCATTTGTAGTTCTTCGTTGAGAACTATCGTCTGTTCAGCTTTTTGGTCTATTTATTGACTTACCATATCTATTTCTCTATAATAACTTTTAGGATTTTTGTCTTTTGGATTAAAAATGTCATTCATTTTTTCCTTGCTTTTGAATGACTTAAGATTCTTGGTGATATGAGTTTTCATCAAATATGGAACATCTGGTCATTTCAACTTCATAGTAGGCCACTTTAAATGGTCCCAAGGGTTATGGTGACTTTGCTCAGTCTTCTCTTAGTCATTTTGTTTCTGTGCATCAGTTTAAATGCTGTCTCCTGCTAAGTCATCAGATGTGCTGATATCTTTACCCTCGTCTCATCTCCTACTAAACCTATGCAGTGACTATTTGCTGCCTTTTTAGAGTATTCTTTGTGCCTAGTTGTGCCTTACTTCTAAGGTTCGAACATTCTGTAGTCTTTTCAGTTTGATCTGATTATTCACAGTTCTCCACTATGGCTGATGGATGTGTGAATGTTTTTCAGTCTAGTCTGGGATTCTTCATTTCATGGCTTTCCATTGACTTTTTTGCTTCTTAGGAATCTTTTTTCCCTCAATATATATATTTTATTGAAATTTTGATTATTTCATATAATACATCTTAATAACATTTAGACCCTCTCCCCCATCTACACGCCCTCTACTCTCCTGGTCAGAATTTCAGGCATTTTGTCATATATGTTATGCCATATTAAATGAAGCTTTTGTACCTACATATCGCTCGGTGCAAGTTCATCCACTAGAGTCTAGTCAGCCTATCTAGGGTCAATCCCTTAAAGAAGATCAACTTTCCCTTACCCAGCAATAATCAGCTGCCAATAATTCCTCAGCTATGCTTGAGGCCTGCTGCCCATTTCCTCTCTTCTATGCTGGATTTTTTTTGATGAGTCTGCATGAGTCTTGTGCATGCTGTCACCATTGCTGAAAGTTCATATGATCAAGTTCCCCAGAGCCTGTAAGACTCTATTTTCTTATACTCATCCACAAACTCTGGCCCTTATGATCCTTCAGCCCCCATCTTCTGCAATGGTCCCTGAGCCCTGGATGGGTGAGACAAGGACATGTGCTCTGCAGACTTTTATTCTCTACATTTTAGAAAGTTGTGGCCTCCTGGGTACACCGTACTCTGTTGCATGAGGAAAGTTTATTGGTGAGAGCTGAGGAATGATTGGTATTCTCTCTACCCCCTGTTCTGCTATGTTCATGAGCCTTAGATGCAGAGGGTTCATTGTAGATGTCTCAACTATTGAACAGCTAATAAAAATGCAGTACACTACTTAGTGGGAAAGAAACACAAAATCATGAAATTTGCAGGTAAATGGATGGAACCAGAAACTGTTATACTAAGTGAAGTAACACAGACTCAGAAAAACAAGTGACTATGTTCTCCCTCATTTGTGGATTTTAGTACCAAATTCTTATATGTCAGCATATATTCTGATGTTACCACAAGAGCCAGTAAAATAGAAAGGAACCATGGAGGTAAAGAAAAAGCAAAAGTCCAAAAGAGGAGGATAGTAGGAAACAGATGTTACCAAGGGGGAAATAGGAAAAATAGGGGTATTCAACTGGGAAGGAAGGAGGGAAGGGAAGGATATGCAAGGAACTATGGGGGTGAAGGAGAAAAAGGACCTCAAGAGAGTGGGAAATAATAGGAGGCAGGTATTATTAAGGGAAAAATGAGTAAAAGGGGAATAAGTTAACTGGGGAGGGAGGAGGGAAGTTGAGAGGGAGAGGGGGAGGGAGGGAGAGAAAGAGAGAGAGAGAGAGAGAGAGAGAGAGAGAGAGAGAGAGAGAGAGAGGAGGTGGTATGAAAAACCAGAGGGAAACATATTAAGTCAGAAACCTACTGAAGAATACACACACCATTATCTATACATGAGTACATGTACAGCTGTACAGCTGGAGGCTATATAACAAGAAACATGGTACCAAACAGGGGAAACCTCCCCTTAAGTTGTTTGTCAGGGTAGACCAAGAGACTTCCAAAATAACACAGGCTATTGCCACAGACCTTGATTATCTCACAGGACTTGGAGGTAAGACCCTGCTGAAGACAAGACATCAGATATGGAGCCATGGAGCTTGAAATGACCTAGAAGCCTCCTCCCTGAAGACTTCTCATAGTTCTAGAGGATACCATGGAAGCTGCTAAGGGAGAAAATCATTCAATAGTCCAACTCCAGTTTTAAATCCTAATAACCATAAAAATGATGGGCACAACAAACTATAGTGGTGCAGTAGTGGCACTTTTATCTTGAGGTTAATCAACAGGTAATTGGACTTAAATCCCTCTCAATGAGAAGGAACTCCTGTGTGACAGTGTAAACATAGCCAAATGCACATGGCTAGAGAGGTCATATATCCTTGAGAAAACTCTATCTCTGTCTAATTCCTAGACAAATGTAATTTCTTACTATATACTAAATATGTATTCTTATATTTACAGACAATTATACCATTTGCCACTCATCAAAGAAGCCCTTTTTTTTCATCAGATGGAGACTATTACAGACTTCCACACATGTTCAAACACAGAGAATAAGTGTCTGAGAGATATGCAACCCTAAGTAACACATCTACAGTAGAACCTCTGCATCTCTCTGGAAAAATCCTTTAGAAAATCTCCTTCAAATGTTTCTGCCATTCTCTCTCCCCGTTCTCATTCCTCCCCGTATCAGGTTGGCAAACTGTGGGACTGCAGCGTTTGGTTCATAAAAGCAGAACTGAAGGCAGTTATTTCATATATTTCCATATTTTTCCAAGATTTTTGTTTGTTACAGAGGACAAGATCAAACTATTTACTTCAATATAGTAAAAGCCTTGTGAGCAATTTTCAAACCATCTTTTTCTAAAACTGAAGAGTTTCCTAGTTAAAATAGTTAAAACTATTTACTTCAATATAGTAAAAGCCTTGTGAGCAATTTTCAAATCATCTTTTTCTAAAATTGAAGAGTTTCCTAGTTAAAATCGTATATGTGCATGCTTAACAAAAGGACATACGGTGATAACAAGAGACTTCTTTTGCAGCCTGAACATGGCATGGGTATGCAAAGGGGAGACTACAAAATACATTTAGCAATAAACAGGAGAAAAAGTTAAATCATTTCTCATTTGCATCTCTTCATGTTCAGACTGCTTAGTAGACTGGGAATTTAAGTGAGCACATTTTTGTGAAAGTTTTGCTTTTCTTTGAATTTGTAATAGAAAACAATTTGGGCAGAAATAAAAGTAGACTGGCCACTCGCATTTAAAACTCCAGGGAGATTGGTACCTGCATTTGCACTTTGTAGTAGAGGGACCAATTCCATCACATTCTGATTTAATTCTCTGATAGGTTAGATGTGGTCTTTTTAAATATTTACATCACCTCTGCCAAGTTTCATAATGTCTACCTGGATATCTGGTCACAATTTGACTCTCTTTTAACCTCCTTTTACACTTTGAATCCCAAAGTGTCATTGTTATTTCTAGGGCTTGGTGATGGGATCAATATAACCACGGAGAAATTTAAAATATTGCTTTTCTCTGGGCCATTCCTCTAGGGACAATGTAATCAATCAAAATGAAAAATTCTTTACTGCATTTATCTACAAGCTGAATGTACTGAACTGGAATAAATCTTGGGATAATTTAATTTGAGTACTTTGTGATTCTGGCCTCTGAACTTTAGTCTATGAGTACTGTTTTCTCTCTCTTTCTCTTTCTCTCTCTCCAATTTTAATTAGTGCCCAGGACCATGTAAACATTTCATTTCATCTATTAAATTTTTTCTGACCACATTAGCTCACATTGATATTTTGGCCTCTGAATTCTTATACTATTTAATGACCGCATACTACTGATTATACATTCCTTGTTACATGTTCAATATAGTCTTTACTCTCTGCAGTGCTTTTGTCTCCATTTTCAAGTGGAAGGTTCTTACTACTCAACCTTTTCTTACTACTCAACCTTTTCTCTCACTTATGTCCTAATTAGGTATCTGCTATGTGTGGGGGACACCAAGGTGGAAGAAGCTCTACATTGGTGAGGTAAAAAGAGTGTTAGGTAAATATATATTAAGCAAAATGAACGCTATATACAGTTGCATGGTAAGTTCTTTGATGGAAAGGAACAGGGCTCTATAAAAGCACAAAATTATGTATAATGTTTTATGGTTAGAGAAATTCTCTTCCATGAAGAGAAAAGATAGGAAGAATAAGAAATTAGCTAGGCAAAGAGTATAAGAAGAGTTTCTAAGCGTCAAGAATGATATCATGTAGCACCAACAACTGGGAAAGATCTTCATGCAGTCAAGGAAGTGGATGCCAGGGCATGGTTGGAGCCAACAGTGCAGTGGGAATTAGTAAAGCTGTGTTTGGAAAGGAAAGCAAGGGATCAGATCTATGGGACTTCACAGCCATATTATCACATTAACCGTGGCCTCTTTCCACTTAATCATATTCTGAGTGGAAATAATTCCAGGAGGCAGAACATTACTTAAAACCACAAAGGATTAAATCTTCAGGCATGCAGCAAAGGCAAAGATGTGGGAGAATGGTAGTCCTCAAATTTCACTGTGTGCTTATTAAGAAGGTGAATTTCCAACCCCCAGCCTCAAAGATTTGGAGTCAGATTTACTGCATTTTTATGAGTACTCCAAAAGATCCACTCTGTAGAACACAGCTCTCAGCAGTCAATCTTTTCTTTTATTAGAAATGTTACTGAGAAATGAAGCTGAGCAAGCACTGAAGGAGCACAGAGAAATAAAGGCACTCAGTGAAGTAGGAGGGCTAGGGCGCACCTGCACCTATAACCACTGAATCTGCGGAGCAATAGAATACGGATTAGGGCCTGAAGTATTGAAAGTTCAGCCACTAAACTTTAAGTCACAAAAGCTCCAGCTTGGTATCTCAATATCACAGAACAATGGGTAATGCGAGTTCTTTGGAAGGCATCAGCTAACCCCCAAAGTCTTCTTATCCTGCACTGTAATTTGCATAGTACTTGTCAGACAGTCAGTGATTTATAAATGTTAAATGCATGAATGAATGTATTAATGAATATTTTCCTGATTCCTCTTATCTTGCTCTAAATTTTCCAAACACACTTATCACCTTCTACCACATAACTCAGAGTTGAGGCTGTGATAACTGATGTATTGTCTTTTGGAATAATTTGAATAAAATCATGTCTGGAAGACACCAATGATTAACTCCAAGAAAATGATCTTCAGTCTATATTCTCAGAGCACTTCTTTGAGTGGTATGAACTCACATAAAAGCAACTGAAATGCAGCATCGTATATGGTATTTCTTCATAACTGGATTATGAACTTCTCAAGGGCAGGGATTGTGCCTCATTTATATTTTATATAGAGAGAGCCACTTACTGCATCTCCTTTGTTTAATGTTCAAAGAATTTTTGTTGAACTGAGTTGAATCACAAGGATTATACTATAAATACTTAGCATGTGTATTGGGGAAATTCTGAGTTAAAGAACTGTCTTAATCCTTCTCAGGTCTTACATGTACACCTTTCTTTCTCCTTCTTATTTATAGTGGGATCCAAGGACACTAGAGTTGACTATACAAATACCATTGTTAGGGGAGGGGAGTGTTCCTCAATTTGAGGGTTAAAATTTAGGTTAGAGATGGGTACATGTGACAGACAATTGCATGTCATGTTTGAGTGACCTCAAGAGTAATTTAGCATCTCAGACCAACTAGGACTGTGAATATTTTGAATTCCCAGTGGCTTGAT
Source organism: Nannospalax galili (assembly GCF_000622305.1). Lineage (NCBI taxonomy): Eukaryota > Metazoa > Chordata > Mammalia > Rodentia > Spalacidae > Nannospalax > Nannospalax galili. The sequence continues at coordinate 1,238,928 of NW_008333887.1, read as the reverse complement.
GTCATTAATGTTAGAAAGAACCAGTATTAGTCACATAATTTTTGTTAGTGGTTATAAGGCCTCAGATAAACATGGGAGTTGATGAATAAAGTTATTATGAGACCTGGTGATCCAGGGCACAATATCAGGAAAGAATTAAGAGCTGGGCCAACTGAATCCAGATCTGATCTGGTGATATGGGCAGCAGAAATATAATGAAAAATATAAGCAGTGTCCAATTTGCATATCTGAAGGCAGCATTTGGCCAGTGACAGGTGGTGTTTGGTTTACTCATGAATATTGGAAACGAAGCCATACTGAAAGTCCTGAGTAGCTGATTCCAGCTTAGGAAAGATGGTTTGTTAGGAGAGAAAACATAAGTTACGGTTTTACCAGGACTTCAGGTCTAGGGTAGGATTAGGGCACTTGTAAAGAGTCCAAACTGAAGTAAAATCCTGCCAAATCAGTGTCTGCCAAAAAATATAAATATCTGGTTAATCTTGATTCCCTGCTATGTTGACATGAACATCACTTTACATATGTGGTTAGACACAGAATGTACCTAAACAACTCAGTTAAACTTCACTTGATTTGATCATATTATGAGGCTAACTTCATTTGTTGTAAAGCAAGGCAGTAAACAAAAGCAGTATTACTTGCTTGGTTAAGAAATACATTGTTCTGAAAGCCCTTGTATTTTTTACAGAAAAGCTTCTCCTCTGTGTTCCCTGCTAAACCTTGTTTATGAAGAACATTTCAATTTCTTTTTAAGAACATCTTAAATGGACAATTTTGTGTCAGTCTGTGCCTGGCTGTTCATCAACCTCTTTCTAAATTTAATTTTCCTTTTTTTCCCTCTTGCTTCACTGAGCCCTTCCTTAATTATCAGATTATAGTGTTCAGCATGGTTCCTGGAATTGTTCGTTTTTGTCAACCAGAAAGAAAACAGACCATTGATATATTTAAGACTGTATCTTCCCACTTAATGACTCTCCAATTAATGTCCTAGTCAATCTTAAGAACTGCATCTGAAATAACCAGAGAGCTGACTTTCCTTATTTCCTGCTGCCTGAACTGTCTTAAATATTGGTTTTCTCCATAAATGATAAAAAGGGGTTAATAAAACAGTATGTAATGTCATGTGAATATCAGATTGAATTTAGCTCTCTTGTTGGATGAGTTTATTGTAATCTCTTGTCTATATAATTCAGTGTACGTATGTCCTCCTCTGCCTCTGGTCTGAAAAAAGCTTTAGTTCTGATTGTAAGATAGGCATTAGGAGGATCAGGGGGTCATAGATAGGCAACCCTTGTGTTCACAGAGGGGCTGTGGCTGCAAGTGTCTTGCATTGACTCAATGCTGTGCTATTGTGGTTTGAAATTATTCACGATTTTATTTTTAACCCTGAGATATGTAAGTGAAGTTTGATGGGACAATGAAGCATGAGTCTGAGCAGAAGAGATAGATAAGCACAAAATGTGTGTCCTTCTTGGTGACTACCCTTGTTTGCACATAGTGTTTGTGATCCTCGTGAGAAAGAATTCTGCTGGGCCTACAATGTATGAATGCTTAGCAAGTCTACAAGTGAGCCCAAGGTAGACCATGAGTGAGCGAATGGTATACTGACAGTCTTGAGATCCCATGCTTTCTATTCAAACTAGAACTTCATTTCAATGAAGTGATGCTCTAAGAAGCATGAATGAGGGAAAAAATGAATCCTTGCTTACTCATATTATGCTTCATATTAACCAACCACATACAATGCACTCTTTCTTACTCATCTGTAAGTTTAAAGTATTCGTTTCAAGGAGTGAGTAGAAAGCTGGGTAATGTCTTCAGGATTTCAGCTCTTCCACTGAGAATGCCAAATGTGAACATGCCAAGCTATAAAAATGTGAATTATGTAATTTTGGTGGCTATCATAAGGCTTAAGAGCTCTTCTATTTAAAATAGAGTTGAACAATAAACAGAGAAATGGTGAAATTAGTGCTAATGGTCAAAAATTTAAACTTTGTGGTAAGCAATGGTCAACAACATGAAAGTCACTGTGACAAACTGAGAAAGAGATCAGAATGAGAAGAAAAGTTATATGCCTTAGCACCTTTACTGGAGGGGACTTCTAGCTGATGTGTCAGCTCTTGAGTTCTCATCAGCTAAGAATACATAGTTGGAGTTCTATAGTTGTTGACTGTCACAGTTTTCAGATGTCAAGGCACTGAGCCTATAGTAACAACATTGTACATGTGTGTGTGTGTGTGTGTGTGTGTGTGTGAGAGAGAGAGAGAGAGAGAGAGAGAGAGAGAGAATCCCTGTTTTCTATTCTACCTGCTTCCCTTCACTTTTATGCAACTTCCCTGCCTCAATGCTGAGAAGCTAAGGATGACTCCTTTTTTACTGCTAGTTCTAGGGACTGGATCTAGGGCTCCACATATGCTAGACAAAAGCTCTGCCACTGAAATATACCTCTATCTACTCCATACCTCCCACTTTGTGTTTATGTGTATGTTTGTGTGTGTGTGTGTGTGTGTGTGTGTGTGTGTGTGTCTGTTTTATGGATGGAAGTGCAGGAGTGTGTGTAGATCAGAGACTGACACATCAGATGACTTCCTCAATTGTTTCCCCATCTTAATTTTTGAGACAGAGTCTCTCACTGAATGTGAAACTCACTGATGTGGCTAGACTGGCTGTCAAGCGAGCCCTAGGGATCCTCGTGTCTGCTTCCCAGTGCTGAAATTACAGGTGCACATCAACACATCTGGCTTTTACATGGGTGTTAGGGATCCAAACTCAGGTTCTCATGCTGGTGCAGGGAGCATCAATTTCTTTTTTCTGGAAGTACTCCCGAGTGAACCTAGGCTTGCTAGGCACTTTATTGCTAAGCTACAACTCCAGCCCTGCCTTTCTTTATTTGAAAGCCACAAAGCATATATTCTAAATAAATTAATTTCTTCTGACATTGAAAAATAACTTTGGAAAGGGCAGGCAAAGTATGCGAAGATGAAGACAAAGGTGCCTATCGTTTTGTCACTGAAACAGTATTAACAATTTATTTTCCTCTTATTTCATTCTTTCTTCTTCCTTCCCACTTCTTTTTCTCTTCATATATTTTAATGGATATTTTCATTGGGTTCTTTTCGTTTCATATAATAAACATTAATCATATAAGGATTAAGGACCCCCTTTCTCTATCTACCCCTCCACACCCTACTGTTTTCATGGAGTCTGTCATATATGTTAAGGCCTATCTGGTCAAGCTTTTGTGCCTAGATATCCCCTTGTACAAGTTCATCCACTGGAGTCTAGGCAGTCTATCAAGAGTCACTCCCTTGAAAATCAAATCTCCCTCACCCATTGTTATCAGTTGCAAAAGCTCCTTGGCTATTGGGGCCTGCTGCCCATTTCCCCAGTTCTATGCTGGGCTTTCATCTGATTGAGTCATCATGGGTATTGTGCATGCTGTCACCATTGTTGTAACTTCAGATGAACAAGTTCCAAGAGGCCTGAAGGCCTCTGTTTCCTTATGTTCATGCACCAACCCTGGCCTTTACAATCTTTCGGTCCCCTCTTTTACAATGGTCCCTGAGCCATGTGTGGGTGAGGTTTAACATAGTATTCCTATCCATATCTTTTATCCTCCTTTCTCCCATCTTTGTGTATTTATTGGAATTTAAATATAATCAAAGAGAATACATATATATTATTTTTCACATATATCCTAGAGAAATACATACCCTAATATAAAAATATACAGTTCTATATGTTTTCTCCTCAAGAGAATTTGTATCTTTTTAATTTTTAAAGATTGAGTTTTTGTTCTTTATATAGTTCTGATAGCTGCTTTCCCCTTAACCTTATCTGTTTCCTGACAATTTTATTTCAAAGATGACATCAGAATAACACTTTTATGGATGTTTTATAATTTATAAATCAGCATCATTTTGTTTGCTTTTCATAGATGAGATCTCATTATGTAAGTCAGGCTTGCTTTGAGCATTCCATCCTCTGGCTCCAGTTTCCCTCATGGTAGGATTGTAAGCCCTTACTATCAAATTCAGTTATAATCAGTCTCTTATAGTAGCATATGGAGATAATTTGAATCATGGTCCTTTGTAGTTGCATGTGTACACTGTCTATATCTTTTTGTTAAAACCACTTAAGAAATATCATAGAGGGAAATTATATCTACCAGATCCACCAGATCAAACAATGACCAATATAGCCAATTCTGTAATTTTAGGATGTAGGTTACAGTACAGTCAATTCAATTAATTGTATGACGAGTGAGAATTTAAAATGAGCCCAAACAGACTTCATTCAAGCAGTCAATTTGATATCCCTGGATAGAAATAGCTTCAATCATCATCAGATTCAGTAAAGTGTTAACATAAACCAATAGAGCAGGGAGACTTTGGCTTAAGAACTTTCTATCATTTAAAGTTTCAGCCCATTATCCTTTCCATGCAAGTGCCCTTGGGCTTTCAAATTAATTGTGTGTGGTTTAAGAAATTTAAGTTAAGGGTGATACACTCAGCAGAGAGCAAACTTGACCACTGCTATCTTACTTTAATTTTCTCTTTATTCTCTAGCTTTCAGTTCATGCAACACCTGACCACAAAAAAAGTAAGATCAAATTCTTTTGAGTTGAGGAAACAATTAAGTTACAAAGTAACCTGATAAAGGGAGGATCAAGGACTGTAAAACTTCAAGTTCCTAACAAGTGGACAGGAATTCAAAGTCTTTTGCAGGAGGTTTTTCACGCTCCAGTGGCAGAGTTTTCTTCCAGGTTTCCTGGATCGTGCCCTGAACCCCTCGGGGTTGGTGAACACAAAGCCTCTCTTTTTGACTTACAGCCTAGGCTAGTATTCTAAAAATGATCAGGTTCAAAAAGCTGCTCCTGTTTCAACTCTATAAGAACTCGAGGCTCTTTTAGAAGCCAAAATCCTCTCAGGAGGACTGCAAAGGTTCTTGTCCTTTTTATTGTATTTTTCCCATAGCAACCCTTTTATTACATATTGGAAACTTAGATTATAAGTAATTCAATGTGTACATTCATTCACTCTAAAAAATATTTATTGATTACTTGCTATGTGTCTGGCATCACAAAGGATAAATAAAAACAGCATCTCTCAGTGCTCCACTCACTTGGGACATTTGATTGTATAATCAGTGAAATTAAAAATGTGAAACATGCTAGAAAGGGAAGTATTTAGTGCTCTAAATGCCCACAAGAGAGGGATGGGAGCGTAGTTACAGAGTGGGATTGGAAGATGAGTGGAGATGCCCCAGGGGTCAGGGATGAGAGAGAATTTCCATGGAGGAGCCGGGCATGGGGAAAGCCAACAAGCGTGTGTGGCCAATAACATCCCCTGTTCAAAAGATCACCTTGCTTCAGTAAGTAAAATAGACAGGTTTCATTGTCCCAAAGCTCTGTATCTTATGGGTTGATGGTGAAGCCTTTTGTATAAAAAAATTCCTCAAGAGTAAACAAAAATCATCATATAAAATGTTGCTAAAACCATCGAATAATACACTTGTTCTAATTACTTTCTACTGCTGTGATGAAAACACTGACCGAAACAAACCTGGGGAGGAAAGAGTTTATTTGACTTACAGCACAGTCCATCATCAAGAGAAGCTAAGGAAGGACCTCAGGGCAGGAACCTGGAGCACAGGCCATGGAGGAACATTACTTGCTGAATTGCTCCCCTGGTCTCTGTGTAGCCTCCTTCCTATACAAAACAGGACCACCTGCCCAGAGTGGCATCACCCACAATGGGCTGGCCCCTCCCACATCCCTCAACAGTGCCCCACAGACATGGCCACAGGCCAATCCAATGGAGAAAATTCCTCAACTAAAGTTCCCAGGTATGTGAAATTGACAACTGGAGCTATCCAGCTCAACACTGAATGCTGTGATTTGTATAAGCAATGTCTACCTCTTAAAGGCTGTGCCCTAAGATGGTGCTTTTAACAGGTAGAATGCTCTTCTTGTTCAGGGAGGACATGGAGACCCCACAAGATGGACTTGAACCACTGTCCAGTCTACAAAGAGGAGAGTCAACTCAGAGAAAACATCTCATTCATGCTTCCATGTGAAGCCAGTCATGGTTGAGCAGGACCTTTTACTTATCTTCACATAGATGGAACTGGTGAAAGAAAGGAGCCAGGAGTACCTCCCAAGCCCATGTGATCCCCGAGGAACAGATCCTCAAATGACCTTAAGTATAAAAATAAATTGATTTATTTGGGCCAACCGTATGGTCTTAAACACCCAAAAGGAAAGTATAACCAAAGAGTGAAGTCATTAGTATATCTCTTTAAGAGTTCAAGGGATCATACTTTCCAGAAATGAGGCTTAAGTCTGTATAAAAAGTTACTTAGACAATTATTTCTCATTGATGATTTTGTTCCTAACCAAATGCTGCTCAGATGTAAGACTTCAAATCTTGGTCTCCAATACTGTAGTACCCACCTGTAGCTAAGGGAGACAACCCACTATTGTTCTTAAATTATGAATAAATTTGTTTTCTCCCCCTATCCAGAAGCCTTTGAGAGAGAACTGACACTGATTCTAACCACTCCAACACTTATCAAAATACCTGAAAGCAAATCCTGAATCCATCACTCTAGAGTCCAGTCTTGGAAGACAAAAGAACAATGAGGAAGAACCCAATAGAGGGATGCTTTTGGAAGCCCTTGTCAAGAAATTCCAATGGACTCTCATATGAACATCTGAAAATTGCCCTGTCCTGACTTTTTTTAGTTCCTTGTCTAGAACTTGTAATGCTAATTACTCTTACCTTTACTTCTTCTTCACTTCTCATATTCACCAGTCAAGGACTTTCTTTTCCCCCTAGAGATAAGAGTTATGCAATTTGGGAGTCTTTTAGATAGACCCACTGAAGGGGTACTCCAATTGCCTCACCCTGTGTCCCTATTCAGCACAAAAGAAGCCAGAGCAGTCTGTGACCCGAGTGCCTATCCACAAGTTGGGTAACCGCTTTAGAGGTTGGCATGTGATAAGAATAGGAGGTAGGAATTGGCTAGGCAGTTAGTGTAAAAAGACTCCCTAAAAAGTTTCCAGTTTCTTGGCTAAAACTCACAATGTCCTTGGGCCTCTTAGTAACATAATGTTTCAAGGCCAAAAACGTTGAAAGTATTTGGGAGCTTGTACCTAATCCTTAAAAGATTTTAGGGTTACCTCTTCAGAAGGGGGAATATTAGAGGATCCAAAAGCCCCATAAAAAAAATAAATCAAAGAAGAAAGAGTACATGAAGTCATCAGAAAAAGGTGATGGGCAGATATGGGAGGAGTTGGAGGGGAGGGAGTAAGCGTGGATTTGATCAAAACACTTATTTTCATGTATGAAATTCTCAATAAATTATTTATTTTAAAAAGAAAAAATAATAAAATATTTTTTAAAATTTAAATAAAAATCCAATTGAATAGTATTTCAAAAAAACTGAAAAAAAGAAAGTGGAGTCTAATGAGACTTTTAAGCGTTTGAAGGTCATAGCCCTAGGAAACTTAAGACTTTAGCCAGGCTTTTCTCTCTCTGCTCTGCTTGGAGATGTGTTCTGTTCTAACACTCACTCCCTGCAATTGTCATTTGTCCCATAAGGTGATACACTAAATGAACAGCTATCTTCTAGTGTGAGCTCTGTTTTTTAGACTGAATCTCTAAAACTGTGAACAACATAATTTTTTTTCTTTATAAAGTTAATTGTTCAAATATTTTGTTATAGAAAGGCAAAGCTGGCTATACATAGTACTATTTACAATGCATTTTACTCAGTGGACATTTGTTTATCTGCTACCTAACTTCCCAATGCTAATTTGTGGAAGTTTGTCACAAGACCAGTTCTTCTCTTTTCCTTACTTGCATCCAGAACAGATCAACACATCATTTATAGTAAGGATCTCTTCAGTCTCACAAGTTTTGGTTTGATAATTGGAACTAGAATAAAGAGCTTGAGAAGGAGATAGTAAGAGAGTCTGAAGACAGAGCTGGTGGCTGGATTATACAGGTCCCATCTCTGCCTTATGTTTTCTCATTGGAAATCAAAGCAAGGCATCTGCATTTTATTCTACTCTGGTAGAGCTTCTTCTACCTAGTGCCTTGTTTCCTTAAGTGCTTTCTTTGGAGTACCTTAGATAAGAAATGTTCTTTTAAAAAATAGCTCTAGCTTGGCATGGTGGCCCACGCCTTTAATCCCAGCACTCGGGAGGCAGAGGCAGGCAGATCTCTGTGAGTTCAAGGCCAGCCTGGTCTACATAGTGAGTTCCAGGACAGCTGGGGCTACAGGGAGACCCTGTCTCAAAAAAACAAACAAACAAAAAATAGCTCTATGAACCCTCTAGGGGACCTTCTCTCCGCCCCCCCCCCCCGCAACCCCTGTTTTAGTACAGGTGAAAATATGGACACATGATGTCTTACTTTAATTAAGAGACAAAATGACCTACAGTAATAGTATGTGAAGGTGCCTTGCAGACAATGACAGGCTGGCACTATCCTTTGAAATATTCTGGAAAAAAATCATTTTGTACCCTTTGTGTGTTCAGAATGTAGCATTATCAGAAATCCTCAAAAAATAAAGTTAAATTAAAAAATAGTTTTAAGGAAAAACGAATGATTCAGTCCTTCCTACCTAGCCTTGCAATGGATTTTTCTGTTTGTCTTAGCCTGGATCTTCTCAGGAGAAAACCTGGAAAAGGAGTGAGGTGTGATTGTTTATTTTGAGAAGTACATGAAGGAATGGAAGTGGCAGATTGGGCAATGGGGAAGAAGCCTAGGGGCCAAGGGAGAATGCTCGCTCAGTTAATTTGATTCAAAAGAACATCATTTTTTGATAATCCCTTCACAGCTTTGAGCTTGGGGTCAATTCAAGATCTCTAAGTAGTGCTCATTCATCCTTTGCTACTCACTGACCTAAGGTGGAAGACCACATGTGGACCTCCTAGGCAGCCACTAGTATTTAATTCTTTCTAGGTGACTCACTGTTGACTTGGGCATCTGTTTCCTTGTTTAAATTTAAAATGGCAGCCAGAATAGCTCTGAGTTGTTTTATATTCATGTGGTGACTCCATGAATCATTTTAAACCTGAGTCTTTACTGTAAGGCAGCATATGCTTTAAGATTTCGGTACAGGATTTTCAGCCTAATTGAGTTTAATCAACTTGGAATTGAGATATCAATGGAATCATGTATAGTGCTTTGGATCTTACTCCCATTGCTATATGGAAAATCCTCAGCTTCACTATGACTCAGTTTATGATTTGGGAATTTGTGATGATGCAAAGCAATCCATATTCAGTAGACTCAATACCTTGCATTCTGAATATTGATCTTTTCCAAAGCCAACAATATACTGCACAGTACTCTTAGGATGCTGTAGCTCCTCATCAGCTACTGATGATGAGTACAAGGATCCCATTCTGTGCACTGTGTTGTGTTGCCAAATTGGTGTATTGAATGAATGTTGACTTGTTATATTTCCAGCCTATGAAGGCCTTCCTTATTAGAACATAACCACATGATGCCTCAAGGAACATATATACATACATATATATATGAAAACCCCACCAAATATTTATAATTTTTCTATGGAAGATTATAGATATATCCCAAATATAAGAATGTTTCCATACTTTGGTCTTCATGAAGAAATCTGGATGGACAGAGTGTTACATCACCCTGTCCAGTGTATTGTGATTAAGCACAGGGGATAACAAAACAAATGAACATCAGTATTTAATGGAGGAGCCCAATGTACCTAAATAGAAGAAAAAGCAAAGCAAAACTTAGTATTTTAAATCCTTAAACAAATGGGCAGAGTGAGATGCAATGTAAAAAGAACAATTAGCATTTTAATGAGTAACAGTGGCAAACATCAAAACATAATCTAATTAGTTTAAATCTATGTAACATTTCCATTTTATATTTCTTATAAGATGGTGAGATTATTTTCAAGAAAGTTTATAGGAATATAATTATTCTCCAGAGTCTAATATCTGCCAAACACCTCACTGCTCCTTGAAATTTGGTTCTATTCCCTGTGGAGAAGTAATATGCCATTGTTGGCCTCTGTTTTAATGGGAAGAAGGATTTCATTAGTACCTTTTTGTTCACTACTACTCTAAGGAATATGTGTAAGAGTGAATTTACACTACCTGGGTTTCATAAAGAGTAGCAAATAAGTTGTGAAATAAAAGCTTTATCTTAATATACAGTAATACACTCACCAATGCATAGGAAAAGTGGATTTCTCACAGGGGAATATCAAGCCAGGATTTCAGGGTCATATTCAGTATTTCCACTGGCAGAGTACAAAGTTGTGTTTTCTATGATCAAGTTGCTCAACGGAAAGAAGTACTCAACAAAATTAGAAGTATGTGAAGGAAGGTCAGGTAAAAAGAAATGCAACTTCCATTTTCCAGGAACTGTGTGCAGACATTCCAGTAACCTTGAAAGATATTTCAGTAAGCGAAGATGTATTCATATTCTTCTCTGTTTTTAAATAAATGGAGAATGACTGATTATTCTCATTTCTTTTATGCCATCTTCTTGAGAATCACATTTAAAGTATAATTTTTCCTTAAATTGTTTTTCTTTCCTTTTGGGTGTGGGTTGGAGGGACTGAAAGTTCATGAAAACACTAATAAAGAAACCAAAAGATTTCCATATCTTAATATTGTTTGGTATCTTGGGGTTATAGCAAGCACCTTTTAATAGGAAACTCTGAAAATAGAAAATATACTAAAACATTTCAAAAAAGTACATGGTTCATGTTTTATGGTGACGAGAAATCCTGCAGTAGTTAGTTAAGAAATTACTGTCAATAACTTCCCTTAATCCATCTAAGAACAGACAAGTTTGTGACATGCAGCAGTCCTCTTCCTTATTCTGCTGTCCTCATGGGATCTGTGGAGGAAACTTCGGTTTCTTCTGTGAGATGATAATCTCTGCCATGAAGTTTTCAGAAAAGAATTTATATTAAAAACTCATTTGATTCAATCCACAAAAATATGATGACAGTTTCTGGGGATAATTCAGCGGTGATGAAAACACAGATTCCTCCTCAGGAACTGAAAAAACAAGGTCAGCAAGAAGAAAAATAAGCATTGTGTGGAAGGTAAACCAGAATGTGTTGACCAGTAGTAGGTCTCCTAGTACCTGGGAGGAGAGAGGAAGCTTAATCAGAGTAGATTCCTGAAATGAAAGGGCATCTGAGTTTGGACCAAAAAAGCTTTTTAGAAAAGGTCAATTTGAGTAGAGTAATTTGAACATAGGTAATGAGATTGGAAAGCACACTATCTCCAGAGGATAGGAAAACAACAACAACAACAACAACAACAACAACAGCAGTACTCTCTGATGTATAGTTAAGAGGGATCAAGTAAATGAAACAGGAGAAACTAGTCAGATCTCAAAGGAGTTGGAAGGAGGTCAGTTTACATGCAGTAGTGGTCCTTGCAGATTTCCCCTCAGGAGCAAGTTATATTACAGGATGATGACTTGGAATTTCAGAACCCAGTAGAGGAAGGGAGGAAGAGGTTATTGCAGTCTTATAGTTCAATGGTAGTGCTGTATCAAGATCCATGAGCCTGGGCAATTGGTAACAAAGAGACATTTATTTTCTCACAGTCCTCGAGGCTAGGGAGTCTAAATTCAAGGCATTGTTATCTAATCAGGTTTTCCTGCTACTTCATTACATGGTAAGTTTAAGTCCCAGTTACCCTTCTCTTTTTAGCAGTGCATTTATTCCCCCCATCCCCCATGGGAGTACAGACCTCTCTTGGCCTTATCAGCTCTTGAGAATTCCACCTGTAACACTGCCAAAATGGTATCCAAAAATCAACAAACCTTCTCCCATCAAGCAGGGAGAAAATGAGGAAGTGAATGCAGTGGTTTGAAGTGTCAGTAATAAGAACTTTTGCTTGGAGACCACAGCCCTGAATGATTCCCTCTACACTGGCTGAAGTCAGTGCGGTTTTATAAGCCTATAATCCAGTTTTGGAAAGGCATTTGTGAACCTTGGTAAGGTTCTAATTTTTATCTGAAAGTTTGAAAATCTAAAATGATTAGCTTTTTTAGATGTCTTCTTTGCTCTCCTTTTAGGTAATTAAGATGTTCTCTTTTCTAATCTGCTATTTATGTCATAAATGTAACCCCAATGTGTCTTCAAGCATTCAAAATATAAATGTATCAGCTTATGATAAGAATAAAGGTCTTCTATTTATACAGATTTCTTAATTTTGTGCAGAAGCATGAAATAATCTTATGATCATATGTCATCTGTGCAAAAATATTCTCATTTTTGTTCTTTCCTAGAACTAATCATAGTATTTGAGCTATATTTTACACAGTACCACTCAGTGAAAATCACAGGCTGTTGGGAGTCCAACTGCAGCAGTTCAAAGGACACTGATTTGCTACAGGTAACTGTGAAGCAAATATATCACCCAGTACAATTGTGCTGTTAATTTACATAGTCAAACTCACAATGTTCATGACTTTAGAGTATATGAAACTTCCTAAGATGTCAGTCTTTAACACAATGGTATTATTTACAATTCTGTTGCTGTGATAAAATACCATGACCAAAAACAACATAGAAGAGTTTATTTTGGCTCATGAGCCCAGACATAGGAGTTCATCAATGCAGGGAGGCATGGCAGCAAGGAGCAGGAGCAGGAAGCTGAGATCACATCTCAGGATGCAGAGAGTGAGCTCCAAGTAGAGCCAAGCTTATGAACTCTCAACTTCTGGCAGAAGGCTGTACCTCCTAAAGGTTCCATAAGCCATTAACCAGGAGCCAAGAGTTCAGATAAATGAGTCTATGGGGTCATTTCATATTTGAGCCACCACACCAACCTCAGGATTATAAAAGATGGCTTATGTCATAGTTTTTCATTTAAATGTTTGTGGGGCTGGAGAGATAGCTCAGAAATTAAGAGCATTAGTCATTTTTGCAGAAGACCCAGGTTCGAACCCCAGCACTCATGTGGTGGCTAACAATCATACATACCTTCAGTTCCAGGGGCTCTGACGCCTTCTTTTGACCTCTGTGGACATTGCGCAACACAGGTACACTTAAGTACATACAGACAACACATGCATATACATAAAATTAAAATTAAAAACTAAATATTTTTTACAAATAAATATTTCCATGTGGATAATTGCTTCACTAAATCTATCTATGCTGTTGTAATGCAATATAATCAACAGTTCATAGACACTTATATTTAAAAACACTGTGTGCAGGCCTTTAAGCTTCAGCTCTAAGCCGTAAGAGTTCTTTTTTTTTAAATTATTTTTTAATTTTATGTGTATGTATGAGTGTATTGTAGGTAGATGATGTATAAGTTGGAAACTCAAGAAACAGAATTTATTTCTGCTTTCCAATAATACTTCACTTTTTCATAGCCATGCCAGGGTACTGTGTTAAGTTGTGTCCTCCTCCATATTCATGTCTACCCAGAACCTGGGAGAATGATTTTAATTAGAAATGGGGTCACTGTAGATGTCATCAAGTTGAGTCACTCTAGATTAGAAGACTCTGTCTTGTGCCCTTCTAAGAAGAAGGAACTCTGAACACATGTAGATACACAAGGGTAGCACCATGTCATGACAGAGCAGAGATTAAAGTAATGGATCCACATATCCAGGAGCATCAAGGCTGTTAGCACCCAACAGACATCAGGAGAGTTGAAGGGACTGCTCCCCTAGAGCCTCATAGAGAACGCGGCTTAGGCTGTAGACACTCCAGAACTGTGAAAGAACACATTTCTGTTGTTGTTGTTTTTTTGTTTTGGGGATTTTTGTTTTATTTTGTTTTGTTTTTTGTTTTGTTTTGGTCTTTTTGAGACAGGGTCTCGCTGTAGCCCCAGCTGGCCTGAAACTCACTTTGTAGACCAGGGTGGCCTCGAACTCACAGAGATCCACCTGCCTCTGCCTCCCAAGTGCTGGGATTACAGGCATGTGCCACCATGCCTAGCTCATACATTTCTATTGTTTTAAGCCACCCTATCTTTAGTAATTTGTTATTGTAGATGTAGAATATTACTTCTAAGAAAAAGCGTATTTGACCCATATCTGAGAAAGCATCTGTTGGGTAGGTTATCAGATATTTTTTACTGCTAATATGTAAGAGAGCATCATATATTTTCTGTTTAATATGCAAGTTACTTATATTTAAAACTGAGGCTATAAGGCAAGGACATGTACAATAGTCTCTGATAACTTTTTAGTCTCAAAACTGAGAGGTAGATTTTGATGTTCTCATTCTTTCTCTCCACTTACCTGGTTACTAGGTGAGGTGATGGAGATATCAATAACCTTGATAAAAGTAACATTTTATAAGGTATACATACATATATCAAATCATTCACCTGTGCAGCTTAAATATGTGCATTTTAACTATCATTTGTACATCAATAAAGTTGAAAAAAAATAAAAAATCAAACAACCAAACCAATGACAAATCCTTGTGTTCTTCCATTTCAAGCTGCCACTTGAAGTAGTGCAATGTCACTAGGATGCATCCCAGCCTATAGAAGGTGAGTCCCCAGGCAGGTGTTGGGTAAAGGATTCACATGTTAAGGTGAAAGGTCAAGTAAGATGATTTCTAAGGCTTTTTTTTTTTAATTTGAAGGTCCAACAAGTCGCACAGAATTTACAGTATCGCCGCATTTGAAGGTTAAAATCCAGGTCTGTCTTTAAAACAAGTGGGTTGCCTCCCTCCAGAGCAAATGAAGGAGGGGAGCATCACTCATGACAGGGAAGTGCTGAAGCAGACAGTGCAAGTCTTGAGCACCTTGCTATGCTCTACACAGGCACAGCCAAAGTTCTTAGTTGCATTTCCAATCAACGATGCAAGAACTTCTAAAAGTTATCAGTCTCTAAACAGACACTGCCATTGCTATTGTCTGAGTGTTAGAGTCCCCACACAACTCAAATGTTGAAATCCCAATGCTGAAAATGATAGTATTGGGAGATAGGCCTTCCGGGCAGTGATTGGGTTGAGAGGGGAGAGCCCTGATGAAAGGAATGGGACTGGAGGACGGACTCCGCATTTAAGAGCACTGACTGCTCTTGCAGAGGACCCAAGTTTCCCAGCACCTATATGGCAGCTAACAATCATCCATAACTCCAGTTCCAGGGGATCCAACACCATCTTCTTACTTCTGTGAGCATTGCATGACATGGGTGCACTTACATACATGCAGGAAATGCACTCATAAAATACAAATAATAAATAAAATATCTTAAAAATAAAAAAAAATCCCCAGAATCAGTTGGAAAGATGACTTAGTGGTAAAGATCACTTGCTGAGGACCCAGATTATGTTCCTAACACCAATTACAGCTCCAGGGGATTTGATACCCTCTTCTGGCCTCTGTGAATGGAAAACATACAAGTGGTACATATACATCCATGTAGACAAGATTAACACAGAAAAGCAACAAAATGTAGCCCCTTGTTTCAAGTGACTTACCTGTAGCACTTACATGCACCTTACCTTGCACTGCCAACACATTGACTTTGAACAGTCCTACCTCCAGATCTGTGAGAAGTGAATTTCCATGGTTTTCAAATTACTCTAAGGTATTTTGTTATAGCCACCCAAAATTCATTAAGACACTTTTAGTTAGAAATTCTACTTTGTTATTGTCTAACTGCAATCAGCATCCTTGTATATTTAAAAACATGTAGTTGGAATAAAAGTCTGGAAGCTTAGAATCTAATTTTGGTTTTGTCTTCAATTAGCAAACAAGCTAATCCCTTTCTTCCTCAATAATCAGATCTATAAAATGAGTAGTAGGAGATCATTATTTACCTACCCAGCCATTTTCATTGAGCTCTTAACATGCACCAGGAGCTGGGCTATTTCTCTCAATGGTAGAAAGCATGGAATGGATGCAACAGGCATGTTGTTATTTGTAAAGTGATGTCTTTAACTCTGTTCATTTTTGTATCTTTTTCTATTCTAACATGCAATGCTGTATATATATTTATAATATATGTGTGTGTGTTCGTGTAAAATATTTTATAAATCATGTTACTGCAAAACAAAAACCATTTCAAAAATATTTCTAATTTTTAATTGAAATTTTTATTGAATTTTTGTGTTTTTCATACATGATAGTTTGATAGTACTTAAGTCTCTTCCCCTACCCGAACCTTCCCCCACTGTCCTTGCCCAATCTAATACTCTCTCCTCTCTCTCTCTCTCTCTCTCTCTCTCTCTCACACACACACACACACACACACACACACACACACATACACACACACATGGCCTATAGAGTTCAATTTGTTCAATTTGTGTCCTCAAATGCCCCTCATACCCCTCTGTGTAGGTTCATCTACCAGGCCCACCTAGAGTCTTATACCTGTAGGACACTGTCTTTCCCCCATCAAGCAGCCATCGATTGTCAAAAGTTTCTTAGGTGGGGTTGGAATTTCTGACCCACTTCCCCATGTCTAGACTGGGATTTTGTCTGATTTGAGCTTGTATATACCAATTGCTATGAGTTCATATGAGTAAGTGACTAGCTGTCTGGAAGACTGTTTCTTTGTGGTCATCCACCCCTTCTGGCTCTTACAAACTTTTTGCCTCCTCCTTCACAATGATCCCTGAGCTGTGGGAGGCAGAGAATTGAAATAACTGTCCTATTCAGGGATAAGCTCTCTACACTCACCCGATTCTTCGCCTTTCATTTCATCCTACCATTTATCATCACAGCCCTAGTGATAGTACACCTTTTATTTCTACATGTGTGGTCTCTTTTTCTCTGTGGTATTTCTATTTTTAAGAGATATTTAGGTAAAGATAGAGCAGACTGCAACTCACTGGCAAACACAAAGAAAACTGTTCAATCTAATATAGTCGGGACTTTAAAATCATCATTTGAGTCAATACTTTCATATTATACAGATATTTCTCAGCTCATACTTGGATCACATCATAGTTAAAAATATTTCCAGTTGAAAATGCATGTAATATGCATACCTCCTGTGCATCTTAGCCTACACACAGTGCACTGGAGAGTATTGTGTTTTTTCTTGTGAACGAGGTCAACTGGGAGTTGGAGCTGCCGCTGCTGGCCTCTGGAGAGGGCATCTGCAGGACACAGCACAAACACAAGAAAATACCAAAATTTCAAGTGTAATGAAATGCTTCTAATCATGTGGTTATTAAATAATTTAAAAAAAATACATTTGTAAAAAAAAAAATATTCTCTACTCTTTGGCCGGTTGTGACCTTCTGTGTGCATTATTGCTGGGTGAGGGAGAGCTGGTATTCTTTGGGGGAGTGACTCTAGATAGGTTGACTGGACAAGTGGTTGAACTCACACTGAGGGGCATCTGGGTACACAAACTTGACTTGATAGGCATTGACATCTATGACAGTATACAGGAAATCTGGTGGGGGGAGGGTATGTGGGGTACAGATGGGGAGAGGGGCTAAATGTGATTAAGGTGTATTGTATGAAATGCACAACCATTCAATAAAAAATATACATTGAGAAAAACATCAATAACGGAGCCATTTTACTTTTGCAATATTTTACAAGTTAGGATGATGAGAAATGGTTCAATTTCTAATAAAAATATAAAGAAAAACTAAACTTTTGAGACAAGATACTGCTATGTAACTCAAGCTAGTTTCAAATGTACAATCCCTTGCCTAAGTGTTGGGATTACAGTTGCATGTCCCCATACCTAACAAGGACTATTAATCATATTTATACTGATACTAATTTCCAAAAGGAGAAGGGAACTTGTAAACTTTTAAATTAATGCTTCAGATCAAATGCCTAATTTGGGGAGTTTGACTAATGCTTAGATGACATTTTTATTCATAATTCTAAGAGTCTTGGCATGTGAAGAAGTTGAACTCTGAGTACCTTCATGGAAATACAGACTGACCCAAGATGCAAAAAGAAACTGAAGAAAAGATGACTCAATCTTCTTTCCAGATAAAGTGAGGCCTGGAGTGGATAAGAGATATACTGAGTGCTTTATTAGCACACACACACACACACACAGACACACACACACACACACACCACATGCATATACACATGTAATGCACCACAAATGCACAAATACTCCACACATGAACACGTGCACACACACATCATATGCACAGACATGCATACACTCACCCACATACACACATGCACAGCATGCACACACATGTACAGACACCACATACACATCCACACACATGCGTGCATACACTAATGCACAGAGTTATAATGTAGATTGCTAGACTTTACTACTTTCAGGTTGACTGTACCAGTTTTGCAGTCTTGTAATAGAACTGAAAATCTAGTCTTCTTTTAACTTTAGTTAACTAATATTAATGTGTGTGTGCCCCTAGGCATACACATGAAGGTTTTCTGCTTCTACCACATGTGTTCCAGGTACTGAACTCAGGTCTTCAGGCTTGGTGGCACACACCTTTTACCTGTTAAGCCATCTCCACAGTTCTGAAGATATAGTCTAGTCTAGTGACACTGTAGCTGTTATGATGCTCTGCGCAATGTGTTACCCATAGGATTGTGGTGATGGAGCTGTAAACAAATTGCTTCACTGCTAGTCATTCAAAACAGTAGCCCTTACAATTACATAGTACACAGTGTTTGATACTGAAAAGAAATGACTATATTATGTTTCTACCATTTATTATTTTAGAGAGTCAATTCTAATGAAGAATTTACTATGAAATGGTGTGATATGTTACACTGACAGCAGCTGGGACATCCTACCTTTGCTGCATCTCTTGATTGTATCAAGAGGCCATGTGGAGTGACTGACCTGTACCATCCAGGCCTATATAAATACACTTCATGATCTTTGCACAATATTTCTCAGAATAGGTCCTTATCAGTGCTACATGACTCTATATGCATTTTCCCATTTAATCTGTAAACATTTTTGTGGAAAATTCAGAGGACCGTTAACTTTTTCCAGCATAATGGTATGATTCAAATATATTATGTAACTCAGGAACTCTATATCTGTACCTGTAACTGTGCATCAGGACCATGCCATTTTCTTTTCTATGACAGTGTTATCAATTAAACATGGGATACTTCCTACTACTGTTAATGCTTGTCATGTTTTGCTCTTAGTTTTCACCATCCCTTGGGGGCTTAGGAACTATTCAAAAAATGGCATTATGAACAGTAGTGAAGCTCTTTATGGATTTATTTCTGCCACAAATGACTCCATTATCAACAATCAAATAATATTCAATGTACTAATTGTATAACTATTAACCTACAAAAAAATCTCTTTAAAGGCAAAATCTTCCAGAAATGGTGTTTCCATGTGATATTATTAAATAGCCAATGTGATTCTATTCAAACAAATATGTAAGAGGTTATCAGGAGATATACTGGAGACAGTTCAAGATAGAGTTTAAAAAAGCATAATCAATGTTGTATTACGTTTTTTAAAAAATACTCTATTATTTTCATAAGGCAAGCCACAGACAATAAAATTAGACACAAATTTTCTTGGCCTCATGGGGATAAATAGAAAGAGGGACTTTTCACCTGAAGAAATGACCCCTGCTCCCTAAGAAGTATATTTGAATCCTTCATTGTATACAATATTTATGCTTATTAAAAGAAATTATAGGTCAAGAAATACTTGAGAATCTTCTAGTTAGTACTGCTGGAAAATAAAAAGGAAAGACTCAGATACAAAATGGTTATATCTTTAATGAAGAGGATTGTAAGGAAGGCACAAGGGCTCCGCTGTTTACATTCTGCTGTTGACTCTTAATCATGTCATTCAAAGAGTAATCTAATTCCTCTCTCTCTACTTCCTTTCTTTTCCTTCCCTCCCTCCTCCTTCCCACTCTCTTTTCCTGGCTTTTCTTCTTAAATTTTTGAATAGATACAACAACTGTGTCTCTCTAAAAGCTGTTGTTGCCAGGCATGGTAGCCCATACCTTTAATGCCAGCACTCAGGAGGCAGAGGCAGGCAGATCATTGTGAGATCAAGGCCAGCCTGGTCTACATAGGGAATTCCAGTCTAGCTGGGGCTACAGCTTTTCTCAAAAAGACAAAAAATAAAAAAGCAGTTGTTAGCCTCCTTACCAAAATTTATTTTGGACATTTTGCATGATCTATTCCAAAAATTCTGAACTATCACAAAAACTTGAGGTTTCCCTCTTGCTTTTTAATTTAAAAAATCAGAAAGATATTACAATAAATATTTTTTAAGAACGTCTTCTTGGGTCAGCAAGGTGACCCAGTGGGTGAAAGTGTTTGGTGCCAATCCTGAAGACCTGAGTTTGATCTCTGGAGCCTGAACGAGAACTGATTCCCACAGTTTATCCTCCAACCTTCATATTCATGCTGAGGTATGCACGTGATGCACATGTGCATAGACAGACAGACAGACAGACAGACAGACACACACACACACACACCCCACCACCACTAAATAAATAAATAAAAGGGAAAAAATTTTTAATTAGAAAAACAGTGTTCTTAAGAAGCAACAGATGGAGACTTACAGAGTTCCGAAAATGATCAAGCACAGAGAATAACTGTCTGTGGGACTCATAAGCCTAACTGACACAACTTCAAAGGAACCTCTACGGGTAGGAGAAACACATTTCTTAACTTCACCAGAGATGTTTCCTTATGCAGCAGATGGTAATTAACACAGAAACCCACAACTGGTCAATGTGTAGAGAACAAGAGGTTGCAGAGTGCTTATCCATGAATAGGATACCTATATCAAACCTCTGCCTCCCAAGGCTCAGGGATCATTGGAAAAGAGGAGGTAGAAAGAGTGTAAGAACCAGTTGGGGTAGATGACCACAAGGAAACAGTCTTCTAGAAAGCTTGTCACTTATATGAATTCACAAAATGGGGACAGCACCCACAAATCCTGTGCAACTCAAACCAGACAAAATCACAGCCTAGACATGGGGAAGTGGGTAAGAAACCCCAACCCCACCTAAGGAACTTTTGACAACTGATGACTTCTGGGAGGGGGAAAGACAGGGTCCTACCGGGATCGGACTCTTGGTGGTCCCAGTGGATGAACCCACACTGATGTGCATTTGGGGATACAAATTGGACTCTATAGACCACATTATATATAAGAGATTACATTAATTGAGTGGGGGCAATGGAGGATGTGTGGGTAGGGGAAGTTATCTAAATACTATCAACTATAGTGTATGAAAACCACAAAAAAAATCAATTAAAAAATGTTTGCCTATGTCATGGACACAAAAGAGTCAAATGCCTAAATAGCAACGTATGAATTTCAAAACCTTAATTTTTGAACAAATTGAGGATGGGTTTGACTAGAATTCATTTCATAAATTAATTGACACATTTTGTATGTACAAAAAATCTTTGAAATGCAAGCAGTTGTATTCAGTGACAGGCATTGCACATATGATGCTCAAAGCATTACTCGGGTTATGTTTACATTGGAAACTTGGTGAAATGAAATGTAAAGAGAAAAATTTCCCAAGTTCTCAATGTTTCTTTCTTCAGTTTTTTATCCAAATCAACTAACTGAAAAATTTTCATTTTAGATTGCCATTTGATTTTTAAACTTTGACTTAAATTTAAATTTTAAAGAAAACATTGACTGTAGTTAATTCTTTATGTAGTTGGAATTATAAGCAAATGTCCCCAGGTTTAATATATAAGTAAATAAAGACTATCAGTTTTAATAAGGCCTTTATAGTAATTATTAAATAATGAGGACATGTTTAGACCATCCAAACAAAGTAGCAAACTTCAGATATCTGGAAATGATAACAGCATTCTGAAAATTACCATTGTTATTTCTATTATGTTTCTATTGGAATTAATTAAGGTTGCTTACAGGAGCATAGGTGATGGTTTGTTTATAAGACTGAGGTCAACTTACCAATGGCTCCATCACTAAAGGCAAAGTCTCTCCCAGACCCCAAAACCAATAACTGTCCATAAATCCTTAGGGAAGGGTGAAGTCTTAGGAGTCCCTACCTACTCCATGATGGTATGAAAGTAGGCCCAATCTTGTGCAAGTAATGAAAACTCCTGAAGTTTTTCTTAACCTGAAGGGAATGCCACACAATTCTCCACTTTTTTCTCCAGCTTTTGCATTTCCTTTCCTCTTCTGTGATGTTCCCTGAGCACTGGAGAAGGGTGACACAAATGTTTCAGTCAGGGCTGAGCATTCAATTGTCATTTATTCTCAGCATGATGACAGGTTATGAGATTCTGTAGTAATTGATTTCTCCTGAAAAAGAAGTTTCTCTGACCAAACCAGACAGTACCACTAATTTATGGGAATAAACACAAGTATTTAAAGGCAGTTTGAAAGGCACATTCTATATATTTTGTAAAACAACAGAAGTAGATTCCTCAGCAGGGCCTATGACCCCATGACTCCTGTGGATTGGACCACAAATCCAATAGAAAACAGTTGGTTATTTCCACAACAGTTATTCTACCACTGCACCAGTGGGTACATCTTACCTCACAGGTCAGTAGTGTAACATGCAGTATCCAGAACTGACTTAGGCTGTTGATGACTGCTGGTACCTACGTAGCATCTTCTAGCACTATGTAAGCTAGCGAACAAGGAGAAAGCAAGCAGGTCATTTCCAGGTTAATTTCTCTATGTCCCACAATCAAGAAGCATGTGATGTCTTTGGCAATTGGGTCTTATCATCTAATTCTGGTGGGCAACTAACAGAAGTTAAAATCTTAGATCGTTCTGGGGGCCTCAGGTGACCTCTTTTAGTCAATTACTCATAGGGAGTTAGCCCACTCCAACACTAATTTTAATTTAATGACCTTATGGTGTTTGACAGACTTTATTTATCCACCAACATATTTGCCTCCATTCAAACTATTTTTTAATTTAATTTTTATTAGCTTATGAAGTAGCAGCTTTCTTTATGACTTTTTTCATATGTCCTTAGTTTTGACTTACTCTTCCCCTCAATCACTCCTCTCTTCTATATCCTTGCCCCTTCTGTGCTTAAACTTTTCCATTCCCAGTATTCACCTTTTTACTTACATACCTCGTTTGTTTTACCACTCCACCTCAAACCCTCTTTTTCCCCTCTAATGGTTCCCTCTTTAGATCCCTGGCTTCTATACACCCCCCACCCATAAGATTCACCTACTTAAAATAGTAGAAGATAGGATCTATATATGAGAGAGAACAAGCAATGTTTGTCTATCTGAACTCAGTTTCCTCCCTTGCTATAGCCTTTTCTAGTTCCATCTGTTTTCCTGAACATTATATTTCTCTTCACAGCTGAATTAAATCCTACTGTGTGCATTTAATATATTTTCACTGTCCATTCATCACTTCATTGACATCTAGGCTAATGATTCTACTTTGTCGCTATTGTGACTAGAGCAGCAATAGACACGAATGATCAAGTATCTCTGTGGTTGGATATAGAGTCCTTTGAGTATATTCCAGTGAATGGTATAGCTGGATCAAACAGCAGTTATTTTTCAGCTCTTTGTGAAAGTCCCATGTTCATTTCCATAGTGGAAGCACCAGGTTATACTCCCATCGACAGTAAATAAGGATTATTTTTCTACACCCTTGTCAGCATTTGTTGTTGTTTGTCTTCTAGATGATAGCCATTCTAAATGGCATGAAACCGAATACAAAAATAGCTTTAATTTGAATTTTCCTCATGGGCTTAGTTATTTAACACTTTAAAAAATGTTCATTGGTTATTTTTTATTTTGTATTTGGAGAACTTTCTGCTCAGTTCTTTAGCTCATTTTCAATCGGGTTGTTTGTTTCTTCTTGGTTAATTTATTTTTTAATGTCATTTCTACATTCTAGATACAATCTTCTGTCAGATGTATACCTAGTAAAGATTTTCTTTCATTCTGTAGGCTGTCCCTTCAATTAAATAACTGTTTCCTTTTCAGTACTGAAGCTTTTTAATTTCATGAGGTATATTCATTTGTTGGCCTTCACTTTACAGAGACTGCAGATCTATTTAGAAAGTCCTTATCTATACCTATATGTTAAATGTTTTCCCTATTTTTCTCTCTAACAGTTTTAAAGTTTCAGATCATAAGTTCAGGTCTTTGATTCATTTGGAGTTGATTTTTTTGCAAGGTGAGCAATAAAGATCTAGTTTAATTCTTCTATATGTAGATATCCAGCTTTCCCCAGCACAATTTGCAGAAGAGGCTGTCTTTTCGCTTTTCTCTCTTTTTTTTTTTTTTTTTTTTTTGGCCTCTTTGTAAAACATCAGGAGTCTGTATCTGTGTGGACTTAACTGGATCTTTACACTGTTCTATGAATCTACAAGTCTTTTTGAAGTTCTATGATGTTTTTATTACTATGGCTTTGTAACCAAACTTGAAATCAGGTATGGAGACACCTCAAGCATATTACTGTTATTATTACTGCTACTACCCAGGATCACTTGAGCTATTTGAAAGTTTTGTGCTTCTAAATGAAATTTAGATTATTTTTATATTTCTGTGAAGAATAATATTGATGGGGATTTTGAATTTGTATATAGCTTTTAATAGGATGGCCATTTTTATGACATTGAAACTTCTAATTCATGAGCATGAAGGTCTTTCTATCTTCTACTGTCTTCAATTGCTCCTTAAAGTATGGGAATAGGAATGAATGGGATTGTTTCCCTGATTTGTTCTTCAGCTTTTACTGGAAAATAGAAAAGCTACTGGATTTTGCATGTTAATTTTGTATCTTGCCGTTTTGCTAAAAGTGTTTATGAGTTCTAAGAGTATTCTAGTGAGGTTTCAATAGTCTGTTATGTATAGAATCATATTTGCAAACAAGGATACTTTGACTTCTTTCTCTCAGTTTAAATCCCTTTCATTTGCTTCTTTTGTCTCATTGTTCAGCTGTGAAGAGTGGAAATAGCAGACATTCTTATCTTGTTTCTGATTTTGGTTGAACTGCTTTGAGTTTTCAAAATGTAGTACAATGTTGGCAATGTTTGTCATATATAGCCTTTATTATGTTGAGATATGCTGCTTCTATATCCAGTTTTCACAATACTGTTATCACAGAAGAATGTTGAATTTTGTCTAAAGCACTTCTACTTCTATTAGGATGATCATCAGAGTTCTTTCCTTCAGTCCTTTTATGTGATACATTATCCCTCTTGATTAGTGTATGCTGGACCATCTTTGCATATAGATTAAAGTCAACTTGATAATAGTGAATGATCTCTTTGATTCATTCTTGAATTTGGTTTATAAGTATTTTGCTGAAAAATTCTTCATTTATTTTTTATTTTTATCAAAGAGATTGATCTATAATTCTCTCTCTCTCTCTGTGTCTTTATTTTTTCTAGTATCAAGATAATAAACATACTATATTTACATAATGTATGCATATATAGATAGACAGCCATATAGGTAGCACACATACACTCACACAGATGCACCATAAATACACACAAGTCTCGGTTCTGCCTCTCTATAGAAGCTTTACTAATGCTGCTTAATAGCA
>NW_008333887.1:1211495-1213348 GCF_000622305.1 Nannospalax galili | reverse complement strand
TAAAAAAGATCTCCATTTCACTATTAAAATACACAGTTTCATGCAGAAAAAATCATTTTCAATACAATTGACACTAAGATACACATCATTTCTAATCTGATTATTACTAGTCACAGTTGGTTACTTTCTGAGCTCCTTGGCATCTGAGCATGGATATAAAGTCATCAGGTAGATTTCAGTGGTAATATTTTTCACATCCACTAATTACTAAGGGGCAACTTTTTATGCTTTGAAGAATTATTTTTTTAATTTTTTTAAAAAAATTTATTTATTTTTACACCCACTTCCAAGATAACAACCTCCCATAGCCTCCCTCCCCCACTAGAGACCCTATACTCTGATATCCCTGCTACTGTCTGGTATGTTGATGGCACCCCCAGCCATTCCCTGCTACTTGCCCTTCTGGCGAATCTAGTCAGCCTATCTAGAGGTCTTTGTTTTAGGAGGGTCAGCTGTTCCTCATCTAGCGGTAATCAGTTGTCAATATTCATTTGGATGAATATGATGGGTTACTATCTGGGAATCCCTTTGGCCACCCTGGCCAACAACTCAAAAGAAGGTATCACCCACATATATGGACTCATGAAATTATATTGGCCCTTTAATCTTTGTTTATACTTTCCTTTTCGGTATTTAAGGCCATACAGTTGGACCACATAAACTGATTTATTGTCACTCTTAAGGTCATTTGTAGATCTGTTCCTCAGGGGTCACAGGGGCTTGGGAGGAGCCCCTGGCTCCTTTTCTTACCAGTTCTGCCTATATGAAGATAAGTCAAAGATCCTGCTCAACCATGGTAGGCTTCGCTTGTAAGCATGGAGGAAATGATTCCTCTGTGTTGACCCTCCTCTTTATAGACTAGACACTGGTTCAAGTCCATCTGGTGGGGTCTCCTCAGGCTCCTTGATCAAGAGGACAGGTGACCCACCAACATTATAGGACATTTTGAGAGATGCTCATAGTCCTCTGGAACTAGTCAACCTGGGAGGGCTAGGAGCAAAAAGTGTCTTTTATATCCCTCTGACCAAATTATTGTGGACCTCAAAGTATGTCTGTTAAACACCCAAGAAGTTTAGTTCCACCAGTCTGGTATTTTTAATTACCGTGTGTCACGTAGGTAAATCTTGGGCAAAGACCAGTTGTTCTGAGATAAACTTTACCTAGACGTATATTTCTTGATCTGCTATGTATAATTTGTCAGTGGGTTGTAGGGGTAATATGGTTCTCTCTGGCTTTCAAAACTAGGTAGGAACTGTTCATCTCTCACATTGTCTCACCCCTCCATCATGGTTTTCCTTCTTAAGGTGCCCCCATTTCCCCCCTTTCTCTCCTACTAATACTCTTCTCCTATGGTCCTACCTCTCTTGAGCTCCCTCTTTCCCTTTATCCCCTAAGTTCCTTGTATACTCTTCCCTCCTCCCTCCCTTAAACTAACCCAATTTTTATCCATATCTCCCTTATTAAGGCCTGTTTCCTACTGTTCTTCTCTTTCAGGTTATTTCTTTTCCTTTACCTCACTGTTTCCTTTCCATTATCCTGGTTCCTATACTTATGTTTGGTTGCATACTTATTTATCAGAGACTGGTTCTAGGATCCACATATGAGGGAGAATATATGTCCATTTTTTTCTGAGTCTGTGTTACTTCACTTAGTATAACAGTTTCTAGTTCCATCCATTTACCTGAAAATTGCATGATTTCATATTTTTTTTAATGCTGAGTAAAACTCCATTGTATAAATAAACCGCATTTTCATTATCCACCCATCAATTGAGGGACACTTAGGTTGCTTCCATCTCTTAGCTATTGTGAAAAGAGCAGCAACAAACATGGATGTACAAGTGTCTCTGCAAT
>NW_008333887.1:1210445-1211190 GCF_000622305.1 Nannospalax galili | reverse complement strand
TAATTAAACCTCTATCAGATGTGTCGCTGGTGAAGATTTTCTCCCATTCTGTGGGTTTTCTGTTTGTTTCCTTGGTTGTCTCATTTGATGTACAGAAGCTTTTTGGTTTAATGTGGTCCCATTTGTTAATTCTTGCCCTTGTTTTCTGAGCAATTGAAGCCCGGTTTAGAAAATCCTTTCCTACACCTATATCTTGTAGGTTTTTCCCAATGTTTTCTTCTAACAGTTTTTCTAATAGTTTCAGAGTTTCAGGCTTTACATTGAGGTCTTTGAGCTATTTGGAATTGACTTTTATGCAGGGTGAAAGATAGGTGTTTAGTTTCATTCTACAAGTGGAGATCCAGTTTTGCCAGCACTATTTGCTCAACATGCTGTCTTTCCTCCAGTCAATATTCTTGGCCCCTTTGTCATATATCAGGTGGCTAACACTTCATTTACTCATATTTAGGTCTTCAATTTTGTTCTATTGGTCTATGGGTCTATTTTTGTGCCAGTACCATGTTGTTTTTATGACTATAGCTCTGTAATACAACTTGAAGTCTGGTATAGTAATCCCCCCCTACATTGCACTTAGTGCTCAGGGTTGTTTTGGCTATCCAAGGTCTTTTGTGCTTCTATATGAATCTTAGGATAGATTTTTTCCAATTCTGTGAAAAATGTCATGGGGATTTTGGTTGGCATTGCGTTGAATCTATATATGACTTTTGGTAGGATGGTCATTTTCACAATATCAAATCTTTCAACA
>NW_008333887.1:1207930-1209028 GCF_000622305.1 Nannospalax galili | reverse complement strand
CTTTTCAAGTGTCTTTAGCTGCAATATTAAGTCATTTATTTGTGATCTTTCTTATTTTTTGATGTAGGCACGTAGAGCTATAAATGACCCTCTAAGGACTGCTTTCAGCGTGTCCCAGAGGTTTTGTTGTGATGTATTGTCCCATTTAATTCCAGGAATACTTTTATTTATTTCTTAATTTCTCTTTTGATCCGTTCATCATTAAGGAGTGTGTTGTTTAATCTCTATGTGTTCATGTGGTGATTAAGGTTTTTCGGGTTTTGATTGTAAGCTTTATTGCATTGTGGTCTGATAGAATGCATGGAATTATTTCAATATTTTTGTATTTGTTGAGGTTTGTTTTGTGCCCCAGTATATGGTCAATTTTGGAGAAGGTTCCATGGGGTGCTGCATAGAAAGTATGTCCTCTGGTTCTTGGGTGGAATACTCAGTAGATGTCTGTCAAGTCCATTTGATATATGATATTGTTTAATTCAGTTGTCTCTCTGTTAAGTGACTAATGGAGACAGTGTGGTATTGAAGTCCCCTACTATTACTGAGTTGGGGTTAATCTGTGTCTTAAAGTCCTGTAGTGTTCTTTTTATGAATTTGGGTGCACCACAGTTTGGTGCATATATGTTCATGATCATAATATCTTCTTGGTATATTGTTCCTTTGATCAGAATGAAGTGGCCTTCTTTATCTCTTTTGATTAGGTTTAGTTTGAAGTCTATTTTTTCAGATATTAGAATTGCTATGCCTGCTTTTTTCTTAGTGCCATTTTCTTGGTCTATTTTTTTTTCATCCTTTCACTTTGAGATAATGTCTGTCCTTGAAAGTGAGATGAGTTTCTTGCAGACAATAAAAAGATGGGTTTGTTTCTTAATCCATTCACAGGTCTATGTCTTTTGACTGGGGAGTTCAGTCCTTTAATATTTAAAGTTATTTATGAGAGATGGGTATTGAATCCCATCATTTTTATTTCTGTTTACATTCTTGATATAGCTGTGCTTTTTCACAGTTATACCTTCATTGGATTTCTTTTTGAAATCCTTTGGGTATAGTCATTCCTTTCTTCAGCTCTTTGTATTGCTTCCAGAACTCTCTGAAGGGCTGGTT
>NW_008333887.1:1207120-1207411 GCF_000622305.1 Nannospalax galili | reverse complement strand
AAATGTAGTGTTTTTGCTACGATGTGCCGTGGAGAGTTTCTGTTCTGGTCCTGTCTGTTTCGTGTTCTATATGCTTCTTGCATTTGTATGGGCACATCTTTCTTTAAGTTTGGGAAATTTTCTTCCATGATTCTGTTGAAAATCTGGTCCATACCATCATCTTGGGATTGTTCCCCTTCCTGTATGACTATGAGTAGTAAGTTTGGTCTTTTTATGGTATTACACAATTCCTGCATATTCCATTCTTGTGATTTCTTAAATTTTCCATCATCTTTGCTTGTGTGGTCTAGT
>NW_008333887.1:1153897-1206663 GCF_000622305.1 Nannospalax galili | reverse complement strand
TCTTTTTTGATTTGATATTGGAGTGGCCGGATTGTTTTTGTCTTCTGGAGTCCCACAGAGGCCCAATTCAGATAAGGGTCAGATGTTTTCAGGCTTTCTCCTGACATCTGGGTCCCTCTAGGAACGATTTTGGCCTTAGGAATTTGTGGGTTGGACTGGCCTGGGAGCCTGGCCCAGGAAAGATGCTGGTCTAGGGCAGGTGGTGGCTGTGCCACCCAAAGATGCAAAGTCAAATGATGAGGGAAGAGGCTCCAAGGGCTCCTGGGGACTGCACTGAGGAGCTGTGTTGGTCTAGATGCAAAGGATCAGGAAGGAGAAAGGTCAGTCAAAGCCAGCGGCCTCCCCCGCCCCGCCCCGTTCCCCCCATCCCCTCATGTATAGGCTGGTGGGAGGTGCAGGTCCAGGGAAGCAGAGGGAGGTGAGGGCGGGGCCAGGCCAAGAAGCAGTGGTCCTGGGGCCCAGAGAAGGCACTCCTTGGGTCTGGATGAAAAAGATCAGGAAGCAGTATTGGTTCCCCAGGTGTCTGGGGCCCCAAGACAAAGAATGGGACAGGACCCAAACTAGGAGAAGGTGGGGGAGATGCGAGGGTGAATGAGGCTGGGGGAGTCAAGGCTCCAGATGTTGCAATGGGCTTACCCTCGAGAGAGACTAGTGGGTAGGAGAGAAGCCTGTGGAGAGTGGTGTGGACCCAGAGAAGCAGAGGGCTCTCCTTCCTTTCTTATGGGCTTAGTTTGAAAGGCATTAGCATTAGTTCTTTGAAGATCTAGTAGAATTAAGAGTATCTATGAAGGCCTGTGTTATTTAATGTCCATGAGTCTGCATATGTTCTAAAATTTATCGTTGTTGTTGACTTCTGATTGTATTCCATTGTAATCAGATAGAATACAATAATTATTTAAATCTTTTTGTATTTGTAATACTCGTGTCCTAATATATAGTCTCTTTTAAAGAAAGTTGCATGGTCTGCTGTATATTCTTTATTGTTTGGATATAATGGTATGTAATGCCTGTTAAGACCATTGAATCTATAATATCACTTAATTCAGGTGTTTGTTTCTCTATATTTTTGTCAGGATGACCTCTCAACAATTGAGAGAAAGGAACAGAATTCACCAACTATTATTGCCCTGGGGTTAATCTGTGACTTTATATTGAGTAGTATTTGTTTTATGAATTGGTTTTTTCCACACCCAATCAATATATATTTAAAATCATATTAACCTCTTGAATTGTTCTCTTATTCGTTTTGAAGTGATCTATTTCTTCTAATTTTTGTCTGAAGTCTATATTTTCAGATATTAGAACAATAGCTACCGATTACCTTGCTTCATTTGCTTAGAATATTTTAGTGCACATTTGTGCCCCAAGATAGTGTTTCTCTTCCTCCTCTTCCTCCTCCTCTCCTTCTGCTCTTCTTCCTGCTCCTCCTTCTCTTGTTCCTCCTCCTCGTCCTCGTCCTCCTCCCCCTCCTTGTCCTCCTCCTCATCCTCCTCCTCCTCCTCGTCCTTGTCCTTCTCGTCCTCCTCCTCGTGTTCGTCCTCATCCTCGTCCTCGTCCTCGTCCTCATCCTCGTCCTCGTCCTCCTCCTCCTCCTCCTCCTCCTCCTCCTCCTCCTGCGTCTCCACTTCCTCCTCCTCCTTTACCTCCTCTTCTTTTATTCTACGTCCATGATTTTCAGACTTGGGCTTCTCATAGTGTCTTGGAAGCACTGCTCTTGCTTTCTTATTTATCTTTGTCCTTGCTGCAGTATTCCAATTCCTACACCTTACTTTCATGCTCAGACATTCTGTTCTTTTCTTGGCTCATTACATTTTAAGACTTGCCACAGAGCTTTTTATTTCATTAATTTTATTTTTCATTTTCAGTAGTTCAGTTTGGCTTCAATATTTTATGTCTATAGAATTTCTCTTTATATCTTGTATCAACTTCTTTATTTCTTTCAGCTGGTTGCTTGCATTCTCTTGGGCTTCTTTCAGGATTTTATTTTCTCCTTTGATTTCTATGAACATACTTTTAATAATTCTTTTCAGTTATTTGTCTGAGATTTCATCTGAGTCATTCTCACTGGAAACCATTATGTAGGACAAGTAATATTTGGAGGAATGGTGTGCCTTGGTTTCTCATGCTCCTTATATTACTGAGTTGGGATTTAAACATCTGGAGTTACTTGTTGATTGTAATTTTTTACATAAGGTGTATTCTTTCACTTGGGTATTTCCAATGCTCAAGTGGGGCTAGTTTATGGTAGAGTCAAAAGTCATATCCTCAGTCTATGAGCTCAGGATGCCTGATGTGACCTCTTTGCTATTCTCAGAGTAGAATATTAACTGCAAGGGCATCTGGAGCTGCTGAATGTGTCTGCTTATAGCACATACATTTATTCAGCTCCAAGATTTGAAAAAATATTTTCCAAGAACTGTGAAAAACTGAGATTTTATTCTATTTGAATAATAACCTAGTTTGCTCAAGTCTCATGAATGTCAGTAGCATGTATTAGTCTCTTGGGTCGAAACCAAACCCAAGTTACTCAAAGCATGGCTGGAAGTAGGAGTTTTGTGCTCACACTGGCTCTACTTATCCTCAAGTGCAAAGTAGGCCCAAATGGATATACCTGCAGGGGGCTCATGTCATAGCTGAGGACACCCAAACCTCTCTTAATGGACTAAAAAAATTTTGCTTAACTTTTTCTCTTGAGGGAGACACTGTCTCTGTTTTTCAAGGCTATTTGCTATTCAAGGACTCTTATGAAAAAGTCTTTTAGTGTCCATGCTACGAAAGTGCAGGAACACAAATCCCATTTGAGAAGTGCAGATGTGGGTCATGCGTCTTCACACTTCATCCTTGACACTGCAATGTCATCTCAACATTGAGAACGTTTTTCTCTGTGGTCACATTACCATTATTTTTATAACACCTGTACTGAGCTTTTCTCCACCATTTCCCCTTATACTAAAATTTGTCATGTATGCAAGTGTATATGATAGTAACTAATTTACTAATTCACTAATGTCTTATTTAAAATACTCTGGTGTTAAATAATTATTTATAAGTATTTTTAAGATTTCTGTTGCATCATATGGGAACATACAAAAGAACTAAATAGGAAAAACTTGATTTTGCTAGAAAAATTATGCCATATTAAAATATGGTTGTAAATATAATGATAGAAACAGCATGGTAGAGAAGGTTTTTTTAAAGCTCGTCTTATGTACCAGGAGTTTTACACCATTTACTTAGTTAATTCTTAGAACTGAGATTATAAATGACAGTATTGAGCCTACATCTGGAAATTTCTAAAATCCATGTTCTTTTTTTAAAATTAATAAATCAAACTTTATCAACAGTAAAATATCTGCATATCAAGGATATTTTTATAAAAGTAAAAATGTAAGCCATGAAGTAGAGAGAAAACATTCACAGTTCATATATCTTATAGACATCAGATATTTAGAATATATATGTATATATATAAAACTCTTAAAAAATAAAAACACAACATACTTAACAATGGATAAAATATTTAAATACAAACTTTGCAAAAGAAGATGCGTGAATGATGTTGAATATCCCTGTTCATGTGTTTACTGGCCATTTATGCATCTTCTTTTGTAAAACCCATGTTCTTAACTACTATTAAATATAATGCTCTTCTGGTATGAGTTTTATTAGTGTGCTTGTGATGTATTAGGACAAATAATTTTGAGCACTCTGTCTACTATTTGAATGTTGGGCCATTTATGCATCTTCTTTTGTAAAACCCTTGTTCTTAACTACTATTAAATGTAATGCTCTTCGGGTGTGAGTTTTGTCAGTGTGCTGGTGAAGTATTAGTACAAATAATTTTGACAACTCTGTCTACTCTTTGAATGTTGGGCTATGTGTTTGGAGCTTGGTGGATTCCTAAGCCAGTTAGAAGCAAAATCAAATGTAATACTTTAGTAAGAGTTAACTATGTGATATCAAAATATACTGGTTCAAAGTCCTTAGAGGCATAAGTCCTGATGGCAGATCCAAAGGACTCAAATCCACGCTTATCATTTACCCTTGGTGAAACCAAAAGAGGTTAACTAACTCTGTACAAGACTAGATTTTTCAAATATAAATGATAGTGGCAAGTCTGGCCTCAAACACACTGCTGACTGAGAGAGAGTTAGTTGGTCTTCTCAAGGGAGTCACACTAGGTATACTGACCAGGCCCCAGCGAATGAACTCACAGTGAGGAACATCTGGGGATACAAACTTGACTTGATAGGCCTTAGCATGTATGACGGAATACATGAAATCTGGAGGGATGGCTATGGAGGGATGCAGATAGGGGAAGGGGTCTAAATATGATTAAGATATGTTAGATGAAATGCACAAAAAGTTGCTAAAATGTACATTGAAGAAAAACAAGTCAGTGATGATTTTTCACCGTTGCATGTTTCTGTGGGGAGTGTCCAATACCAGCTTCCTTATCCCAAGGGATAGTGAGGACCATGAGCCCGAGACTGCTAAGGTTACTTTGAGCTAAGGACACCTTATCCATCATTCCAGAACAGTGATGGTCTGTAACCCATTATTCATGCCTTCCAGGCAGTATTCATAAAAGCAAAAACCCCAGAGGAATAACATTATTATTAGCTGCATTGCCCTGATCTGACCCAGTGTGTTAATCAACTGGTGTCCAGGGCTGGGAAGCACAGCTGAGAACCCTGATCTAGACATTTCCTTCTTGTGACTTTGTTCTTTCTCTTTGTTTTATATCTTTAATAAGATCTCCACACACATCTGTCTTGCAGCTTGGTCTTTTGAGCTGATTCAGCAAACAATAATTAAGCCTCCAACTACTGTCCATTTCATTTGCTGGATGACCGTGCCTCATTACATTTTGGGGGTGATGTGAGGCTCCCGCTACCAGTGTAACTTAGACTGAGCCATGGGCAGTGTAACTCCAATTTTACTCTTAATTCCAACTCTAGTTACACTGTGGGATTTCTTTGCCTTTACAATTGGTCAATTCTTATACTTTTAATTATTAAAGGAAAGCAAGCATTTCCTTAATCTGTATAATGCTAATTTTTTCTTCCCTTCCCTTATAAATTATTTCAGCCATTTATGACCACAAAGGGATTGTGGGAAGTATTTCTTCAGAGAATCATTTCCAATAGAGCTTACTTTCCCATGATGGGTAGGAGAATTCAGAATGGCTCAGTCACAAACTTGGGGTAGGCTGTGACTTCTTTCAGGCATGATGTCCTCTCAACATTTCTGACAATCTAGTGAGAAGTATTTTCCCAAAGGATCTATATGAATTTGTCATGTGGATTATTCCACAATTTCCTTCCATGAGACTGGAACACATTACACCAATGAATGCTCACCTGCACGGATATTCCACAGTTCTTGCTGTACTTGCTATTTACTTGCATATTTCTATTCCAGGTATAGACTTCTGAGAGGAAAGTGGAAAACAACAGTATAACTCTGAAGTTGAAGTGTGAGCATTACTCTAGTTACTTTAAACACTTTAAGATATATGTTACTTTGCTAAATTATATGATGTTGAAAGTCAACAGGAAAGTCTCCTCCACCTGAAGAAGTGGTCACTAGAGGCCTCTAGTCTGCTAGAGGACTGGAATTCCATTCTCTCCCAAAACTCAACAACTTTGAAGGATTCCCAGGGTTCTTCTGCATTCCATTACAAGTAACCAAATTTTTGCTGATAACTCATATTCCTGACACTACGAAAAAAAATTTAGAATAGGAAAATGGTCATGGCTCCAAGCTCTAGTGCACAAATTATAGAGTGAATTGATTTTACAATTTAATCTGATGTATTCAATGTTTGGAATGAAATTTACTTAAGGCACTGTGGAACATCAGACAGCAGTGTGGTCTTTGAGCTGTGAAGGCTTCCTGTAGAAGTTGATCTGATGATGTGGAATGAATTGGTACCAGTAGAGGTATAAATAGGCCTAGGGTTCTGACTGATCAGGAGCACGGGTTAGCCCCCAAAGCTTTGAATGAATGAGTTGCTAGTTCTAGCCTGTTGTTTGCTGACTGGACTAATTTTGGCTAGACAGTTCACCTCAGTACTCTCACTGGTAACATGATGGTCATACTTAACACAAGATGTTCCTAATACTATCAAGACAACATGTCAAACACTCTATGTGATGCCCAGAGCACATAACAGTTGTCAATTTTTTTTTCTATCATTTTATTCTCTTCCTGCCACAAGTTGATGATTTGGCACAAAAGACAGATTTCTTTGTAGTCCTGATTCCACTGAAGAAGAGATGATACTTTTTAAAAAAGTTATCTTTAAGGTGCTGGTATTTAAAATTTTCCATTGTATTCCTTTTAGGGAAACTAATAAATATTTCCAAAAGCATAGGCTTCTAGAATGTCCACTGACATAGCAGAAAAGCTTTTTAGTATTTAAAGTCTTTTGCCTTTCCTCTAAACTTGGATTGTTGGAGAAAAAAATCCTGATGTCATCAATCGTTTTTGTAGTATCTGCCCTTACAATTTGAGAGGCCTGTAATTTGAGGAGCAAAGATGAGCTGTAAAAAATCAGAGTGTAATTGGTAGATACAATATTGCTTAATGTGATTTAACTGTGACATACGACAATTCTTCCTTGCAGGGCAAATTTAAGTCCTTTATGTATTTTAATCATGTCTAAAAAGGGTGAAATAGTTGAATTGATATAACTTTTTTAAAGAAGAAATTACTCAGAAATAGGTAACAGGTTAAAGCAAGGCATGGTGGCACACATCTTTAATCCCAGCACTCTGTTTGTTCTAGTCCAGCCTGGTCTACACAGTGAGTTCCAGGCTAGCTGGAGCTACCGGGAGACGCTGTCTCAAAAAGACCAAAAAAAAAAAAAGGCAAATGGTTGATTGGTTGATGATGGTAATAGGGTCTGGTTGATGATGGTAATAGGGTCTGATTCAGGCTAGTACAGACATCTTTAATTATTTTTCTTTCTTTTAAAAAAGTTTCATCAGTTTACCAGAATGACTGAAAATACAGTTTTACAGAAGAGTCTTCCCTTTTTTCTGGAGAAGTTGAAGGATATGTTGAGACTGCTGCTTTTCCTGTTTCTTATGATTTACTAATGATGATTTCATTTGCTGTTACTTTTTCCTTAGTTCCCCTTAGTTTGAAAGAGATTTTAAAGATGCCTCTAGGTATATCATAATTGTTTTCCATCAACCATTTTACCTTCTGGCTTCTGTGCATGTCCCTGTTAAGTAAGTGTTTGTGAAAGCAAACTTATCATTCTGATTGTCCACTGTGACTTTCCTAGCTAGATTCTTTGTCATTTATTTCCATTTACCAAACATGCCTCCAGCTTTTCATTTCAATACAGTGATGCTTGCTCATGGGGGAAAGAAAGAACTTACTGCTAATAGAGACTTTAAAAGAATTCAGCTTTTTTGGGTGCAGTACTTCTTTTTGATTTTCAAGAGTGAAAAATCCTGTTTTGGAGGGAATTATCAGCTAGATTTAAATTTTCACCCTCTTTCCAGAGTGGTTGAGAATTCACATATCCCCATCCCACTGTTTTTATATATATTTTTAAAGACTGGTTTAGAAACAGTTGTATTTTCTTCTCTTCTATTGTCTGACCTAAAGAACACAGAATAATATCTTAGTGGCTGTGCTCTGGGGCAGTTCACATTTAGTTTCTCATTCGCTGGCATTTCAGAACTTCTTGAATATTGATCTTCAGCTTTTGGACCATGTAGAAGCAGTAAAACTGGGCTCATTCTAGCCTCTTCCAGGAAACATGCAGAAAAGTGGGCAGAAAAACACCTGTTTACAGTGAATGTGTGTCTCCTGAATAGTTCATAAACACTGTTGAAATAGAGAAACAGAAAAGCATTGTGATGAAAACATCTGTTCATTCTAAAGAGAAGCCCCCTCATGCCTCTATAATTCCCACTGGGAACTGTTCTGAGAAATAGATTAATTCATATCTTGATTGTGAAATACTTTCTCAGGGCAAAATTATGAGGCAGCCTAAACTCTAGATTCCAGCATTCACAAGTAAATACTCTGAGCTCAAGGTAAACAGCTGCCAGCGGCAGGCTCTTCTCTTGCATTATGTGCTATATCTGACTGTTTTGGGTGCTATGCTTGCTGAAAATACAAGGTCAGGGTAAAGTCAATCATGACATCCATTCAAAAGAGACACTAAATAGCTGGGAATGGTGGCCCACGCCTTTAATTGCAGCACTAGGGAGCCAGAGGCAGGCAGATCTCTGTGAGATAAAGGCTAGCCTGTTCTACATGGTGAGTTCTATCGGGGCCTATTGGGGCGACAGGGAGATCCTGTCTCAAAAAGACCAGAAAGATTGAGATATCTGCTTATCTGGCAGATCAATCTACAACACTGTGAATGCAAACATGAGATTTTTAAAAAATTTTAATTGAATTTTTGTGTATTTCATACAGGAATATCTCAATCAATCTTAATCATCTTTATACCCCCTTCCCACTGGCACCTTCCCACAGCCCCCACACTGGAATTCAAACATTCTGTCATTTCCTTTAAGGTCTATTGTGTCAAGTTAGTTTTCCCAGATGCTCCTCGGTGCAAGTTCATCTTCTGAGGTACAGTCAGACTGTCTAGAGTCTCTAGCTTTAGGAAAATCAGCTATTCCTCACCCAGCAATAATAAGCTGCCAATATTTCTTTAGCTAAGATTGGGGTCTGTAACTTGCTATGTAGACCAGCCTGGGCTAAAACTCACAGAGATCCACCTGCCTCTGCCTCCTGAGTGCTGGGATTAAAGGTGTGTGGCACACCTGGCAAGTTTGCATTTTCCACTTAGTGTAAGCTTTATAATCTGATTTTGTTTATTTGTTTGTTGTTTCTTTTTGAGAAGGATTCTCACATTGTGGACCTAGCTTTTGGAACTCAAAGCATTCTTTTGGCTTCATCCTTGTAAGTGCTTGGAATCCATGTGTGAGCTCCCCCCCCATTTGGCTATGATCTGGCCTTTTCCCCAAGTATAGTCATTTTGTTATACATCTACATTGTATGATATTCTATTGTGTCATTAAGCAGTAGTTTATATGTACATTGATCAATAGGTATTCAAGATTTTTTCAATTTGCTGCTCTTGTAAAATGAAGATGTCATGAAAAGTCTTAACACAGATCTTTGGTCATAAATGTGGCTTCATTTGCTGGGGTAAATACCTAAGAATAAAACAGATGTGCAGTTTGATCAGTGACTATTTGCATCTGCTTTCCATAGTTGTGTTTTCTATGTTCTTTGATCAGTGAATGAGAACTCCGTTTGCTCAGAATGTTTCTCAGCACTTGGCATATATATCCAGCATGTTTAATGTTTGCTATTTGAATGAAATGTATAATGGAATCTAACTTTGATTTTAATTTTCCTTAGTGATTTAGTATGTTGGACATTTTATCCTGTATTTATCATCTTGGTGATGTTTCTGTTCAGACCTGTTCATTTATCTTTCTCTGTCCTATTTACAACAGAGTGTTCTTTATATGTGTTGGATATCAGTCCTTTACCAATGTGATTCATAAATACTTTTTCCCAGTTTATGGATTTTATTAATTTTTTTAAAAAAGAATTTTATATTTATCTTTATTTTTTGTGTGTGAGTATATTGCCTGCGTGTAGGTGCGTGAACCACTTGCATGCCTGCAGAGTTCAGATGATTCCCTGGAGCTGGAGCTACAGGTGGTTATGAGCTGCTATGTGAGTGTTGTGAACCAAACTCAGGTCTGAAAGAGCAATGAGTCCTCTTAACCACTGAGCCATCTCTCCAGACCTTTAGTTTTCATTTTTAACAATGTCTTCTGAAGAAGAAAATATCTTAACTTTCAGTTCAAGTTTAAGGGTTTTATTAATTGTGCTTTTATTAATTGTGCTATTAATTGACATTGCTTCTGGGAAGCTTCTCTTCCATTTCTTTTAGTTTTAGGCTTTCTTGCTTAACCCATACATATGTGATCTATGTGCAATGAGCATTTCACTAGATAGAGGCTGTTTCTTTCTTTTGTTACTTGTTAGAGAGTTTTAAATAAGGAGTGCATATATGATTTCCAAATGATTTCTTCAGCTCGATCATTATTTTTTCCTTTTGTTTGTCGATATGATCAAATACACTTATTTTAAAATGTTGAATTGACCTGGAACTTTCAAAATAAAAAATAAACCCAATGCATTGCAATGTGTGAAATATTTTAGGCATTATTAGCTTTGATTTGATAAAGAATTACATTTTTGCACCTGTGTCTCTAAGAGATTTTGGTTTGTAGTTTTTTTGAAAAAAAAATGACAATTAAAATCAATTTCATTTTGTTTATTGTTGTGAATATCTTACATGAGTATATTCTTTGAATTAGTTCCATGCCTCACCTCCAAGTCTTCTCCTAACTTATCCCATGTCACCACCCAACTCCATCTCAATTTCTTATCCTCTGTTTTGAATATATATATAAATGACAGTGAGTCCATTTAGTGATGCTCTTGTGTACCCATGTTTAGGACTTCCCACTTGGAATCAGGTAACTTCTCAAGGAGCTAGTCCCTAGATGAAACTGATTCCACCTCACTCAGCATCCATTAAGGACTTGTAACTCTTTACAAGAGCATTCACCTTGGCATGTCAACTGGTTTGCCATTATGCAGATCTTGTTAGATGACCATGTTGTGAAGATTTCATTGGTGCAGCTTCCTGATCATTTCTCGAATGCCTTAAATTGCAGCAGGTCATGAAAGACGCCATCAGAATCAGAGCTTCCTATGGAAAGCACTTGAAGGGAAAAGTCCATTTACTTCCAACCTGTAAGTCTGCTCGTGTTATTTTATTCTTCTTAAGTGATCATTGAAACTTACTTATTTCAATGAACTTTCCATT
The DNA here is from genome assembly GCF_000622305.1 of Nannospalax galili. Classification (NCBI taxonomy): domain Eukaryota; kingdom Metazoa; phylum Chordata; class Mammalia; order Rodentia; family Spalacidae; genus Nannospalax; species Nannospalax galili. The sequence goes on along the minus strand of NW_008333887.1, from coordinate 1,195,769 downwards.
TCTAGGCTGCTAATTTTTTTGGTGTGTACATTTTTCATGCTATTTTCTTACTATCATTTAAGTATCTGTAGAATTTCTAGTATTTTTTACTTTCTTCTCCCATTGTTATACTTGATAAAGGATTATGAATTTTATTTCTCTTTTGGATTAACTAGCTTTTAATGTACTTGATCTATTTTTACTGTTTGTCTTTATCTTTTATATGTTTTAATCCCATCAAATATTTTTCTTTTCACATAATATAGTTTTCCAACCTAGAAATTATATGTCTCTTTTTCATGTCATTTATTTCCTTGTTTAATATTTTCAACATCTTCAATGTTTTCCTAGTAACAGTTATACCAATTGAAATGTCAATACTTAAACTTTCCATTATTTGCTTAATACATGTTTTATTTATTGATTATTCTGTTCAGTGTAGGAAATAGTTTAGTGGGTTTTTGTATGATGAGTTTTATTGACTGATGTACATTCTAATTTTTACCTTTGCTGGTAGATTTTTGAGCACGAAAAATATTAATGAATTTGATTCTGGTCTATGAGTAAGTTACATGAAACCTTTTGCTGTTTGCTTTATCGTTGTTTAACTCTTCTTTAAACAGAAGAGCCATTTTAATGTGTACAATATCAACAATGGTTTTGTCCACTAGTGATGTAAAAAGTAACCATCCAAAAAACTTTATCAAAAAAACAAAGAGTAGCAGAAACTTGTAGCACAGTGCCCCAGAAGGGAACAGTCCCGAGAGTCTGCATTTCTTACTGGTTTCCTATTTTTTCAAAAAATTTTTGATAAGTATAATTTAATTATAAGAGAACCATCTTCTATTTTCAGAACCTTAACAAATAGTCAGAGAGAATTAATAAATCTGAAGAGGGAGTTAGGTTAGCTTTAGTGAGAGACTAAGGAAAGAAAAGAGTGAGTTTGTTTATTCATTTTTTAAATTAAATTTTTTTGTGAGCACAGAAGCTAATGTGTTCTCTTTTGACATTCTCAAATAGTTATATCATTGTATCTTGCTCATATTCAGCCTCCTAGTCCCATCCTCACCTCTCATCCCCACACCCTCACACACACATACTGGCTTGCATTCACTTTTGAATCATTCGAATTTGAAGTACTTAAAGTAAAAATTACTTGTAGGGCATAAGTTTCAATTTTTTGGAACTCAGAAATGAGCTCTGGACCAGAGATATTAGCTAAAGCTGTGGGTTTATACAATTGTATGCTTAGATCTCTTAAACAGTTTTTGGATTTATTTATTTTTTTTATATGTATGAATGTTTTCCTTGCATGTATGTAAATGCACCCATGCATGCAATGTACAAGTAGGCCAGAAGAAGGTGTTAGGTCCCCTGGAACTGGAGTTACAGATGGCTGTTACCCATCATATGGGCATCATGCGGATGCTCAGACCTGAGCCCAGGTACTCTGCAAGAGCAGCTAGCGCTTTTAACCACTGAGTCCTCTCTCCAGCCCCTATTTAGAGCTTTCTCTTTTTTAATGTACCTTCTATGTACATACAGAAAGTGTGCATTCTTTTTTTAAAATTTAATTTTTTCATTTTGGGGAACTTCATACATGAGTATTTTTTATCATTATTTCCATCATTCCCAGTCTCTCACCAATGCCTCCCATGTCACCTCATTCCCTCTCAGTTTCTGATCTTTTTCTTTAATTATTATTGCTAAATATACAAACATGCATGCATGCATATATTTAGATATACATATATTTATACATTTATATACATTAAAAAGCACTGAATCTATTTAGTGGTGTTCTTGTGTACCTGTGTTTAGGACTGTCGATTTGGGATTAGATAAGCTCTCATGGAGCAAGTCCCATGAGAAAACTGATTCTTCCTCCCTCAGCATCCATTGATTGCCTACAGTTCTTCATCTTGAAATTTCCTGCATCTACCTTGGGATGTCAACTGGTTTTGTTGATATGTAGATCTCTTTAGACTACCACACTGTGGAGATTTCATTGGCAACTTCCCTACCATGTCTAGAATGCATTAACTAGCAGCAACTGTCTTGTCCCTCTGGTTCTTACATTCTTTCTGCCTCCCTCTTCCATCACAGTCAGGGACCATCATGGTATAGAGGTTGAATTGTAGATGTATAACTAAGGGCTGGACACCATCCAGTCACTTGCTCTCTGCATGTGACCAGTTGTGGAACTTTGTAATGTTCTCCATCTGTTGCAGAAAGAAGCTTCTTTGATGAGTAGTGAGAGATGAGCTTGTCTGTAAATATAAGGATATGTATGTAGACTACATTAAGAAATAATGTTGGTAGTTTCAGAAGGAAAATTACAGAAGTAGGATTTTTTTCTAAGGTCTATGAACTTTTCAGCAATGTGTATTTGGTTGTGTTTACAGTACCACATCTAATTTCCTTCCAATTGAGTGTGCTTTAACTCCAATTAGACAGCTGTTGGCTACTCCCAATATAAAAGTGCCACTACTGTACCAATAGAATTAGTTTGCTGGACCAGCTATTGCTGTTTAGATCACTTAATTCTTAGAAATTTATCCTGATGGTTTCAATTTATCTCCTTCAATGGACCAACTCGAATACCAAAATCACAGGTAAACAAACACTTGCCTTTTTGCCTTGTAATAAATTACAGCAAAAATCATCTATCTTATGTATTTATCATCGTTTTCCATATTCTCAAATGTTCTTAAGTTCATGCTTACTCTGTACGTTTTCCATATTTGCAATTAACTTTCTCTTCGCCACTGCTGCCTGTGGTTCTAACTTCATCAATCATTTATTTACCATCTATATCTATCTATCATCATCATCATCTATCAACTGTCTGTCTTTGACAATTGAATAATAGTGGTCATTCTCCAATACTAAAAAATTCCAACTTTAAAACTGAACAATAATGCTTAAGAAATTCTGTGAAGATGAAATCTTTGGAAGCTCACTGATTTTTCCCACTCATTTTCTTAACAGTCTCTGATAATCAAAAGTTTTACATTTTGATTAGTTTTAGTTTATACTATAGCTTTCTGCATTCTGAGGTCTTTGCCTGCTCCCATGCATACTCTAAGTTCTTACTTGGCTAACTCAGTGTCTGGTATGTAGTAGAAACTCAGCAAATCCTTGTTGAATAACTGGCAAATAATGTGCAGTAACTGAGTGAAAGAGAAGATTAATTACACAGAGCATCACATGTTCCTGGCTGTCATCCCTGCCTACTATTTCTTCTCTTTCTTCCTTTATTACACAGAGCTTTTACTTCCTCATTACAGAGATGAGCTTCATCATAGATCTATCCTTTTTCTCATTGTCTTCAACCAAAATATTTTCTTTTATGCATTCAAATTAAAGATATTAGTTAACCTCTTAATATTTCATGTATTTAACTAGAATTCAGAATCTATTTTTATTCATATTAATATAAAACCTATCTGCAATGAACACATATGTCAAGTGTGTGATGATATTTTACACATGAATATACATCACTTACCCATATTATGAGCAAAATATACAACCATACTCTTATTCTAGAAAGTTCTCTCATGATCCTTCTCAGTAAATCCCTTCAAACACTCACCAAGATATAGAAGCTGTTATTTTCTTCTACTATAGATTATTTTTATACCTTAAAAGTGATTATAACTGAGAACATGAACATAGGAAAATGTATGCGCCTTTAGTATTTTGGTTCACCGAGCATGTCTTGCCATTAATTCATGCTATTTTAAAGCAATATTTTGTTATAGTTTTAGTATTAAATAATAGCTCATGATATGGACATTCTGTATTTTGTTAATTTGTTCTCATTGGTCATGTCTCACTTCTGGCATTAGGAAGAAACTGCTAGGAACATTATTGTGTAATTTTTCTAAGGGTCCATGATTTTATTTCTCTTGAGGAATAATATAAATGTGATGTTTTTGGTGTTAGAGTATGTGCATGCCTACATTTGTATGAAACCAGTCTTCATCTCCAAATTGCATATGGCATTTTACATACTGCTAAGCACATGAGTGCTGTACTGGTTCCATCCTTACCTGGTCTTCCCAGATTTTTTTCCATGAGTGTGTAGTCAGAGCTTAGTATTTATTTGAATTTCCATGATGACTAATAGCATTCTTTGATTGGAAATTTTTATATTATTTTGCAAAGTGTCTGTTCAAATATTTTGATCACTTTTTAATGTTATCTTTTTACTGAATTGTGGGAGTTCTTTCTTTGTGTTTCCTAGATACAATGTTTTGGCCATGTAGGGATTTTGTAAATATTTTCTTCTAAACATAAACATTTTCTTTTCTTTTTGGGGGGCTAGAGAGATGACTCAGCAGGTAAGAGCACTGGCTGCTCTTCCTGAGGACCTGGTGATAGGTTTATAGCACACACATGGAGACTAACAATCATCCATATCTCCATATTCAGGGGATCTGATGCCCATCTGTGCCACTGCATGCCTGTGTGCACTTACATACATGCAGGCAAAACACTCATATGTAAAATTACAAAATAGTAATGATAAACCAGATGCTTAATTTTTTTGTCAATTTATTTGTATTTTTTGTGCATGAGTGTTTTGCCTGCATGTATACCAGTGAACCACGTGTGCAATACCTGTGAAAGGCAGAGAGGACACTGGATGTCCTGTAATGGACGATGATTAACCACCATGTGTGTGCTGGGAATCGAATTCGGGTCCCCTAGAATAACAACAAGTGCTCTTAATTGCTGGTCCACTTCTCCAACCACCCCCCAACTTGTTCTCAACAGTGTTTTTGATAATGCAAAGTTTTACATCTTGTAGTATGGGTCTTTAACATTCTGGGTTTATAACTATAGTTTACTGTATCCTAAGAGATCTTTGTCCACCAAGAATGAAAGTATATTTTCTTGACCCAATATTTTACTTAAATGTAGAATTTAAGGCTAAGTTCAATGAAAATTATTTGAAAAAAACAAGTGAATATTCAGCTATGTTCAAAATTAGATAACAGATATTTAAGATATTTTATTTATTATTTTTACTTTATATGTATGAGTGTATTGCCTGCATTTATATAAGTGCACTCATGCTGTACAGTGGCTGCAGAGGATAGAAGAAGGGGTCAGATCCCTTGGAACTGGAGTTACAGGTGGTTGATAACCACCATATGGGTGCTGGGAACTGAACCCATGTCCTCTGCAAGAGACAGCCAGTGCTCTTAACTGCTGAGTCATCTCTCCAACCCCAAAATGACAAAAATTTAAGGAGATAGAATTTGATGATTATATTTTTCAGGGAAACTAGTAGAGAAACCTTGATGTAATCACTGCTCAAAATATGGGATGACTTATACTTAATTTGAACCTCATTTCCTAAAAAAATAGTCATAACCAAAAACCACAAAATTTGAAAAGTACACTTGCCATTCCCTCCTCATTGAAAACTAAATAATTTCACTGGCTCACTCTCTCAGGGTTTGACAAAATACTTTTGTTTCGCTTTTGCTTCTTCACTTGCTAAAAATAAAGAGAAGCAAGGTTTTGTGTCTTACAGTGGACTATGCTGGGGTTGTAATTTCAGTCTCTATTAAAATTGTGGAGGAAGGTATCTGTACACTAAGGCTGTTTCTGCTTTCATAGGGTGGGTCACAGGGTAAGAAAGAAACAATGGTAAAGCAGTTCTTCATGATTAAGGCATGGCTGATGCAAAGGTCTTCTGTTATATGTGTTTGCAAATCTAACCCCGAATGTATAGTTACTCTAGTCATGGGCAGTAATGTAAGCAGGGTACATTGTAAACATTGGTGGCTGTTAAAAGGGGGCATGTCCAGGTCACACCCCTACCCCACCTGGCTGCTTGCTTGTGAGTGTGCAGCATGCTACTTTTTAATTTTAACTTGGCCACTTTGGGGTCTTGTGAGGGGAAAACATGGTAGAATGGTGTGGTCTTGGAGACTATAACATGAATGAGAGAAATCCTGCTGTGCCTCCTGCCCAGGACTGCTATGCCTAGACACACTGTTAAGAAAAGGTCACTAACTAAGAATGCCAAGTTATAAAAGTGTAGGAGATAGCCATGACAACACATAAGCAATTCTCAACATAGAAACACAAGGATAACAAGAAAATGTAGTATAATGCCTCCTAAAGTTTATACCTCTATAGTAATAGACTCCAAAGACATCAAAGACGATGAATTGTATAGCAAAGAATTCAAAACATGGATTTAAAAAGAGGTCAGTGCATTACAAGACCACATCTGTAAACAGTTAAGGATATTCATGGAGAATATGAATCACAGGCAGTTAATCACAGGAGACACCTGAATGAGGTGCATGACTGTATAACATACGAAGAGAGGGGGATTGTGAAAGTAAGCCAAAAAGAAACTTTGGAAATATGAAGCTCAAACACTCAGCTAGAAAACTCAGTTGACAGTCTCAGCAACAGACTAGCTCAGATAGAAAAAAAAAACATAAAGGCAAGACTTTTGAAATATTAGTGTCAGGCAGAAAGAAAGAAAGAAGAAAGAAAAAGAAAGAAAGAAAGAAAGAGAGAAAGAGAGAGAAAGGAAGGAAGGGAGGAAGGAAGGAAAGAAAGAAAAAAAGAAAATTTAGAAAGAATGAAGAAAAATAGGGGAGCTTTGGGGTACCCTTAAAAAAAAAAACAAATATCCATCTCATTGGCATACTTGGGGGAGAACTTCTCCCTCCTCATGTTTAAGGGCACAGAAAAGGTGTGGGAGGGAGGCAGTGGTGAAGTCATATGATTAATATGCATTGTATAAATGTATGGAACTTAAAGTAATAAAATTATTTCTGAAATAAAAGGAGAAAGCCTCTTAAATAATATAAGGAAATATTCAAAATATTGGGAAAGAAATGGACATCTAAGCATAGAAAGCACCCCAAATACACACGACCATAGAAAGAATTCTCCACTACATATTATAGCTAAGTTGTTAAATGTATAGGACCAACAAATAATATTACGATGTGCCAGACAGAAGTGCCAAGTGATATTTACAGGTAATCTTACTAGACTGACAACAGTCTTTTCAGAAGTAACTCCAAATGCCAACAGGGCATGGAATGGTATATTTCAGCTCCTGAAAGAAAATAACCACCAACCAAGCTTTTTATACCTAATAAAACTGTCCATCATTAAAGAGAAGCATAGACATTCAATAATGAGGCTAAATTAAAGAAGTTCATGACTCCCTTAGATCATGACTCCCTGAGATCAAAATCACAAAAATGTTTAAGGGACTCCTACCCCCAGAAAAGAAATTAGATAAACACAGACATTAGAACATGCTACTAAATCCTGCTAGAACTATACATATGCCAATGAAAAGTAGGACAGAATCAAGTATTACCAATACAATAAATCATCAAATTTACAAAATAAATATAAGGAAAAGATGACCATAATATATCTAAAACTACTAGAAGAAAAACAGCAAAATGACAGAATCAAGTCTACCACTTTCACGAGTAACCCAAAGTTAAGAAGTCTTAGTTCTCTCATTAAAACAGACTGATTAATGCTTCTACACAGCTGTAAAGCATATAAACCAAGTGATGACCAGCCCTGCAAATAATCTCCATTGGTGCAGTGCTGATGCTTTCATCTTGGGGTTCATCAACAGCCGTCTAGTTGGATATAAGGCCTGCTCAATGGAAGGGATCTCATGCATAGTACTGTAAACCTAGCCAAGTATGTATAGTTGAGATGTCATATACTCTAGAGAAAACCTACATCTGTCACTTTCCTAGAGCAATGTAATTTCCTACTGTGTTCTACTCTAAATACATACCCTTATATTTACAGTGTACCTCTCACCTCTCATCAAAGAAGCTTCTTTTTGCAACAGATGGCGACTATTATGAACTTCTACAGCTGATCAAAGGCAAAGGATATGGGTCTGTGACTCATCTACAATGTGTCCTCTACATCTAAGGATTAGGAAATATCATGGACAAAGAGGCAGAAAGAATGTAATAGCCAGAGGAACAAGACACCTGCTGCAAGTTAAATGCATTCTAGGCATGACAGAGAAAGAGAAACTGTACAAATGATACCCCCATCATGATAGTCTAGCAAAATCTACATATAATGACAAAATCAGTTGACAGGCCAAAGTATATGGAGGATTTTTTAAGGGTCCCATCTCAAGATGAAGAGCTACAGGCAATCAATGAATTCTTAGGGAAGGAAAATCATTTTCTCCAGGGACTAACTCCTGGAGCAGTTACCTAATTCCAAACCAACAGCCGTAAACACAGGCACACACAGAGACATCACTAAATGGACTCAGTACATTATATACATATACATGTATGTATATATTTAACATTAAAAATTAAAGAAGACAAGAAATTGAGAGGGAGGGAGGTGACATGGGAGGAGTTGGTGGGGCGAGTGAGAAGCATGCAAATAATGCAAAGACTATGATATTCACAAAAATAAAATAAAGAAAAATCCTGGAGGCTGGAGAGATGGTTTAGCAGTTAAGAGCAATGGCTGCTCTTGTTGAGAAATCAGTTCCCAGCACCCACATAGCAGCTAATAACCATATGTAGCTACAGTTCTAGGGAATCCAATAACCTATCTGGCTTCTGTGGGCATTGTATGCATGGGTATTTCATTCGTGGTAACACTCATGTACATAAAATTAAAAAAAAATGACCACAACTGGATATTTTAAAAGCAAATACTCAAATGAAACCTATAGAAACATACTTCATCTTAGAGGACATAAACAGAATGGAAGGATGAAAAATGAAATTTGAAGCATATGTGATCCCAAAGCAAGCAAGAATAGACAAACTATGTAGACTAACAGACAAAATGTGTTAGAAAAGTAAACTATAATATATTGATCAAGGAGACAATTTGTCAAGAAAATACAATGATAAATTTATATGCACTGAGAATCAGAACACGTAACCCTATAAGAACAAACACTGTTAGGCATAAAAGAGTGATTAGGTCCCATTGTAGTGAGTGACTTTAATACTAATTTGCTACAAAATAAGAAAAATATTAAAATTCATGTGGGGGTACAAACACCCTCAAGAATCCAAGGAAACCTAAGCAGAAAGCAATGCTGACACTTGATGCCTGTGGTGGTTTGAAAGAGAATGTCCACCATAGACTCTAAGCATTTGGACTTTTCATCCCCAGTTGGTAGCACTGTTTTTGGAGGTCTTAGGAGGTGTGATCTTGCTGAAGGAAGCAGATCACTGAAAGTGGGCTTAAAGAATTCTTAAGCCTTGCCAGATCTCAAGTCACTCTCTGTTTCTTGTGCCTGCCAGAGATGTGAGCACTCTTCTTTCAACTCAGGCCACCTCTGCTACCATGCCTCCCAGCCATGATGGACTCTGATTCCTTTAGAACCTTAAACTCAAGTAAACTCTTCCTTTTATAAGTTGCCTTGGTCAGGGCGCTTTATCACAGCATCAGAAAGGTAACTAATACAAATGCTGGTGCATGATGCCTGATTGCAAAACATACCACAGAGCCAAAGCAGCATGTCACTTACAGGAAAGCAGACATGAAAGACCAGTCAACTGCCAAGTGAACTCAGAAATTAACCCATGTAGCTTCAGTCAGCTGGTCCTCAGGGGAAGCTTTAAAAACATACATTAAAGACAGTTTCTTCAATAAGTACTGATGGGAAAATTGGATATTCCCATGAACAAGACTGAAAAAAGACCATTATGTGAATTTACATAAAAAATCGAAGTGATGGGAGACATTAATATAAGACTTTAAACTTTTTTGAAGGTACTACAGTAAAACATAAAGGAAACACTTCAGGAAATTGGCATAGGTAAAGATTTCCTGGATAGGACTTCAAAAGTTCAGGAAACAAAAGCAAGAATTGATGGCTGTGATCACATCAAATTTAAGATCCCTGCACAGCCAAGCGAGTGGCAGAAGGAAGAGGCGACCTAAAGAAGTCCTTGTCATCTATTCATCTCACAGAATTAATATCATACGAACTGGAAAACTTAAGGAAAGAAGCAGTGCAGAGAATGTGAAGAAAACAACAGCCACACATCAAAGAAACACAAATGGCCAAGTTTATGAAGAAATGCTCATTTAGTAATCGAACAGTGCAGATTCAACCTTCACTGAGATTCCATTTCACCTGAGTCAGAGTGGACACTACCAAAAATGGTTAGAAAGGATTTGAAGAAAAAGGAGCCCTTAGCATCAATAGATTAATGAATAAAGAATTTAATACAATAATATTCAGCCATGAAGAATGAGATCCTGATATTTTACAGGAAAAGTGAATGGAAATGGAGGAAATAATGTCAAGTGAAATAACAAATAAGTTCAGTGTTTTCTTTATATATTGAAACAAAAATTAAAAATTGACCCAAAATAGAGAAACAAAGGGACATGTCAGGAATTTCGGCTTACATAAGCATGTTTTGAATGAATGGCACTTTGCTGATTGACTTGCATTAACTCTCTGAAGCCTGAAGGACAAATTGTGACATGGCATAAGGTGACACTGGTGATACTAATCCTGAACAATTTCCATGGGGCGATTGAACCCAGAAGATTCCTGCATTGCGTCATTTCTCTGCCACACACTGGCTCTTAGATTTCAGGTAGTTACTGACTATTCTGAACCTCAGATTCTGTGACATAGGACTGGTGACACTACTTATGTCACAGCAGTGGGTGAGGTTTACTGAAGTGATATGGGTACAAAGCCTGGTACTCAAATCAACATTCTATGAAAGGTAACTACTGTACTAAGCATGTAGTTCATAGTACTAACAGAAGCAGCTGCAGCAGCAGTAGAAATGCTACCTTGCTCTCTCTGGGCAGCTCTGGGCCAGAGGTAAACACCAAGCCTGTTTACAATGTTCACACAGTGAGGAAACATTTGTATCTCCTTCCCTAATTCACACTTAGGCGGAGACAGGCTGGCTCATCCTGAAGCTTTCCTGCCTTCTCCAACCTCCACATCAGTTGCCAGAGCCACACGTTCTTTGTCATCGCAGTTTCTTTTCAAAGACCTCCTCTGTCTCCATCTTTCTGAAAAATCAGCCTTTGGAGTCAGCACCTCTGGTGATGACTGGTATTGTCAGCTTTTCCCCATCCCTGAAGATCATAAAACCTGAGGGAAATGAAAAATTGTACCTTATCAGAGAAACGCAGTCTCCAGTCTTATTACTCCTTCAGGTTTATAATTAAAGCTGGCTGGAGGGGACAATGTTCCGCGGGCACCAGGGACATGTTCCCTCAACTGCACTGTGCTTTACTTACACTTGTTTAGAAGCAGAGATGAAAGCCTTAGAGCAAGCGCCTGGAGTGGGGAGAAGAGGCAGGGAGGAGCCAATGGCACACAGGCCCCTCTCCCTTCTGGACATCCAAAGCTGAGATTTGCAGAGCTTATTTCTGATGAGTTGAGCAAATAGAGATTTCATTTAAATGAAATTTAAAGGGTTAAATGTAGCTACCTGCAGACTGGGTTTGAAGTTTGACTTACTGTGAGGAATATACCAAGCACCTATATTTGCAAGATCTGCTGTTTGAGTCAGGGGACATTCACCTGGCATCTAGGGAGTGGCAAAGGCCTGGGGGTATGTAGTTCTCTGCTATCTATGTGCCCTTCTCTACAGTCAACAGTAAATCAAACCAAACTAACAGAAAACAACAGTAACTATGATTTTTTTAGCCCTCTTGACTCAGAAAGCATCTTTTTGCTATAAAAATTTTAAAATAACTGACTTAAAATTCTTATAGTGAACAAAAGCAAAGGTTAATTCAACAAATGTCTTCCAATAAAGAAACTAGTAGTGCTAATGAACATGTATTTTTGTTTTTAATAGCTTTAAAATATTAGAATTTTCTTTTTAATACTGCATTATGTTCCATAGCATTAATAAATAATCTAAAGTGCTGTTTAGTGATCTCTGAATTTGCTATTATAGAATAAGAGTGTCTAAAAGAAAGAAACATTGACATCAAATGAGATAGAGTAAATTACATTCTAATTTGGCCTCAGCTTTTGATATCTTTGTCTAAAGGATTTTTGAACTTAAAACAATAATTCAGTCATTTTTTTCTGTCTCTACCTTGTTTGCCTGGAATAATAGTAATAAGCTCTACTCCAAGTAACAGAGTTCATGAATTAAAAATTAGAATGTTCTTGAGAAAGAATCATGAAACAGTACCCTAGAAAAGAATTAAACTTCCAAAAATAACAACTCAGGAAACATTAATCTTTTAGGAGTATAATTATCAAAATTTTATTTAATCTCAATATTTTCTGGACCACAGTAGTTACACTATCAAGGAGATTCCCCTTGGTTATGAAAATAGAAATTCACTTTGAACTGAGGGATGATCTGACTCAATGAGAACCTTGCACTAATGACTATCTTCCTTAAGGGGAATCTAGAGGCTTCTTGCTGTCTTGTGGATGGCACGGGTCATTGATTCACATGTAGCCAGCCTATTTAAGATGAAGAAATCTTTGAAGACAGAAACAGAGAGATGAGGCTCAGGGATAGGGACTGAAGGAATCATAACTGTGCCAGTGGCCGTGGACGCTCTGTCAAGTGTCTGCTTCCCCTTCAAGTAGATTACCTTTAAGATAAGACAATCCCACACTCTTCAAAAGTCTTTTCTGTTTTTCTGTTTCATAATGGAGTTCTAAGCAGATTTATGATTTTTCATTTTACTTTAGCATTGAGAAAATATTATTTTCTAAATGTGCAACGACAATTGTGATTACTACTGTTTCTTACATGGAGAATTTAATGGAAGAGTAAGTCATAGGCAATATAACTTGAAAATCATTCTTGATATTCTCATAGCACTTTTGCCCAATTATTCATGTTAAATTAGTGGAGCTTAATTGTGTCTCTTAAAGGTTATTGTAGGTTTTATGAAAGAGTTACAGGAGCATAAATAAAATAAAAATATTCACAACTTTGCTAGCAAGAGATAGTATATGTTCATATACTTGCATATTTATTTCTAGTTGTCCAGGTTTTATGTATATTTGACATTTAATTAAGTGATGCAAACCTAGTACAGAATAAATGTGAAGTCCTTCCCCTTTCTTCTCGTATTGCTTATCCAATGTATTATGTTGCTGACTCCCTTAATAGAAACTTGCATAGATTCCACAGCATTTTTCTCATTTCCAATTATGAAAGCAAATGAGCAAGAAGCAAAAGCAAAATTTAAAATAGACTGCTGCCCTCTAAGGGGGAGAAATCTCTTTTTGTATTCTATTTGAAGCACTTTCCAGTCTGTCTCCAGCCAAGACTCAGAGGGACAGTATGGAGACAGAAGAGATTTAACTCTTGTTCTCCAGCACCCCAGAGGTGTGTGGTCTGCTCAAACATCCTTTTTCATTCCTAGCCCATGGTAATTGTGTTGGAAGATTATCTGTCTCTGGGCCAGAACCAGAACACTGAAATCTCAGTCCTCTCAGGGGATAAACACTATGCCTTTCCTGTGGAGGCTGAGCTCCACAAAGTGACTTCCAAATTCATTCCTTGTTTTGTTGCATTTCCCTTACTCTTCCAGTGTTCTTGGATACCAGTACATGTGTTTATGAGCTGTGTTAGAATATATTAATATGCTTTCCTTATTTGTCATAATGCTCTTTTCCAGTCACGTTGAGGCATCTTTCTGCCTCAACGTGTGTGTAAGGAAGGGGAATAGTGATAGGACAAATTCCTCCAGTAATAATTCAGCAAGAAAATGTTCAGCTTCTGGCTTCTAAAAATAGAATGTTTATAAAATACCCATAGTTTGAAAGCCAACCATTTTATAGAGAGATTATTTCAAACTCATTATATGAAGAATAAATTTAGAAAGATGCAGGTCACAGAGTCTATGAGAGGAAATGATGAGGAGCAGCAGCATTAAGAGAAAAATCTACCCTATCAGGACCCTGTGCTGATAGCATGGAGAATGGGAGAAAAGAGGAAGAAAGATAGAGCATGAAAAGTCACAGCTCTTCACTCTGAACTTTGACCTACAGGGTCAGAGGAGTTTTAGACAAGGTGAGGGAAATGCTGACAACATTTCTTTCCAATTCATGTTTGAAGATCATTGTCTCAAATGGTGATTCTAACAACAGCTTGGGGCATAAACACATCAAAGTTAATTTACGAGGGCAGCCTAGTTAGCTAGAAGAAAGATCAGAAAATCTTTCTGATGTGTTCCCAATTTTATAGAACAGGTATAGGATCCATATGTTCGCTATCTCCAAACAATGACTGACAACAGCTATAGTGAAAGACAGTAGTGGGCTTTCTAAAGAGACTTCTATGTGTAGGGATAAATGTCATGAGCTGTGTGGGACAAAGGTCACAGAAGAAGAAGAGAATATAGGACTGGAGGTTTGAGGTTTTTCCACAGCCAGTAGAAAGATGTGAAATCACCATTGTTCTTGATTAAATGAGACATGACACTACTGAGTTTTACCAGCAGGACTTCCAGTCAGACATTACTGAGGATCAACGATATACAAAGTCACTACACAGACTGAAAACTGCCCACTGATGTCTTCTTCATGTTGATGAGAATAGTTACGGTCACAGCCAAGAGATGCCATTGCAATCAAGAAAACAGATGAAGGATGACGTAAAACATTGGGTATTTAGTACAAGGGTATTTAACTAGAGATGTGAAACCTAATGTTTTAAGCAACTCAGTGTGTGTGTGTGTGTGTGTGTGTGTATAAGAGTTGGGATTGTACTTCTCAATATTTATGGCATTTGTTATAAAATATGTAGAAATGACATCAAATTTTATTTTTTTGTTACTATTACAAAAATGCTACATGTGCTAATGTTCTAAACATGTGCCTATGTGCACACACTCAACAGTGTGATTAAAATGTATTTTAAACCCTACGTCCCTGTTCAGCATGGAAGGAGCCAGAGCCGTCTGTGTCCCTATTACCCATTGGCAATTTGGGTAACCCCTTCAGAGGATGGTATGATAAGAATAGGAGGTAGGAATTGGCTATGCAGTTAAGGTAAAAAGACCCCAAAGAAATGTAGCCAGTTTCTTGGCTAAAAGTCAAAATGTCTTTGGGCCTGTTAGCAACATACTCTGTTCCAAAGGCCAAAAATGTCAAAAGTATTTGGGAGCTTTTATCTAACCCTTAAAAGATTTTAGGGTTACCTCTTCAGAGGGGGGAATTTTGGAGGGGGGGAGAGTCGGCATGGATTTGATCAAAACACCTTATATAGATGTATGAAATTCTCAATAAAGTTTGTAAAAATTAAAAAAAAAAATTAGAATAGAATACCAAATAAGAAAACTGTCTGGGGACTGGGTCTGGTTGGAACATGCCTTTAACCCCAGGACTCAGGAAGCCAAAGCAGGTGGATCTCTGTGGAACAGAGTGATATAGTGAGATTCTGTCCCCCCAAAAAGAAAGAATAAGGTTGAAGAAATGTTTCAGTGATTAAGACTGCTTACTGCTCTTCCAGAGAACCTGAGTTTGCTTCCTAGCACCTGTATCAAGTAGCTCACAACTGGCTAAAATTTCAGCTCCAGGGCATTCGATTCCTTCTTCTGGCCTCCGTGGGTACCTTCACATATATGGTATTTACTCACACAGACACACAGATACACAGACACACAGACACACAGAAATAATAAATCTTTAAAAAATTAAGTTAGCACCTCATCTCATATCTCTCTGTCTCTCTCTCTCTCACACACACGCACACACAAATTTTGGAAGGGGTTGCAGGTATAGCTCATTGGTAGAATATTTGTCAAGAATGTACAAGGTCCTGGATTGGATCTCTAGCACTGTGAAGGAACAAAAAAATCCTTGCATAAATTCTGGATATTAAAGACGTATACTTCATGTCAACAACAAAAATTATAAGAACACTAAAAGAACATGCAGGATAATATGTTTATGACTCTGAGAAACTGGAGGCATTCTAAACCAGACCCAAAGTACAAACAATATGAAGGAATAGATTGCTAAGCTTGACTCCATGAAGCTGACGAGCTTAAACTGATGAAAAGTTCTACACAGCAAACAACATTATTGGATTGATAAATTGAATATGTACAGATTTAAGTAAAGAGTTGAGTGACAGAATAGGAGATGATATTGTGATGCATATAACACAGAAAGAGGTATGTTGGTGCACATCTTTAATCCCAGCATTTGGGAGGCTGAGGCAGGCAGATCTCTGTGAGGCCAACTTGTTCTATATAGTGAGTATGGGGCCAGCTGGGCTATAGGGAGACTCTGTCTCAAAACAAACCAAAAAAGAAAAATTCCATAAGTCAAACAGGAACATGAAAAAATAATAGGTTATTTATAGAAAACTATACTTGGCCAAGGAAGTAGTTTTACCAGTTATCAAGAAAAATTGATTATAACATTTCTTTTTAAAATTTCATTTATTTATATATTTATTGTGTGTGTTTGTGTACTGTATATGTGTGTGTGTGCACTTGTGCCATGGCATACATGTGAATGTCAGAGGACAATTTGGGGCCAGCATGATGGCTCAGCTGGTAAAGGTACTTGCCTTCAAGTCTGACTACCTGAGTTCCATCCTGCATCCTTGGAATTCAAATGGTGGAAAGAAAACCAACTCATTCAAATAGTCTCTGACCTCCAAATGTGTGTCACAGCATACACACAAATAAATACATAAATGCAATAAAATTTTAATTATTTTAATTAAAAAAAAGAATTTGTAAGTTATGTACATTTATAATTTCAATAAACTTTCAAATCAACCTCCAAAACTGTGCCAATTGTGACTGCATACAATTCCAGACAAGGCTACTCTTTCCTTTATATAGACTTTTGATCAACATCCAAGTTAAAAAGATTCAGGTCTCAGACTTATCTTTTTCAGTCTCTAACTGTGAGATATCCAACTGCTAAGTTTACTTGGAGAGATGCTTAGAAATAATCACACCAGTTTTAAAGTATGAAATTATTTTAGTGTGGAAAAAATGAACATAAGCCCAATATTCATCAATAGCACAGAATGAAGCATGGTTCATTCAAACCATGGCAGGGTGTATGGTAGGTAAAATGACATGCCAGAACAGTATGAATAGATTTGAATGAGGCTTATGAGTACAAAGGAGCACTGAAGGCAATTATGTGTTATCTATAGATGTCTATATTATTGACTGGTATGAAGAAGTAGATGTATATTCAGTATGCCTTCATTATCACAGCAAACAGATTGCCTTGAGGTTGGAAAGGGAACCGGAGAACCAGACAAATGGGAATTCTGCTGTGTCTGCTTTACTTTTTAACCATTATACATTGTTATTAATCTTTAACAAAATTTCATTAGCACTAATCAGCTCCAAGAAGACATATATAAATATTGGCTTATTATATGATTTTTACTTTATTTGCAAGAAGAAATCTAAGAGTCTTGGTTCTAGACTCATAGAAATATCTTAACCCAAGAGTACCTGGACCTAGGATTTGCTCACTTTGCAAGTATTACATCCATAGCAGTGGAGTGTCTACATTTCTGCTGAAGTCCCAAGACTAACGTCAGCATGCTAGCTCTTCTAGATTGTTCTGTTTTCATGGAATATTTTCTTCGAACAACTGATATTCAGGAAAACAGCATTGAGAGTGTACTTGGCAATTTTCTTAAAAATTTTGTATTAATTCTTTGAAAGTTCATGCAATGTATTTTTACTATATTCAACCCTTCCCCAAACTCAATTCAGTTGCACCCCTACCTCCCTACCCACCCAACTTCACTTTATTTCTTTTTTTAAACCCACAGAGTCCAATTTGTGTTGTCCAAACATTCTTGAGTATAAACTATTCCCTGGGGTATGGTTGGCCTACCAGGGGTCAGCCTTAAAGAAAACTAACTCTTTCCTGTAGCTTTCAATTGCTAATAGTTTCTCAGCTAGGTATGGGATTAATGCACAATCCCCACCCTGCCAGGCTGTAGTTTTGTCTGGCTTGAGCTTACACAGGTCTTGTGCATGCTGTTATATGTGCTGTGGTTTCATAAGTGCAACTGCCTTGCTGTCTGGAAAACACTGCTTCCTTGTACTCATTCACCATCTTTGGATCTTACGATCTGTCTGCCCCCTCTTCCACAATGATTTCTGAGCCTTGGGAGGAGAGGGTGTGATATAAATGACCCATTTACAGTGGAACACTCCTCAGTTTTATTCTCTGCATACTGCCCTGCTGTGGATCCCTGTGCTAATTGCTTTCCACTGAAAGAAGACTCCTCTGATAAGGGTAAAGAGATGCAATAATCTGTGGATATAACAATAAGTCATTAGGAGCCATATTAATATTTTGCCCAGTTAGCAGAACAATAGTTATAAATTGTCCCATTGGACCCATGATGTGTCTAGCCACAGTTTCTTGGCCCAAGCAATACTGGCAGGTAAAGTTCCACCACATGGAGCAGGCCTTAATTTCAGCCAGAGAGTGGTTGGTTACTCTCCTAACATTTATTCTAATATTGCAGTAGTGGGACTATCACGCCAAGGTCAGACATTACTTTAGTTCTCAGGGTCACAGCTGGGTAACATTGATGATTAGTTTTCTCCTCCAGTAGTATGCATAGTACCATCCAGCACTATGAGAGCTAGCCAGTAGGGATTGTGGTCACCGCCAGCGGCGGCCACTCCTCCATTCTCACGGATGCCACTCCTTTGTTTTCATGGGCATCAAGGCTGCTCCTCTGCTCACCCAGGCTGAGGATGCTCTTCTGCCTGCCCAGCGCTGAGGCCGCTCTTCTGCTTGCCTGGTGCTGCCTTCTGTCTGAGGCCACTCTTCTGCTCACCCAGTGCTGCTTTCTGTCATCTCTGCTTCTGCCTGGTCCCAGATCCCAGGGCTGGTGAGGAGACTGTGTCAGCAGAGCTGCATTCAGGCACGAGACCTGGTTCAGTGACACAGATCTGCTTTACTGCAGGAAGGCACAAGCTTCTATAGGGGTAGTGGTTCAATCATAACACAGCAAGTAGGATACCTTATTAGCATAACAGGTTTAGTGTCCTATCACAGTACAGCAAGTAGGATACCTTATTAGCATAACAGACTTAGCGTCCTATTAGCATAACAGACTTAACGTCCTATCACAGAATAGCGGGTAGGATGTCTCATTAGCATAATGGGTTTCAGATTACAGAGCCTGGATTCCTGGAAACCATGTGACCCTCACTGTTGTTATATCTAAGTGTTACAATTTGGAATTCCAAGGGCGGTGATTAGGAAGTGGTGAGCTCTAGGCATCAGCCTCATGATTTGCCAATGGAAGCAAATGTCACAAGGCATTTTTTTGTGGCTCCAAGGGTCACGCCATTGCCTTGGGCCTGCTGCATGGCTATCAGTAAGACTTTCACCCTAGGCTAAAGCCTGTCTCCCACAGGGATGAAGTGTCCAAGTTAGTACCTGCTTGATTTATGCATGTTTTACAATTCTAGTTTGGGTTGTCATCTATATCATATATCTCTCTATATACATGTGTATATATTTTAAATATATTTACATTATGAAAATAATAATGAAGTACTGAATATTCACCAAGCAATCTTAAAATCCATGAGCTAATTGATTGATTAAAAATTTTAAAAGCAAAATGTTAACCAACATTTTCTGGATATGTAAACCAAAATATGAAGGGATCTTTTGGAAGTTAGTGTGGACTCCATCCTATATGGTCCATTGTAAACTTTGGGTTACAAAGTACAATAAACTGCCAAATGTTTGCTCTGTCCTATTACAGTTGACCAAAATCACCCCATTCTAGAAACATTATGAGAATTATGGAATGAAGAGTTAGAAATAGATGAGACACTCGGAACCTGATTTACTAGTAAATAACAAAAACTAAGCCCACAACCCCAGTCCCTTGGCCACAAACTTACCCTAGCCCTGTCATATTGCTACCCAAACTGGTAGTCTCACATGATACTTCTACCTACAGAGTTTTAGGATTTCTTTAGCTATAACTTCCTTAGTTAGTATTTGGTATGTTAAGACTTCTTAATTTTGACAGTCAATGATTTCTTGGTATAGTTGAATTCCTTTAACTGCTAATGCGATGTCCTATTACTCAATTTGAAAAGATTTCTTTTGAGTATTTTAAATTATGTGTATATGTATATGTCTACATGTCATTATGTGCATGTGAGTGCAGGTGTCAGAGGACCCCAGAAGAAGGTGCCAGACCCTCTGGAGCTGGAGTTACAAGTGGGGGTGAGCCATCTGAACTGGGTGCTGGGGACTGAACTCTGGTCCTCTGTAAGAGCAGTATGACTCTGTTGAGTCAACTTTTCAGCCCCTGCAGTGTCTTTCTTTTATTTTCATTGGTGATGATTCTTCCTCCTTCCCGAACTTCTGGTTCATAATTTTCCTTCACAGTTTTGATCTTTACTTCTTAATTTGTAGTTCACTCATATTCTCAGTGAAAAAAATCTTTAGACTTCACTCTTAGTCTTAGCATACTTTTTATTTTGTTCATGGATTTTCTTGTCATGGGGAGGTTTTAAAATTGTGATATTACCAAAATTATCAACCATTCTTTAACAGATTATATTGCTTATGTCTTGTGTGAGAAATTCTTACTGGTTTTTGGCTGTAAGGGCAGTCTTCTGTGTGCTCTTCTAATAGTTTCAAAGGTTTTTTTTTCTGTTTTATTTTTATTTAGATCATCATAGGATCTTAATCTTACTTTAGAGTTTGAGTTAAGTGTCTGTTTTTTTTTCATATAGAAAGTCAAGTATCCTAATTTTTTTTTTTTTACTAAATATGCAACTTTTACCCAAAGACATGTAATTATATTTCTACTATATATGCCAGATTTCTATCTGGTTCTATTCTGGCAACAGTTCTTTGGCTTTGTGTTTTTGCATATATGATTTTATAAATTCCATTGTGGTATATTTTCAACCCCTGTATTTGTTGTGTTTTAATATATTTAAAACACAATTCTGGTTAGTTTTTTTCAATTTAGTTGTTATATGATTAGAGGAAATGGTCTATCTATTAGATATTTGGAGTGATTTATTCAGATTCTTTGGGCTAGTGAGATGCTAGTTCACTGAAGAATTAATTAACATGGAACTCAAAACAGTATTTCAATTCTTCTGAAGCCACACTAGCTTTCCAAGTATTCAATTTATGGGTTCCTTCCTTTTTTTAAAAAACTACTAATGTCTTAAAATGTAATCTAAACTATTGCTTGAAGATGTATTCCTAAATTATTTCTATAATTTTATCACAATTTGCTTCATATGTATCATTTTATTTTCTTAGTTGCACAGAAATTTGACTTTTATATTCAGTGTATTATTTTCTTCATTATTATACATGCAATGATTATCATCAGTGATTATTTTATGGTTATTTGTTTTCTTTTGAAAATTGTCTGTATAAGAATCTAATCCTAGAGAGAAGTTTCCATTGCTACATATGAGTGCCACCATTTTTGGCATGATTTTTGTCCCAGTTTATGATAAAACATTCTAACCAAAAACATCTTGGGTAGAAAAGTGTTTAATTCATCCTACACTTCTAGGTCACAGTCCATTATTGTGGGACATCATGGCAGAAACTCAAGAATCTGGAGGCAGGAACCATAGAAGAATGCTGCTTCTCTCTCTCTCTCTCTCTCTCTCTCTCTTTCTCTTTCTCTCTCTTTCTCTCTCTCTCCTAGCTTTCTTATATAGCCCAGGCTGCCCACAGTGGGCTAGGCCCTCCCAAATCAATCACCAGTCTAGACAATCTCTCATAGACATGACCAAAAGCAAATCTAATTAAGGCAATTCTTCAAATGAGATTTCCCCTTCCCAGGTAGCTCTAGTTTGTGTCAAGTTGAAAATAAAAATAAACCGGTATGGATTTATATTAACTTACTGCCTTTTGTTCTTTATTAATTACTCTAATGTGTTTAGAGTTCTAGTCTCTTGTAGCTGATTTTTAAAATCTGTGGCCCTATGTGAACAATGGGCATTTTTTTTTTTTTTTTTTGTAGGTTTTCGGGAGTTGCTTGAAAGCTTTCATGTCTCATCACACGTTTCTTTGCTCAGGCTTTTGTGTTTCTCAGTGTTTTGGAATCAACATGGTTTCCACTCAACATTATGGTTTATATGTTCCTCACAAATCATTTATCTGAAGCATCTGCTTGTCACAATGTGAGTCCTCTATAATTTTCAGGTATTAAATTTCAGAAGTTTTTTTTAAGTTCATCAAATGGAGCTTTTCTTATATTTCATTTTGCATTTCTATGGCACAAAGCATGGAGCCCTATACCCAGAGATTTAGAAGCCCTATACCCTTCTGATTTAGAAGGTTGAGAAGGTTTAGAATTGGTCCAAATAACTTGCACTTCTGCTAAGTTCATAAATATTGGTATTGATGTTGGACCAGGGACATTTTGAGAACTATTGGCTTAGAAAATGGTCATTACTGAGAGCCATTCAAATAACCGTTAAAATATTTAGATTTTGTGAAGCTAACAATAGACTTCAGTGGGATAGCACTTGCCTACCATGACTGAGTTACAATCTCCATTACTGCCAAACAAACAAACAAACAAACACCTTGGATGTTTCTATCTTGCCTCAGGTCAATTAAATTAGTAGTTAATATCAATGACACTTCTTTGGTTTCATTCTGTAGATGAAGCCAAAAGTCAGAGCTTATTACATGGGGAAATGGGAGGAGGACTCTGTGCACTTTTTGGCATATAGTTCTCTGATGAGTTATTCTAAGTATCTTTTAAAAAATATTTATGTTCTTTGTAGTCATCACATCTAAAGTGGGATTCCCAGCAGCTTCACATGACAGCCTAAAACTTTCCTTTGCTAATCTCCCCATTCACCATTTGTGGAATGCATTATTCCTTACCTTGAGTTTGGCATATGAGCCCATCTTGTATTTCTTCAAGAACATTCTATAAATATTTAATTATATTTGATACTCAAAGAAAAATGATAAAACAACAAATAAGCATAGCTGCTTAAATAGGTACCCTTTTCAAATATTTACAGATACGTCTCCAAGGAAACAAGCAAATGTTCAAGACTCTTCAGGTTTCATGGTTAGGATGCTTAATTCTGCACCTAGGCAGTGTTGCTGTAGGTGGTAACTTGGATGGTCTTAGGAAACCTGGTTTTTAGTCAGCCTTTTCACCTCTGTGACAAAACACCTGAGAAAGAAGACAAAGGAAGGAATGATTTATTTTGGTTCACAGTTTCAGAGGTTTCCACACATTGTCGCTTGACTCTGGTGTCCCAGGGTCCCTGAGCATTGAGGCAGAAAGAACATCATGCTAGGAAGCATGTGGTAGAATCAAGAGATTCACCTCAGGGCAGACAGGAAGAGATGGGCAATCCAGGAAGGGGCAGGAACAAGATATCCCCTTCAAAGACATGCCTATGACCCACCTCTTCCTAGCAACCCCTACCACCTACTAATCCATTTAGTATGAACTCATAAATGGATTAACACATCAGTGAAGGTATAAGTTACTTTATCCCTTCCTTTTATCAAATAACTGAAAAAAGTGACTTAAGGAATAAAGGGTTTACTTGGGCTCAAGGTTTGAGAAGATACAGTCCATCATAGTGGGGAAAGCATGACAGTAGGGGACTCTATGGTGGAAGTGCTATGAGAATGCTGGCTCATCCATCAGTGGGTCAGAAAGCAAAGGAGGAAATGTCACCAGGTGCTGGCTTTCTCCTTTTCACTGCTTATGCAGCAGCCCCAAACCACACCTCATGAGATACTTCCACCTACAAACATGGCACACCTTCTTCCCTTGAGTTACTCTTCTCTGGAAAAGCCCTAAAAGTCATTTCAAAGGCTGTGCCTAATTACGCTCTGGATGCTTATTAATACAGTAAAACTGACTCACTCATAAGTAACTGTTACAGTGAGTTTATTTTCCTAATGATCCAATCATCCCCCAGTAGCACCAAACAAAATTTTTTGGGACACTTGAGAGAAATAGCTCATTCTCTGGGGATGAACTGGAAGAATGCTCTTCTTACTCTTTTGTAAATTTACTCAATAGATAAGAAAGCAACAACAATAAAAACACAAACAAAATAAAATAACAAAATCCCATTTGCTCTTTGCTTCTGAGCAGAATGTCTTCCCTAGTTGGCCTACTGAATGGGATAGCAGAGATAAGACTGCTTGCCATGAAGTCATGAATTCAAGAGGGAGAGATGCCTACTTACATTACCTGGCAATCCCTTGGGGTGTCTGCCCTGCTAATGATAATCTTTTCAGACTTATCACATAATTATAAAACAATACTTATGTTTTTACCCACTTTGCCATATGTTGTGAGAAAGCAAAGTAAAACTTATCCTGAAATCATCATTCTGAAAGGAAGGAGGCCCAAAGTTCTAACCTTAGTTTTGCCATAAATCCCTCTGTGAACTTGACTCCACCACATGCCATGATGTTCTGCTTCACCACGCAAGTACCCCAAAGTACCAGAGCCAAGTGAAAACATGTTGAAACTTTCGGAAATGGGAACCAGAATAAACCCTTCCTAATGTATAACATGAAACACTGTAGCTCCAAGTAGTACAAATAAGAACTCGAAGCAACAATGAATGGTTCTTAGGTGATTAACCTATTATACATTTCTCACCACAGTAATTTTTTATGGTCATACAATGGTTTATCAGATTCCCAAAAATCAGTGTTTACCTAACTTTCATGAAAACATTAGGAAGAAGAAATTTCAGTTTAAAACAAAGTGAAATAAACAGTGAGGAAAGGAAGAGGAAGAGAGGGGATGTGTCGCTAATTGTTAGATACTTTTAGCTAATCAAATGAGATAACTATTTCAAATTAACTATATTCCAGTTTCTCTGGACATTATCAACACATATTAGCAGGTTTTGTGCAGCAATGTTGAAATAGGAATGTCTATATCATATATTATCGGGTTATTGCCACTACTAGAATATGTTATATTTAAACTTCTTTTCTGTTTCCAGGGAGATGAATTGACAGTGGAAGTCAATGTTTCTTTGTGTTTAAAACACCTTGTGAAAGAATCCCTAGTCAAGAGAGCATATCTCTTCCCAAATTACTTCTTGTTTTTGTAATTTGTATAACTTTCTCTTCTTTTAATGCTCATTTCATTAATGGCTGAGTAACTGAGCAACTTAGAGGAAAATTTCAATATAACTGTCTTCATTTCTTTCCAAGACATATGTATGCTTAGGTAATTATGGCATACACTTAAGACTTCTAAGGACAGTTGTAGTTTTAATTCTGCATATGTGTTTGCTGTAATTTGCAAAGTAGGGAATATACTTTGTATAATGGCACAGCATTTTCTCTTGAAGATTAATAAGTTATTTTTAAAGCCCCTTTTCCTTAAACAGTGAACTGAAAAACTAAGCAATTTGAAGATTAGATTGGAATTAAAATTTAAAATAGTAGTACTTATCATTCATCCCCTTTAATGAATAAATCTCAGTTTTTAGGTGGTCAATTCTTGAGCTGTATCTGTGGCTTCATTACCAGTTTTATTTGGTAATAGTTGTATAAATGAGGTTGTAATGTCTTATTCTGGGTCTTAGAAAAACTAAGGTAGAGATTTGTGTGCAGTAGGTTTATTGATGCATGCTCTTGGGAACAGCCTCTGCAAGGGAGAGAGGCAGGATGGATAGAGGGAAAGGCAGAGCTCTGAGTCACCTACACAGAGGACTTGACCAATTCTACACACAGCTCTGGAGGTCACTCATGTAGCCTTTTGGAGCAGTGTATCAAGCAAAATGATATGCTTTTGTACCTTACATGGAACAGTCATTGTATATGGGCTGTCTACCAGGCAGTAGCTGAATCTAATGTAAAGTAGATCATTTCTGAAAAATGGTTTCTCAACAAAGGCCTGGGACTATTGTGTTTTGAACTAAAAGCTAATGCTCTGAGATAGATATATCATGGAAAACTAGAGGTTTGGAGTGTTTTCCATAAATTGAGGTAGTGACATGCCATTGAGGCTGTATAAGATGGCAATGGTGAGTTTTCCATCTAGTAATCACACCAAAATATTAAAATATCAGAAAATATATGCCCCAAATGATGTGTATATATACTTTTTCAAAGAAATTCACAGTCTACATCATCAAATCTGTTTGATTCATGATGTTCCTTTTACTTGGGGAATGTAAATGAGGGTGGAGAATGTATGTGTGTTTACACAGATCCTTTTACTACATATGCTTTTAGAGCTCATTGTGTGTTCTGGGTACCCCCTGAGTATCTAAAATGACTTTCTAACGGTTGTTATTTTGACCCAACATTAAGTTAGACTAGTATGGCATGGATGTGTGTATTTAGACTCCATCATATCTCACAAGCACATGCTATCAACACTTTGGTAAAAACCTATCTTTACTGGTCAACACTCTATCCTTAATCTTCAAGAAATTAGCCTGTGAACCCCTGTGAAAATATGAGTAAAGTCACGGTACTTTGGTAAAAGTCATTCTCTGCTCCCAGTTTCACTCAAAGTCAAAGCCAAATCCTTACAGTGGCTCCTCCCTCCTGATCTGCTTTCATCGGCTTCTCTCCTGATCTGCCTTCGTCAGCTTAGACCTAGACATACAGCTTCCCTAGCTATTCCCTCCCAGCATGCTTTGCCAAGGCCACAGTCATTTTGCACTTGACATTTTCTATGCTTTCTTTTTTCATAAAAATTGTCAGGCTTGCTTCTTACTTTTCCATAGCAATTTCTTAAATCTTCTCTCAATAATTCATTTTCAGTATCTGACCTAATTAAACTATCCTTTCAACCTCAGTATATGTGTTTCTTTTCTTTTTCTCCTTAATATTTACTGTGATTTATTATGAGGCATAGTTTATTTATTATCCTTGGTTGTTGTCTACCTCCCTTTATGGAATGAAAATTCTATGAGGGCTAAGACTTTTTCTTTTTCATTTATCCCATTAGGAAAATACCAGAAGAAATGGCACAGAAGAGGCACTCAGGCAGACTTAGTTGGATGAAAGCAGGGAAATGCATATTATAGTTAATGCTTTAACATCCTGAGTCTCCAGTATCATTCTATTGTAAGACACAGATAACACGTCATGGAAGAAGTTGATTTATAAAGGTCGCATCTTCTCTGCTTTCTCTAGAGATTAAGAGTTCTCATAACTGTGGAAACTCTGTTTAGTTAGTGGTAATTATGCTCTGGGACTTCCTGCATGAACTGACCAGGGAGCTGAAGGAAAAATGGCTCGCCAGAGCCCTGTAGGCTTGTTTGTGTCCAATTGAGAATCTGTGAGACATTAATGCTGTCTCTGGGGATATAAGGGAAGGAAAGAAACTAAGGGTTCCTGAGAACAATAAAAACATCATATTGGTTATTAAGATAGTATGTTTTATTTTTCCTTTTAACCTAACCATTCCCCAGTTCCTATTTTAAACAAGACAAGAAACCCCAGGATCAATTTAAAATAGATTAGCTCTAGGTCAAACCCAAAGTTTGCCTTTATGACTATTCTCTGAATTCAGTAGCTAATAAATATTTCAATGTCATTTGCAGCATGAATGCACCAGTCATTCTTATGGGAACTGTAAGAACCATGCTTTATAATGTCAACTTGATTTTCAAAAGGATGTTGAATTTGGTTTTCAGCTTGTATTAAAAGCTGCTTTTTGGTTAACACCATTCAGTATCAAATTCAAAGCAGCTCTCTCACATGACATCTGTCAGTTTTCTAAATCCCACAGGAATTGTGCTGCCAGATGTCAGCCCTTCCCCTGCCATACTGATAGAACAACAACAAAAAAACATTAAAAAAGTTATGTCTTTTAGTAGTGGGCCATCTTGAGCTACTGTGGAAAACAGCACAAAGAACAAGCTTTTCCCTACACAAATAGCCATGATCCTTATTTTCTCTGTTTTGTAGGCTTCACAGTTACAATCATCTTAACATTCCTAACTATGCGGAACTCATACCTCTGTCAAGCACACCACAGGCTTTACCTGGTCTGTAGCCTGTTACTTCATAATCACCTTCAGTATTCTAAAGCTGTCCAGTATAGTTGGATCCCAAGAAAAGTCTGTGTTGTCACCAAGGCATCAGCGATGGCTTAGATCACAGGCATAATTATTTTCAGTCCTGAATACCTCAGAGAAACTGAAATACAGGTCATATAGGGTTCTTCGTACCTTATCACTGTGACTAAGTACCCAGGAGCAACATCATGATTTATACATTTCCCAGATTTCTTTGTTTGTGGAATTCTGACATTTGGGGCTTAGCAGAAATTAGATTTGGATAAGCCCAGGAGTGGACACAGTGTTCAGATGCCCTTCAATGTCCATGTAGGCAGCCCTTAGTATTCTCTTAAAAGGGCATGTGAGGCCAGAGAGAAAGTTGCTTTATGTTATTTTTAAAATATTTTATTTATTATTTTTATTTTATGTGTATGAGTGTATTGCCTGCATGCATGTGAGTGCACCCGTGTAGTGCAATGCCACAGAGGTCAGAAGAAGGCTTCAGATTCACCTGGAACTGGAGTTAAGGATGGTTTGTAGCCACCATGCGGGTGCTGGGGATCGAGCCTGGGTCCTGGGCAAGAGCAGTCAGTGCTCTTAACCTCTGAGCCATCTCTCCAGACCCCTAAAGTTGTTTTATTTTAAAATGAAGAGAACTTATTAAAAATCTACTTGGTTTTATGACAGGGGGATTATTAAAAGTGAGATCTCAGGGTCATATGTGTGGCATCAGGATCGGCTGATCCTTTGTCTCAATTGCACTGTCTTGAGCATGTCTTGGACTTTAGACACTGCAGTGGTTTCTGGGCTGCTTGTGTGGGCAGAGAGCATGATGTTTGAGAGGGAAAAAGGGCTCCACCAAGACCAGGTGCGGCTCTTTTGAGGGTTTGTAATCCTGTCAGTTTGCCAATCAGAGCTAAAGAAGGCTGGTGCTCAGTCTCCCTGCCTTTCATTCTACTCATCCATCAGAGCCATTTGACAGTTGCCAACACTGCTTAAAGGAAAGTGAATATTTCAACCTAATCCCAGGGCTCTTTCGTCAACATAAATCCCATAGTTTAAGATGGTTTACATTCTGCTTTCTCTATGAATAGCTTGCCAACACATGACAACCTGACCAAATGTGTGAGCCTTAAGCATTTAAGAATTAGATAAAAAATGGCAAAATATCCTCTGTATCTTTCAGGTCTTTTCTCTGAGAATCTCCAGACTGTGAGTGGGAGTGACTAGCTCTTGCTGCCTCTTTCTTTCTTGAACCTGTGCATACCAAATCCCACAGTCTGCATCACCCTTTTCTCTTTGACAGTACCACATGTGGTAAGAATGTGTTTTAATGGCACAGAGCAGAAAGGCATGGGCTATCTGGCAACAAAACCTTACTGAAAGCTCCACAAAATTCCATGTACTTTGCACCGAAAAGGAACCATAATGTTGACAGATCATAGATGCTACAAGGATCAGAAAGGATTTAAGTAAAGCTATGCTTGAAGGGTTTTTTGACATGCAGCTCTCTGAAGGAATTATGAGCCTTGAAGATAACAGTGTTCATATCTTTTTGAAAATATCAGTACTGTTTACCTCATTGTTTTTTTTTTTTCCTTTTTCTTTTTTTTTTTTTTTTTTTTTGTCTTTTTGAGACAGGGTTTCCCTGTAGTCCCAGCTGTCCTGGAACTCACTATGTAGATCAGGCTGGCCTTGAACTCACAGAGATCTGCCTGCCTCTGCCTCCTGAGTGCTGGGATTAAAGGTGTGCGCCACCACGTTTGGCTGTTTTTCAATTTTATAAACCCCATGGGAACGGCAGAAGAATTTTCCTGTTGTTTCCAGAAAGAAAAAGTAATTTTTCTCCTAGGAAGAGATTAGTTTGCTGCAGTTTCACACTACCTTTTATTCAATAAGCTTGCTGTTTGTCATCCGTGCCTGTATAGACTGGCTCAGATATAGTCTGACTTCTCTCCTGGCATATCTCACTGTAACTGCTGATAAAATTCACTGAAAAGGACACGAAGACAAGTTCATAAAAACTGAAAGAAATTTTTTTTATAAAGAAATTAGATTTATTTGGGTTCATGATTCGGCAGGCTCCAAGAGCTAAGATCAGGTGGCCAGTGTGCCTGGGGCCTGGTTATTGCTTTACTTATGGAAAACAAGGGCAAGTTGGGGGGAATGGAAGAAGCAAACAGAGGCCAGTCGGCCTTGCTTTAAAACCTGTTCTCATGGGAACCCAGTGAGAGCACAGAGGCATTCATTTGCCTGTGAAGGCTGCAGCCTTCCTGGTGAGGCCAGTGGCATCCCTAGCCTCCACTCCCACTCAGGCCTTTACTTGGCTGGGGCTGAGCAGCCTTTCCTGCCTCCTCTCCAGCTCACAGTCTGCTCCTCTCCCCACTTGCCACAGTGCAACAGGTGATGGAAACCCACATCCCGAAACTCTTTGAGAGCTCCCTAGGCCCACAGACCCTGAGTGAAGACTGTTTGTTGAGTACTCAGGCACTCAGGGAACAAATCGGCAGATCCAGAATTGGCTTCAAATGCAGCTTCAGGACAGGTCGGGGGAGGAAAACCTCCCGAGCAGGAACCAATGAACCTGTGCAGAGCTTGAAGGGCTCCCTGGAGGAAGTGGCAGCAGACAGCTCTCATGCCTTCTCACCCAGCACCTGCAGGTGGTAGCCACGCAGCCAAAAATGTCAGTTCTATCTTCAAATGTCACCTTCAACCGGTCCATTTCCACATCAAGCAGGGAGAAGCTCTGAAGAGCATTGCTGTCTCAGGGTAGACGTCTACAATCTTGCTGAGGGCTTCCCCACCCAGGTATGATACAGTGGGTTAAAAGTACAGGAATAGTCTATTTTTTCCTGTCTTTGGGTTGTTAACCTATCAACGATCCAAAGCCAATCACTGAATCTGTATTGGTGTAATTTGGGAGTACTCCTTGCCCTGAGGCCTAACTTGACAAGGAGATAACTTCCCATGTTAAGAAAGTGGGCACATCCTCTGGAAGACTGTGAGGTTAATGGAATAATGTGTCTGTCATACAGATGAAAATCGCTTCACAGTGAGATGGTATTGAAGTCTATTGAGAGCAGCATAAAAGTTTTGATAAAATTTAATGGCGCTTGTTTTCTTCTTTGTTCAAAGTCAAACAGTAGAACAGAGTATCTGATAGAAGGGCCATAGATTGCTACACATTACACTGAGACAGCTCCTTTCCCCACATCTGGCAAGGGCCACACTCTTTCCCAGCTCCTGGCCTCTGTGGTCGATGCCATTCTCTTCTCTGAAATGTTTCTTAGCCCATTCTCCCATGTGGATTTTATCTGTCCTTTATAGTATGAGCCAATGATGGTTACTCCGTACCTTCTATATCTTACCACTAAATTTCTTATCCACCTTAATCCCGATTACAGCTCTGAAAGGTAAATATGTCATGCTTCTTAGTTTATGCATAATTGAATTTGTGCTTATAGGAAACCAATAACTTGTCCGAGGGCATTTAGTTAGTGAATAGGGGAATGTAGAATTTGAATCTAGGCTCTGTGATTAGGCTTGTTCATGCTTTTAACTTCTGTGCTATACTACTTCGCAAAGTGCAAAATATTCTTACATATTCCATTGAGTTTTTACTATTAACACCCATAAGCTTGCTTTCCTTTAATTCTAACTGCATACATTGCTCCCAACATTCATCCCAGCCTTTGATCTTACAGTATCCTAAAAATTAATCTAAGATTTTAAAATATAATATTCCCCCATGAGGTTATGCATTCTTTAACGTGTGTGTGTGTGTGTGTGTGTGTCTGCCAGCCACTATATTCTTAATAGTGTGCTGGCCTGAAAAAAAACACTCAATATCTACTAATTGCACTAAGAATTAATGTGAAGCCTATAAAATGATAAAAATGAGAAATATACTTAAAATATACCTAACTCACTATTCTATAATCCAATTTTGCCAAATATTACTGAATAATGTCTATAGAAACTTCCACCACAATTACATGACACCACTTTAAAGTGTCAAGCTGATCAGTGTTGTAGAAATTCAGTTGTATTGTTCAGGCAGGGCAAGTGAGTACATTCCTGGACAACAATTCAATAGTGAATAGGTCAGAGGGCCGTCAAATAAGACACTGAAGTGATGTGCTGAAAACAAGCCAGAAGCAATGCAAAAAATCAATAAAGACATCTGAGAAATAGCTGGTGCTGACCAGGCCTTCTGGGCAGGTCTGCCAGACAGAGGCAACCTAGCCTATCCGTAAACTGACCACCAATTCAGAAACCAAAGAGAAGAAATGTAAGTGGGATTAGATTCCCTTTATTGAGGCTCTGGGGACGTATGACATGATGAACGCATGTCTAATTGATGCTTCAGAGGGTGCTGGTCTCAGTAAGCCTGCAGGTTTATCTGAGAATCCCAGGGTATATCTTTGGCATGAAGCAATTAAGAGTCAAATTACTAATACCAAGGATGCTTTGTAGTGAGGTGGTTGAGATGAGCTCTGAGAAGAGGCAGCGTGCCTGACTAAGGCTTATAGATGTGAGAACTTGCACACATTGTCCAATGTCTCTGTGTTTATTTCTTATCTGTATGAGTGTTACCAGCATTAAAACTGTAAGGAATAATATACCAATGCTGAGAGTGTTATGAATCTCCCAATAGCTAGCTTTCATCAAGAGGGGTAATCATTTTTTTGATATTGTTAAGTTGAAAATTTCATGAGTACTCAGAGTTTTAATACTTTCTAAGACTATTTCTTCATATTATTTTAGAAATAAAACTGAAGAGTGAAAAATGTATGTAAATTTATTCATTCAGTCTTTGTGCAGTACTTCATTGTGATAAATATATGGTCAATGATGAGTATGATACACTGTGAGAGATGTATGTACGTGGTATCTGTATGCAGCAATAGGTACAAAACTATAAGTCTTTATTATATATTTATCAAGAAGATAGATACTCTTGGAAATCACCCTAGTTTCTGCTGATGCCGATATGGAGCTTAAAATCAGGAGAAAGACAGCCAACACAAATAAGTGAACAGATAACTACATATTCAATTATAAAAATGATTACAAAGGAATCAGAGGTCCAAAAGACTAATAGAAGACCTGTTTTTAATTGGGCAGAAACAGTCTCATGGAGGGAGTGGCACCTAAACTCGGACATTCAGGACCAAAAGCATACAGTGATGACAAGCAGTTTGGGTGCCAAAGCCAATCAGACCTGAGTCAAGAGGTTAAAATAATAAGGTCGGAAAGAGCTTGCCCTGTGGTGAGGCCGAGAGAGAGAAGAGTGATTCAGGGACAGGTTGGAGGCAGGAGAAATGGACAACAGCACCTGTTCAGGGCTTTGTAAGAAACAGTAAGGAGAGTGGATTTAACTGTGAGAATGTTTGGAAGCTATTAAAATGACCTGTTTTAAATTTCTGATTTATGAGAAATGGGCTAAGCATGGAACCTGGCAAAGCAGTTGAAAAGCCAATCTTGGCTCAAGCTAGAGATGACAGTGCTCTGCATCTTGCACGGAGGTGGCATAATGACTAAGAAGAGAGGCAGGCAGGATTGAAACGTATTTTAGAGGCAGTATCTCTGGAGAGTGCACAAAACCATAGCTGCATGTGATATAAGAAAGAATGTAGACCAATGATGCCAGCAAAATACATGTCTGTTTTAAATAGTATAAAATGAATACAGTTTTTAAGACATTTTAATCTGAAGCCATTGTATTTATATGTTTTATAAATTCTAATACACATGTTAAAATAAATCTCTTTGCAAACAGAATCATTTTGCAATAGAAGATATAGTAAATGAAATCCACAGTTGTCATATTTTAAGTGGCATGAAAAGAAATCCTAGGTTTGGAGTTATAGCACATTGTTCACATGTTATTATGAATTTATCCAATAAAAACTTATTTCAAAGAAACCTTCAGGCATGAACCGAACAGGTCCCTGCAGTTGTGAAAGAGAGAAAGAACTTCTGACATCAAACACTACAAGGCACAAAACATGTTCTACATGAAATGTTTCCACTGTAAATTAGTTGACATCTATCGAGTCAGCTTCAACTCAAGATTGTTATTTATTTTTTGTTGAAGAACTTATTCATCAAGGAATAAGCATTAAAGCGTTTGTGGAAAATGGGTAGCTGAATCCTACTGGGATGCTTTAAAATGTCAAAAAATTTTAAATCATGTTCAAAATAGCCTTTAAATCGTTTTCCATTTTATTTCAGTCCATACTTTAAAGTGTTTACTAATACTATTTTTTGCCACAGTAATACTCTTCATTCACTAGTTTTGGAACACAATTATTTTTTTCTTGTGTCCTGTTGTTAGACTATCCCCGGACAGAGCCCTGAGTGCTTCCATTCATGCACCAGGTTTAGGTACTTACTAGTCTTTCCCAATGGGAAAGTGGGTTATGTTCCAGTGGGTTACATTTGAGGCACCACAGCTACTGGTCTGTTGACCTTATGATAATCACAGACAGAGTTCATTGCAAAATGGCCTGTGGGCTTCAGGTGGCAAGGAGCTGCTATGGCAAGCTTGTGCCAGCTCTACACATACACTGCACATGTACACTCTACTGGTAT
Organism: Nannospalax galili; assembly: GCF_000622305.1. Lineage (NCBI taxonomy): Eukaryota > Metazoa > Chordata > Mammalia > Rodentia > Spalacidae > Nannospalax > Nannospalax galili. Next base: position 1,161,167 of record NW_008333887.1, on the reverse strand, counting down.
TTGGAATAAGCTTGGAGAACCCACTCCCCAGACTCAACTATAAAGAAATTTTCAACTATGAGGGATTGCTATAGTGACTTACCTTGTGTTTCTCATTTCTGCAAACTACTAAAGATTCCACTAATGTGCTTGTTTCTTAGGACAAGTTCTCTTTCAGTTCTCCAAAGTCTCTACACCATGTAAACATCCCCAAAGAAAAGTAAATTCCAGCTCTCCTTAGCTTGTCCACAGGCTCTATCTTGAACTCATTGACTTGTTCTCTGTTTCCATAGATCTTCATTTTTAATCTCTCATTTCAGTTTAGGTTTTCTAGATCTGTGGCTCAGACAAGAATAACTCTAAATTTTTAAGACCTTGATGTAATGAAAACTTTGCTTTATCAAATAATCAACACATTAGCCATAGTCTGGCCATTAAAAGGCAAGACAGTAAGTAAAATTGATAAATGCTGTAAAGGCAAGAAAGGGGTTAACAATGAGATGTTAAGATTCTTATAACTGTAGACTAGGGAAAATGGTTAACGACCATGTAGACTGAACAGTTAGCTATTTAAACACGGGTACAAATGTCATTTGGAGGAAAAGATGTTTAATCCAGAAAGTAGAGGAACAGTGTAGATATGCTTTGTTCTTTTTTATTTTTTTTAATTTTTATTTTATGTGTATGTGTGTATTGCTTGCATGTAGGTAAGTGCACCTGTATCGTGCAGTGCCCACGGAGGTCAGAAGAGGCTGTCGGATCCCCTGGGACTGGAGTTATGGACAGTTGTTAGCTGCCATGTGCGTGCTGGGATTTGAACCCAGGTCTTCTGTAAGAACAGTGTTCTTAACCACTGAGCTATCTCTCCAGGCCTAGATATGCTTTATTCTTACCATAATTTAGCTAAGGATCAGGATGACAGAAGTATTCAAGTATCATAAGCAGATAAGATCAAAGGGTTATTGTGCTTGACAGTGTCTTCCAATGTCTGTTAATTTCAACATCAATTTCATGAAATGCTTTATGGAAACAGGCTCCATGTTAGTCCTTAGAAATTCACTAGATATATTAGCCTCTTAAAGGCCTTGAGAAATGTGGGTTTATAAAAAAAAAAAAAACTAAGGCAAAACCATTTGACTTATTTGAACTTTTTCAAATAAAATACTGTTTTTATAAATTAAATAAATAAATCTTGCTTATACAATTTAAAGAAGTATAGTGAAGAACATCAGTGTATATATATGTTACAAGAAGTTTGCAAAATTTTTGAGTTCTCAAGTCTACTACTTTCAGGATTTGTATGCTACTATATTTTGGTACATTATATACATGGCATTGCAGAGAAAAGAGAAATTGAAGAGAAAATTGAAAAAATATTTTTAAAATACCTTTCAGTATCCATTTTAATACTATATCTATTTAGCAGAACAACAATATTAGATTATCTCCCACGACCAGTGAATGGTCTAGCCTCAGGTTCATAGGCTTGATGTCAAAGTCAGGTATGGGCTCTATCCTATGACATGGACCTTAAATCCAATTAGAAGATGGTTGGTTACTCCTATAATATTCTTAATACTATTGCACCAATGGGAATATCTTACCAGGCCAGTTGTTATTGTAGCTCACAAATATACCTACAGATTAATACATCACTAGACTCTCAAAAGAGAAGTTCTTTTATGAAGCAGGTGTTCATTAACACAGAGAACCATAACTAGTCAACATGTAGAGAAAAAGAGACTGCAGACTGCTTATCCATGAATAGGATAGCTATATCAAATTTCTGCCTCCCAGGCCCCAGGCATCATTGAAGAAGAGGAAGCAGAAAGATTGTAAGAACCAGAGGATGTGAATGACCACAACAGAGCTGTCTAGACAGGTCATCAGTTTTTCATGTGAACTCACAGCAATGGTGTCAGCTTGCACAAGTCCATATAAGCTCAAGCCTGACAAAATCCCAGCAATGATGTGGGGAAGTAGTTAAGAAGTCCCAATCCTACCTGAAGAACTATTTGCAACTGATGGCTCTGAGTTAGCGAAAGCCAGTCTTGCTTAAAAGTGAGACTCTTGATAAATTGACCAGGCTCCAGTGGATGAACCCACATGAAAGGGCAGGTGGGAACACAAATTTGACTCTACAGGCCTTTTTATCTATTATCTATCTATCTATCTATCTATCTATCTATCTATCTATCTAAGTATCTATCTATCATCTATCATCTATCTATCATCTATTATCTATCTATCATCTATCTATCTATCTATCTATCTATCTATCTATCTATCTATCTACCTATCTCTCTCTATCTCGGTCTCTATCTAATTATAGTACAGGAAATTTGGTGGAGATATTAATGGGGTGCAGATAAGGGAGGGGATCTAAACATGATTAAAACATATTGTATGAAATTTGCAAAAATTCAATTAAAGGGGCTAGAGAGATGGCTCAGCCATCAAGAGCACTGTCTGCTCTTGCAGAGGACCAGGGTTCGATTCCTAGCACCCACATGGTGAATAACGGCCATGTGTAATTCCAGTTACAGAGCATCTGATGCCCTCTTCTGACCTCTGTGGGCATTGCATGACATGGGTGCACCTACCTACATGAAGGCAATACATTCATACACTAAAAATAATAAAAATAATAAGTAAAACTTTTAAAAATTCAATTAAAAAATAAAAAGAGGACATTTAATTGGGAGGGAATTGTATTGGGGGAAGTTTCTGGGGGGTAGTTTGAGGAGAAGCATGTATGTGATCAAGAAACATGTATAAATGTATGATTTTTTTTTTTTGAGACAGGGTCTCCCTGTAGCCCAGTTGCCCTGGAACTCACTATGTAGACCAGGCTGGCCTTGAACTCTCAGAGATTTGTCTGCCTCTGCCTCTCAAGTGTTGGAATTAAAGGCATGCGCCACCACGCCTGGCTTTACATATATGAAATTTTTAAAGAATAAATAAAATATTATTAAAGATAAAAACAAAAACTATTTAATTTTTATTACTGAATGTGGGCATGTAGTATACATGATGTGTGTGTACAAGTGCTATGATATGTGTGTAGGTATCAGAAAACAAATTTGTAAAGTCAGCTCTTTCCTTCCACTTTGACATGGGCTGTGCTTATCAAACTCAGGTTGCCAGGATTGCTTGTCATGTGCTTTTATCCACTGAATCATGTTGTGAATACCTAAACTGAAAAAAATAGATACGGTGTTTATTTTATGATTGTTTAGCTTTATTCTCTTCATATTTTAGTTAATTACAGTTTTAGCAAGTAGTATTATATTGTCTTTTGGTTACTGACAATCTGTTTAAAATTTGTGATACAAAATGGACATTAAAAAAACCAGTTATATTCTTACATACCAATGAAAACTGAAATCAAGAAAACAATATCATTCTCAATAGGCCCAACCAACAATAGCAATAAAACAGAAAATAAAAAGATCTCAAATAAAACTAACCAAAGATGTAAAAGAAGCTATAATGCAAACTTTAAGACAATGAAGAAAGTCAGTTGTTGAGGCATAAAACTGGTAGGATATGCTGGACAACTGGAGGCCTGCCTGGGTTAAAACCCCAAAGAAACTGAGGAAGACAGCCAGGAGAAGATAGAATGATCCCCCATGCTCATGGATTGGAAGAATCAATATTATGAAATTGTGTATCTTATCAAAAGCAATCTACAGACAGTTTCAACTCAATCTCAAACAAAATTTCTATGGCATTCTTCAGAGAAATTGAAAAAGTAATCTTAAAATTCATGTGGAAAACATTCCAGGTAGCCAAAATAATCGCGAGCAAAAAGAACACTGCTGAAGATACCATCATAATGATATCATCATGATTTCAATGTATTCTGAAGAACTATAGTAATAAACATCAGGATACTGTCACAAAAGGTGTAGATCAATGGGATAGATTAAAGGACTCCAATACAAGGCAACACATTTACAACTACCTGATTTTTGACAAAGATGCTAAAAGCATTGTATCAGGGAAAGTACAGCATCTTCAACAAATGGTGTTAAGAAAACTGGATAGCTACATGTAGAAGAATGAAACAAAATTCTTACATCTCATTCTGCACACAACTCAACTCCCAATAGATCAAGGATCTCAACATAGGATGTGAAAATACGAAACTCTGAGAATTAGAAGAAGGAAGCGCATTACAAAACACAGTCATAGGTAAGGACTTTCTGAACAAGCCCCAATTGCTCAGGAAAGAAGATCAATAAGCAACAAATGGATTCTCATGAAACTCAAAAGAAAACAAGTTTCTTTGATTGTAGGTTCAAGAAACAACCTACAGAGTTGCAACTCTTTGCCAGTGATATATTCTACAGAGAATTAGTATCTACAATATACAAAGAACTCAAGATACTAAACATTAAGAAAACAAAGAACCCAATTAAAAAAGTGGGCCACAGAACTGAACAAGGAGTTCTCAGAAGAAATACAAACAATTCAAAAGTTTTCAAAATCATTATTAATCAGATGAATGCAAAGCAAAATTACTTTGAAATTTCATCTCAGTTCAGTCATAATGGATATCATAAAAATGGCAGGATATGGGGAAAAGAGAATGCTCACCCATTGTTGGTCAGAGTGTAAATTGGTGCAGCCACTATGGAAACAGCATGGATGTTTCACAAAAAGTAAATATATAGCTACCATATATAGGATTCTGTTATACCATTCCTGGGCATATAGTCAAAGGACTCCTTATCTTCTTATAGAGATACTTTCACATTTGTGTTTATTGAAAGTCTATTGTGTTTATTGGAACTCCATTTCCTATAGGTAGGAAATGGAATCAGTCTAGATGTCCATGAAATAATGACTTAATAATAAAAATGTAGCATATATATAAAGAATTGAATATTATTTAGGTATAAATAAAAATGGAATTATAAAGTATTCAGGAAAATGGAAGTGTAAATTATATTAAATGAGGTGATTCAGACCCAGAAATATAAACTCTGAATGTTCTCTCTCATACGTTGTTCATAACTTCTAATTTTTAGATTTGTATGTTCAATTTGGAGCGTCTAAAGAGGTCAGAAACTAGAAAGTGTCCATGAAAGGTGGAAGGGAAGATCTTGGTTGGTAAGGAGGTAATAGAGTATGTGTAATATGAAAGTGGGAGGATGTTGTGAGCTAAAGGTTTAAGGGGTATGGGAGCATGGGAACAGGGAAGAGGAGCAGATGGGAGAGTTTATATATAACTAAGGATGTCTGCAAAGCCATTATGGAAACCTTATAAGTTAATTGACAATATAATTTTTTAAAATCCAAAGGATTTGAACACAGGTAGCCTGCGTGAGTAGACAATTATTTCACCAGAACAGAGGGTTATTAAATGAAAATCCAGGGCTAGGTGTTGGATACCTCCCCTATGAGTTATTGGTCATGAAGGTCTTGGACCCCCCGAAACAAAACAGCCTACTTCTATTTCTCTTGACTTACCACCATAACTAAATAGTAAGACTCTATTGTTGAAGACTCAGTGTACTTTGGTTGCAGGACAAAGAAAAATCAAGCTGGAACTGACCTGAAAACTTTGGTCCCTCCTGGATATTTTAGCATACTAGAAGGTGCTCCGTAGGCCATTAGGGGAGAAAAGTGATCAATGGTATTATGCAGTGGTGAAAACCTGAATGGTACAATACAAACCTGACAAGCTAGATGTGTATACTTGTGCAATAATGGCATGAAGTTTATGGGGATAACCAACCAATTTCTGATTGGCTTTGAGGCCTGGTCCACAGAGGGTAATTCATGCCAAGTGCTATAAATCGGTTTAAAAGCCTATGGCTTAGGAGTCATAGCCTTAGAGGGGAACCTACTAGGATTGCTGTGCTGAATGGATTTGTCATACTGCCTTCTAAATATTTGTGTTTAAATTTATACATTCACACTGCTGTCAGCATTCACTAGAGAAAGCTTTCTGCAGTGGGTAGCAGATAATGAAGAGTCTTAATCAGTGGTCAAAGTACTGAGAATAAGTGACTGTTGAATGCTCAGCCCTAAATGCGACATCTGTATCAAGTCCTCTAAGGCTCAGGAAACATTGTAAGGACATGCAGGAAATAATGTGTGAGGCAGAAGATGGGAGGAGTGTTGTAAAAGGCTGTCTTCTCATGACATGGACATTGTACTCATGAACTCACAGCAGCTACAGTTACCTGCACAAGACCAGCACAAGGTCAAGCCAAGATCAGTCAACATTCTAGTAGGCAGCATTAGTTGGACCCAGTGAAATACTAATAAAAATAAGAGAGAGAAGACAAGAAGGTGGCGGGAGGGGGGGTATGTTGGAGGGTGGCTGGGTGGAGTAGGAATGGGAAGCTGGCAATAGATGCAATCAAGAAACACTGTATCTGTGCATAAAACTGTCAAAAATAAGCAAAAGATATTCAAATAAAATTTTTGCATTATCATTCAAAATATGCCCTATAATTTGAGTTTATTCATGTATTAGATTTATATGACTTATCTATGAAATGAGATTTCAAAAGACTAACGAGTACAATCATTTGGGAAGTTGACTGAGTAAAATGCTAACCAATCAAGTGTGAAAGTACAAGATCTGTTCCCCAGGACCCACATAAAGCTGGATGTTTTATTACATCTGTGATCCGAGAGCTCTTACAGCAAGATGGGAGGCGGAGGCAGAATTCCCAGAGGCCTGAGGGTCACCTATCCTGGTGTATACAGGAACATCAAGAGAGCTTCTATCAAAAAAGGTGAAAAGTAAGAACCTGCACATGCATGTACCTGCTCTCAAACACACAAACATGCATATGTATGTATTTATAGCATATAAATTTCAAGATTAAAAAGGTAATGCAATCTGTAGACAGCTCCCACTGTCTGAAGGTGCAGCAGAAACAGGTAGATACAACAAGGGGCATAACCTTTGCTCTCATTCCATTTTTGCATATCACCATCTGCATGGTGTTTGCAGAATCTTTTTGTGTCTTACATATTCATAATTATTTTGTGGAATTCTTTGAAAACTCCTAGACATTTCATCAGGATTAGCTTAATTATGTGTAGATAATATAAATATTCATACTTAACTGAATAAACTAAGCTGAAACATGTAGAAAAGAAGGAATTATTTGTGCCTTCAATACCAACACTTACCCTCAGCCTTTCTCAGGATAACCAAACACTATAGGTGATTTAGAGGGCTAATGAAGGGACTGAGGCCCACTGAATATTAAATAGTGTAAAATGTCATTCTCATACTTTTTTTTAACCTATTCAATAACGT
>NW_008333887.1:1152309-1153368 GCF_000622305.1 Nannospalax galili | reverse complement strand
CGGAAGGTTTTGCCCATCTGGCTTTGTTGTTTGTTGAGTAACTTTTAGTTATGTATATGTATGCTCTTATGTTATTATGTTGGCCCCTTTAATCTTTGGTTATACTTCCCTTTTGGGTGTTTAGGGACATACAATTGGACCAGATAAACTGATTTGTTTTTATTCTTGAGGTCGTTTAAGGATCTGTTACTCAGGGGTCACATGGGCTTAGAGAAGGACCTGGCTCCTTTTTTTACCAGTTCCATCTATTTGAAGATAAGTCAAAGGTCCTGCTCGACCATTGTTGGCTTCTCTTGGAAGCATGAAGGAAATGATTCCTCCATGTTGACCCTCCTCTTTATAGACTGGACACTGATTCAAGTCCATCTGGTGGGGTCACCTTGGCCCCCTTGATCAAGAGGTCAGATGACCCACCACCATTACAGGATGTTTTGCAAGATGCTCATAGTTTCTGGGAACTAATCGACCTAGGAGGGCAAGGAGCAAAAAGTGTCCTTTGTGTCCCTCTGACCCAATTAGTAAAGATCTCAAGGTATGTCTGTTAAACATCCAAGAAGGTTAATTCCATCATTCTGGCATTTTTAATTACTGTGTGTCATGCAGACAAATCTTGGGTAATGACCAGTTGGTCTCAAATAAACCTTATCTAGAGCTATATTTCTTGATCTGTTATGTATAATTTGTCAGTAGATTGTAGGAATAATATGGTTCCCTCTGGTTTTCATGACTAGCTAGGCATTGTTTCTCTCTTGTATCGTCTCACCCCTCTATCAAGGTTTTCCCACTTAAGGTGCCGCCACTTCCCCCCCTTTCTTCCTTACTAATACCCTTGCTTCTATGATCCTACCTCTGTTGAACTGCTTCTTTCTCAATACCCCTAGGTTCCTCGTATGCCCTTCCCTCCCCCCTCCCTTAGACTAACCAAATTTTTATCCATATCTCCCTTATTAAGGCCTGTTACCTACTATTCTTCTCCTTCAGGTTATTTCTTTTCCTTTACCTCACTGTTTCCTTACCCTTGTCCTGGTTCCTGCAGTTATGTCTGTTTGCATACATATT
>NW_008333887.1:1149759-1149993 GCF_000622305.1 Nannospalax galili | reverse complement strand
GTTTTCCCTCCATTTCTATTTTTTTGAATAAATTAAGTAGTGTTGGATGCATATCTTCTTTAAGTGTCTGATAGAAATCTGCTGTAAATCCATCCGGTCCTGAGCTTTTTTTAGTTGGGAGGTGTTGTATTACTGTTTCAATTTCTATTTAAGTTATAGGTTTGTTTAAGCTGTTAATCTCTTCTTGGTTTAGTTTTGGTGGTTCCCAGGCCATTAGATACCTGTGCATTTCTT
>NW_008333887.1:1121971-1149232 GCF_000622305.1 Nannospalax galili | reverse complement strand
ATTGAGTAGCTGGGTTGTACTGGATGCAAAGGATCAGGGAGAGGAAAGGTAAGCCTCGGAGCCCCAGAAAGAGGCTGGGGGGTGTTGCAGGACCCTGGAAGTAGAGGGAGGTGAGGGCAGGGCCAGGTAGAAGAAGTGCTCCTGGGGCCTAAGGAAGGCACTAAGTTGGTCTGGGTGAAAAAGATCAAGAAGCAACATTGGTTCCCCAGGTGTCTGGGGACCCAAGACTAGGAATGGCACAGAGCCCAAACTAGGAGTAGAGAACAGCGGGGGAGGTGGAAACTTGAATGAGGCTGGGGGAGTCAAGGCGCAGAGGGCTCTGTGATAGACTTACCCCAAGAGAGGCCTGAGGGTAGGAGAGCAGGCTAGGAGAGTTAGCCCGTGGTGCAGGTCCAGGGAAGCAGAGAGAGGTGAGGGCAGGCCGGGTCCAGAAGCAGTGCTCCTGGGGCCCAAGGAAGGCACTAAGTTGGTCTGGGTGAAAAGGATCAGGAAGCAGTATTGGTTCCCCAGGTATCTGGGGCCCCAAGACTAGGAATGGCACAGGGCCCAAACTAGGAGTAGAGAACAGCAGGGGAGATGGAAGGGCGAATGAGGCCGGGGGAGTCAAGGCATGGAGGCTGCGTGATAGACCCACCCCAAGAGGCCTGAGGATCGGAGAGCAAGCTAGGAGAGGTAGCCCGTGGTGCAGGTCCAGGGAAGCAGAGAGAGGTGAGGGTGGGGCCGGGTCCAGAAGCAGTGCTCCTGGGGCCCAAGGAAGGCACCAACCCAGTCCTGGTGAAAAGAATCAGGAAGCAGCACTGGCTCCCCAGGTGTCTGAGGCCTCAAGACTAGGAATGGCACAGGGCCCAAACTAGGAGTAGAGAACAGCTGGGGAGATGGAAAGGTGAACGTGCTGGGGGAGTCAAGGTGCGGAGGGCTGTGCCGTAGACTTACCCCAAGAGAGGCCTGAGGCCAGGAGAGCAGGCGGGGAGAGTTAGCCGGTGGTACAGGTCCAGGGAAGCAGAGAGAGGAGAGGGCGGGGCCAGGTCCAGAAGCAGTGCTCCTGGAGCCCAAGGAAGGCACCAAACTGGCCTGGGCGAAAAGGATCAGGAAGCAGCACCAGTTTCCCAGGTGTCTGGGGACCCAAGACCAGGAATGGGGCAGGGCCCAAACCAGGAGCAGAGAACAGCAGGGGAGATGGAAGGGCGAATGAGTCAGGGGGAGTCAAGGCATAGAGGGCTCTCTCATACTTTTATATTTGAAACCATATGTTTATTCTTCTCTCTAATGGATTGTTTTACTCCATTGCTGTATACACTCAGTTCGGAGATTACTCAAATATATTTCTGAGAGTTTCGTTTTAAGTTCTAAACTGTGGAAGTTTGCCTCACTTTTTAGGAGAGTATTATTTTGATTTTTTTGGCATATGGACAAAGAATCCACAAATGAAACATCTCTAAGCTACTGAGAGTGCTTCAGGCATGTTTTAAAATCCCATATACAACTGGCATTCAAATTAGTTTTCCAAGAGGGTAGAAAAAGATTTCTGGGAGAAGTAATTTTGAACCCAGATAAAATGACACAGATTGTTCAGAAAGAAAAAGGAATGATGCTTTCAGAAAAAAAGTGGGACTTTCAGAGGCACTATCATTGTATGAGAATAAACTTATAGAGCATTGTTACTTTAAACGGTGCTTATATGCACAAACATTATGTGTGTTTATGTACATTCATGTACATGTTTCATAAGAGTAGGACTTGTGTAGAATGTGTATAGAAAGGTAGTTAGATATGCAATAGATTTTCTGAGATTACTGGTTTTAAATAGTTAGCAAACCAATCACATCATATAGTTTGCCCCCTTACCATGGTTTCAATATTCAGAAAAGTAGTTCTGGAACTGAAGCATCATCATATTTCCTGAATTGTTCTGTGCTCTACGTGGTGGGAGGGTGGCTGGTAGCCATCCATTCTTTGCTCTTTACAGTGCAGTTACTGCCCATGTAATGATGCCCTTCCTCTTCACTTAGAAACTTCCTCTCTCCCTTCCACTTGACACTGCCTAACACCAACTCCAGGGGTAACTATAGAGCCATGGTCCTTTTTGCATTCCTTGATAGCATGCTCTGCAGGATCAGGAGCAGTTAGAAGATCTAGATTTTTTTCTATGCTATCCAAGTTATCTGTGAAACAAGGAACACACCATTAGCCAGCTTACAGTGATTCAGACACTTAGGAAATTCCTTTCTCTTCCCTGTGTTGGGGAAGGAGTAGCCTGTGACTTCCTGCCAGCCAACTCAACAGGACAAGGTGGTAGCTGTCACTTCCATGATTACATTTCCTTGTATCAAACTCCATTCCAGTTGTCTGGAGACAGATTCCTGTGCTGGATTCTTGCAGTAAACTCCAGTGGCAAGAGAGGGCTACATGGTAAGGAATTAAATGCCCCTTCCCTTGATTGATACTGGATCCAACAAGAAGTAGCAAGAAAACATAGAAGTCAGTTCCACAACCCAGGAAAAGAAATTCTGTTAAAAATCTAAGGGACATTTGAAGCAGATACTTCCCCTCTCAAGGTTGTGTATAATAACCAAGCATTGGCTGAAGCCCTGGCCTTTAGGAGAACATAGCTAAGCTGTGTCCAAACATATCTAGAAAATTTTAGGTAGGTATACACTATTTCAACCTGCTATATTTATCCAGCTGTCAGCATATACCCTTTACTCCATTTACCAATGGCTTACATTTTGCCTCATCACCATTTTCTCTGTGCACATGTCATGTTAGTTTTCTGACCCAGTTGAAAGTTGGCCTCATTGTGCCTTTATTCCTAAGATTGTTATTACATTTATTTATTTATTTATTTATTTATTTATTTATTTATTTATTTATTATTTGGGGGCACTGAGGGAGGCACATGAAGATCATAGCTAACATGTGGAAGTTAGAGAACAATTCACAGGAGTTAGTTGTTTCCTTCCACCACATGATTTCCAGAGCTTGACCTCATGTCATCAGCCTTGGCAGCAAGTACCTTTAACTGCTGAGCCATTTCACCGGTCCAACTTTGGTAAGTCATAGGAAAACAGAGCAGGGAGAAACTTTACTTACTTTTGACTCTATAGGCCTAGCTATCTATCTATCTATCTATCTATCTATCTATCTATCTATCATCTATCTATCATCTATCTATTATAGACAGGAAATTGGATGGGGGTACTGATAAGGGAGGGCATCTAAACATGATTAAAATATATTGTATGAAATTTGCAAAAATTCAGTTAAAGGGGCTAGAGAGATGCCTCAGTAGTTAAGAGCACTGCCTGCTTTTTCAGAGGACCAGGGTTTGATTCCCAGCACCCACATGGCAACTAACAACTTTAAGTAACTCCAGTTCCAGGGCATCTGACACCCTTTTGTGACCTCTGCCAGCACTGCATCACATGGGTGCACCTATTCAAAATTTAAGTTCTCTAATAAAGTTTGTGAAGGAAAAATACTTTTAAAAAACCAGTGAAACAGAGATGCAGGAAAAACTCATATTTCTACGGTATCTATGTCTGAAGGATGTGTGGCACATGAGAGGGCCTTGCAGCATGCCTTACACATGTACTTTCAGTAATGGTGGGAAGCAGGCCTGCCACAACATCAGACTGTGTTGTATGATATTATAACCCATTAACATTGATAATTAATGTGTACATTTAAGCAGATAAGAATGCAGAAGTGCTACTGAACTGTAATTATAATTAAAAAGTTGCAAGCAAAAATAATATATTCAACAACACAGATATAAATGAGAAGCATCGTAGTCTCTTGGGAATGAAAATTAAATTAAGGGATAGGAGTCTTTAATAAAAGAAAGCTCAAGTAATCCTTTGGAAGATGTAGAAAAGGGGGGATATCTTATTTAATGATCAAATAGAACATTGTGGATTGTCAGTGAATAAAATCTCAATAATTTGCATCATAATAAGTAAAGCAGAGTTATTGGTTTCTCATTTCTCTGTAGCTACTGAATGATTCACTACTTATCACATCAGCATACTTTAAAGAAAATGTCTTACTGATAAAATATTTCACAGCAGTTAAAATTGTCCCCATCTGGCATCATAGTTTGAGCCTGTTTTCGTGCCAAGCTCTGGACATGATAAAGAAGGGTTTGCTGACTTGTCTGAAAATGATAAAGTGGTGGATAAAAAGGAATAGGATAACCACCAGAAAAGCAAAAAGTCACCTCTGCCCCATCCTGTGCTGGCAGGAGTAAAACTGCACTATATGGTGCTTTGTGGGAGTGTCTGCATGAGTGGATGGTACGTCTGTCCTACAGCCCGATGTAGGGGATGTCTGGCTGACTCAGCTCACCCTTGCTTTTCTTACTTGCATTTCTCAGTAATAACTTGAGAAACTGTTGGCAGTGCCACATCTTTAGATAAGGAGGGACTGTCTGGAATGGCCTGGGTCTGTTCACATCCCTCCTAGGAAGGATGACCTGTAACGCCTTTGAACAAGTCAGATGACACCAGGTATATAAGTACCCTGATGAGGCTGTTCTCTTGTCGGTTCCTCAGCTCTGGTGCAAATGACAGGTACCAATGAGACTCAGTCTCCACAATCACCTTTCCTGAGCCTTGAGAAATGAGCTTACCATGCAGCCTAGGTGTCTCTCGTTCCTCGATGCCTATCTGAGTGATAAAACAACTTCTCTTAACTTTTTGTGTGGGAGGTCAACCTCACCTGATTTGTGTAAGTGATAGAAGTTACAAATTGGTAACTGGTGCTCAGTGAACATGCTTCACAGTCAGCAATTCTACTCAGGTTCATGCCCCACAGTATTATGGCCATCTGTAGGACAAAGAAGGATGCCTCAGAAGAGCTCAAGCTAGTGATATTGTGATTCTGAGCTGGTGTCTCCAGATTGTGATAATTTTTTTGTGTCCTTTAAGCTACCCACTCTGTTATGAGAGCTGAGCCCACTAATACAAACACTAAAGTGCGTGGTTCAGTGGCTGTCATCAGCAAATATTGATTGTGCTTTACTTGCCTTGGAAGTGAGTGCTTTGGAGGTCTACACTATAGCCTAGAATTATTTTGGAGAGTGCATTCAATATCAAGGAGGCTCAGAATAGGTAGCGGTCACCTTGATTTGATGACAGAAAGTGTCATAGAACCAATCGTCTAAAAATTAAAAACATCTCGAATATAGAAAAATTGAAAGATCATAAGTTGAAAAATCTAAACCTCTAGGCAAATCCAAGAATCTCGACTTTTTATGCTTACATCTGGGACACTAATACATATATACTAACCATGGCATTTAAGAAATCTATAGACAGAAACAGTGAGGTGATTGCATTTGTGATAAGCCTATGTGACTACTGATAGTCAACAGGATGGCACATGCAGCGCTGACAATAGGGACGATTATTTAGGATGTGGATATGCACATACTATGCACAATTTGCTAAACTTAATCAGAAACATGTGGTGTATGTACATATATTCTGCTCTATTAAGATTCTCAATGGTAGTAGAACCACTTATTAGAAAGCATTACCTTATACAAGTCTGAAGGCTAGGAAGAGCAAGCTTTTCATGATGAGCCAGTAAGCTGAAGATCCCAGTGAAGTCTGAAAGGTGTTTTTCTGGAGAAGTCATTTGGTCCAGAGAGGCTGGTCTCTTTGTTATATTCAATTTTCAACTAATTGGCAGGGTCCACCCACATTATGCAAGAAAACCTGCTTTACTCTAGGTCTGCCTATTCAAATGCTAATATCATCCAAAAACCATTTAAATAGGCTCATAAAATTAACCACCACAACCAGCTACTTTGACAGTAATATAATTGATATTTAACTTCTCTTTATAAAAATACTGCTGCTATCTTTGGACAGATAAGCATCAAAAAATAAGTATGTCCCACTTCCATTCCTGTTCCATTTAGTAGTTTTGCACTATCTTTCTACCCTTTTTGCAAGCACGGGCAATTTACACCCCTTGTATACTACAGTATATTACAAACAGTACGTGTTATAAGGTTCACACATCAAAGTCTTTATCAAGTCTTTAAACTTGCTGGGTACTCTTTACTCTGATAAGTATAGTCCAATGGCATGTTTGAGATGGAGGGATACCCATCTGTAAAAATACCTGCTGTAGCTGCTTTCTACTGAACATCTTTTCTTTCTGCCTCTGTGCTGTGATACTATGAAACATTAGCTCTTAGCTCATCTTACCTCTGGATGGAACTAGAAGTACTTCCCTAACGTGTTTGTTGATGACATAGCCACTTTCTTCTCTTTGCTCCATTCCTTTCCAAGGAATCAGGAATTTTCTCTGGCTTAGAGTACATCACTGTTTTTTGGTTTTGCTTTTTCTCTTGTAAGAGCAGTCATGCCAACCCAAATTCAGATCCTTCTGAGCATGAATTTACTAACTTAGAAAGCAGAAGCCTATGCTACTGTGTTTCTTATGTTATTGTTGTAAACTTGAGGGAAAAATGAAGCCTAAATGTGAGAATAAATGTTAAGAAATCACAGTTGAACAAGTGTGATCCAAATATTAATTAGTAAGCTGATTTAATCTGTGAATAATTTTTTTGTTATTTTTTTTTCTTTTTTCTTTTTTTATTTAATAACCACATGTAATCAGTGTATGCAAGACATGTGACAAGGACTTCTCCAGCTCCAGATGCTCTGCCCAGGGTTAGAAGACAGCTGTTCAGGATGCTTTATTCTACCTAAGGTGCTGAGCGTTTAGTGGAGGAACACATTCAAATGAAGTAAAGAACAAGTGGAGAGAAACAATGAGAAAGAGCCATGCATATATATGAGTACCACAGAAGCACTGACTTACTGCTCTACAGAAGGGTTTAAAATCCTGACTGTTACCTGCTTCCAGGGTGGGCAAGCATGCACGGAAGACGAGTATAATTCAGAGATCTCAGGTAAAGCTCACCGAAGTAGAGGGATCTTGTGCTGACTTCAGAGTTTTTGCATTTCAGTTACTTTTTACATAATTTAAACTAAGTGCTCCCCTTTTGTGAATATTTCGGGAGAGGACATTTATGTAGACAGATAAACAACTCTGCTGTTCCACAAAAGAAGAAAATCAAGCCTAAGGGCACATCACCGTTGGAATGATAGTAACAGTCACTGCTGATGCTAACACTGGGGAGCAGGATGGGGTGGACTACCATCTAAATTTCTGTATCGTTAGCCGTTTTACTCTAGTAAGCTAACACCACTTTTATGAATACAGAAAAATATTCCTCAACATTAATGAAAGTAATCTATGATCTCATATGGAAAAACAGAGCCCATCTCTTTCTAAAAATGCCACAGTCTGTTGAAATCTATTTTATTTGTGTTTACACAAATTTGAGATGGTTTTCCAGTAGAAATATTTTGTTAACTTAGCTTCAGGTGATTGGTGTGATTATTTCATTTAATTTTAGAAAACAGTAAAATGTACAGTAACAACTGAAACTATTGATAATGTTTTTTGGAGCAAATGCTATTGGTTTTAATTGACCACATATAAGCCCCTCCCCTCTCTCTTCTGGAAAAACCGGTGTTTTTATGTGACTTCAGGGTGTTACCTTACTTTCAATCTCTGAATGCTCGCAATAATAGCTTTACTGAAAACCACGTTAAAGTCAAATAAATGATTTGATGCAGAGAAATGTGTAATTTTCAATAGTGTTCTGTAACATCTTGTTTATGTCTCATCTTCAATAACACTGACTGTTCTTTGCTTGAGTTCACAAGAACCTGGGTTTCACCAGGAAAGAAAATAGATTTGTCAGACATATAGCTAGTAATTGATGACAATCACAATGCAATTGGATTTTATTCTCAGGAGATGTGGGCATAAAAGTTACATGGAGACACTCGTTATTGTTGGCATACAGCTTCCCCACTGAGCCTGAAAGGGGTGGGGGTACGGGACCCAGTTCCACTCCCCACCCTCCATTTATTCAGTATCGAGTTTCGCGCTTTTTTTTTTTTTTTTCGGTCTTTTTGAGGCAGGGTCTACAGGGAGACCCTACAGGGAGACCCTGCTCTCCTGGAACTCAGTATGTAGACCAGGCTGGCCTTGAATTCACAGAGATCCGCCTGCCTCTGACTCCTGAGTGCTGGGATTAAAGGCATGCGCCACCACATCCATCAAAGTTTTGAGCTTTTTAAAGGTTAAAATCCTTTGTGAAGAAAGTCAGGTAAACTCTCCTAGTGGAATATCTTCCTTCGTGTCCCATTTGGTTTTCTATTTCTCCAAACTTAGGGAATAGGATTTTCTACACCAAATGTATGGCACTATTGCAATAAGCTAATGGGACAATCGTAACCACAAGATTCTGGTAATTAAGCAGAAAAGACTGATGCACAGTACAGGCAAAAATCACAATTCCATCTATAATAGGTTAAAAAAGTGCCCTCCGAAAGGTAAGTCCTGCTCTTAACCCCCAGTAGCTGAGAATGAAAGCTTCCTTGGAAACAGGTCATTGTAGATATAAATAAGGATTATAAAATGTCATCATTTTGAATCTAAAGTGGGCCTTGAATCCAATGACTTATCCTCTTAAGAGCAACACAGACACATTGGGCAGAAGTCCCTGGAGGCAGAGATGGCAGTTACAAAGATGACTTCTTCCTTATAGTAAAATGTGAGAAAAGATAAGCCAAAGGAGGATTAATTCAGCATCTGATAGTTTGGGTGGTTCTCAGCATAAGCAGATTGCAAAGGATACTCAAATAAGATGTTCATTGTTTAGAAAATGTGCTATACAGAGAAACCCAACAGGTTGCTGGAAATAGTCTTGTTGAATGGATTAGGTGAGTAACTGCACACAGCACAGCCCAGGGAGGGAGATGGGTTCTCCAAGAAAGCTCCATGGAAGAACTCTAGTATAACAATGTGAAGCCCCCCTGACCAAATACATAGCAGGCACATTAGGTTTTTGAGAATGTTGAATAAAGGAAGCATTGCCAGCTTGGACTGAAAGGCCAATGGAGGTACAGGAAAGGCCATATTGAAATGAACGCAGAAACAGGGTTCTGCAGGGGAAGACTCACCTATAGTCTTCCGAAAGACTATGGCCCTGCTATGACTTTCGTTTCATTTACCTGGCTTTCATGACAGGAAAAAAAAAATATTTTTCTGCTATTTTAGATCACAGAATTTTTTTCCAATAGTTTGTTGGTGTCCTAGGCAATGAAATCTATTACTGATTCCCTGATCTGGCTCTTCCAAATCTGGTGCCCATGCATGGCTCTCTCTGACCTGAGATGAGTTCCTAAATACCAGATCCGCTCAGTCTATTCTTGTTTGTTCCAGTAAATACTATCCATACCCACCTCGTAAGTAAGTCTGTGAAGAACTTACAAGAAACATTACAACTTCAACAAAGTCTTAAACTGCTTAAATCTTGCTGTCCTGACATTAATTATTTTAAGTGTGTCAAAAAGCTTTAAATATTTACAAAGATTTGCAATATCAAATATCAACGGTATAGTACAACACTAAACTGAGCTCTGATTTTTGCAACTGAAATGAACATAATTACCTGTATCTTAATTTGCAAATTTTGAAATAGTAGACAAGACATTGCTCACATGTTTCCAGTTTTAAAATCCCTTGAACTTTGGCAAGATTGACAGAACAGAGCAGGAGCAAAGGCTGGGATATCAGAAATGCAGTGAAATTGTGGAATGTATTGAATGGATGGTGATGCATTTTCTCTCTTTCTACTTAATCACAATGTAGTGACTGACACAGGAATAATAATCCTTTATTAGAGTAAGTGAATAATAGCTAACTTTCTGAAGTCTGTCATGCATTATACACATAGTAGTTTTACTGATAATGATTTCTGTTCAGAAAATATTTATTAGCATTATCTAAGTATCTGCATAAAATGATTCTTATAGTTCTGAGGTATGAGGACAAAGTAATTATGCCACGTTAGAATTAAGAAAACTGAGGCTCACATAACAAAAATGGCTTCCCAAATCTTAGAGCAAATAGGTGTCAGGATGTTGCCAGAGTTCAGCCCTCCTTGTTGTAGCCCAAGGCTCTCTTCAGTTTCTCTACTGACTATGGAGACCAAATTATAGCAAGTTAATAGATTTATATGTTTTTATTTATTTCTGTCTTATGATCTGGAATTTTATACATAAAGTAGTTATATAAAAGCCTCTTGGCTTAATGAATTCTCTTACTATATGCTTTGATATTTTTTGGGTTAATTGGATGAAAGAAATGAAAGAAGTAAGGTAACATTTAAATCAACATCAAAATGTGTCATTCTTGTATGATTTAAGGAAAACTTGTCCAGGTTGTGGTTGAATATGACAAGAGGATTAAAAATCTGTGGTTTTGATATTTATGCTATATAGGGTATAGGTACAATGAAGTTGACTGAAAAGAAAAATCTATTATTGCCTGGAGGCCAAGAAACTTTGAGAACGCTATTAAGATATTTATATACCGTGTTCCCCTAAAGCCTTAAGAAAGGAAAATAATTTTTGAATCAACACAATGAAGACCAATATGTTTTATGCTAATAACTTGGCATCATACAAAGCTAACCAATAAAGAAAATTTTCACCTTTGAATAGAATGAATGTGTACACACTTTGAGGGAAAATTTATACATGTTTCTTAAAATTATTTAATTAATGAAAAAAAGAATCCATAAGGAACCAGTGGTTTAGTTAAATTGATACCTATTAAATAATCAACCTCCAATGAAAATTTACTATGAATTCAAAATGTTTAGCATAAAATGACTAAAAATACAGAAAATTAAGTGTATCAATCATATCTATTTTCTTTTAATGGCTGACAATAATACTACAAAATATCATATTTCTGGAGTAACAGCTATTTAGGATATTTGCAACACTGGGGAGCTGGAAAGACTTGTCTGTGGAAAATGTATACTCATAAGCCTGAAGGAAGTGATTAGTCATGCAATGTGATATATTTAACACACATATATGAAAACACATAAAACCAAAATAAAAACACCCACGGCATTTGGATGTTTAAGAGGAAAGTGTAAATCAGAGAGCAGAGAAATATAAATGTTGATAGCATCACATTCACCTGCAAATACATGATGTTGCTAAACAGTTTTTTCAGAGATGACTGTCACTAAAATACTTCTCCGGGGGACTGGAAATGCACTGATCACATGAGGGCAGACTTGTGTGCTTGAGTGTGGGACCTGGTATCGTAGAGAAGGCATTACAGGAAGGGCTGGAGATGTCAAAGACGTGGAATGAGTATCATCTTTCCATGAGTCTTAACATGGGCTCTCTGTCCATCTGTGGTGAATGACCACTTGACACATTCTGGTTAGATTTATTTATGCCATAATATAAATCAAGTAAAGTCAGTTCATTCAATAAACCCTTGATAGAAGCAAAAAAGAGACCATTTGTCTCCATTTTCTCACTTGATTTTAAAGACCACATTTGGTCATCCAAACTTTAGGTTAGCATTCAGTACATGGTTGATGACAAGTTGTTTAGGACAACTTGTGTCTCCTGTCTTCATGTTGAAACTGTATTTTTATGTACACATGACTATAGGTGTCTACAGGGGAGATGGAATGGGTTAGATTCATCTCCATTGAGGCTATATACTTGCAAGAGTAGATGAGTTAAAGAGTGGTTTAAATGGGTGCTGGTTACAGTAAAGAAAAGGGAAAAATGGACCAAGGCTAAGCAAGTGAGCAAATGCTAAGCTTCTTGGAGTTACCCACTGAAGAGTCATGAGGAGGACTGCTGAAGTCTCTGGTGCTTGTGGTTGTCTTGATTTGTCTCTGTGTTTTAAAGTTTCAAGACAGAAGTCATTAAACTTTTCTGCTTTGTCTTCCAGTAGAAATTGTGGAGCCCATAAGGTGTCACTGCCTCAGCATTGTTGGCTCTTCTCATTTTTATTACCTCCCTGGTTCGTTTATTTTACTTTGGCCCTAACATATTGCTTAGGGTCTTTTCTTTTTATATTGATTCCAAAACTTCTCTCCATGGTATGAGCTCCCTATTTCCTTTATTTCAAGCTTGATAAGCTCACAGTCTACATAAAAAGTCCAGGGGCAAAAGGGAAAAAGTTTGTAGGAAGGAATTTTATCACTTATTTGTTTATTATTATTGTGTGGGTTGGTGGGTGGGTATGTGCCTGTGTGAGTAGGACAGGGTTTGAGGGCAGGGGTGTCTTCTCCTATTACTCTCTGTCCTAATTGACTTCTCTGCTGCTCTGATAAAACCCTGACCAAAGCCAACTTGGGTAGAGGAAAGGGTTTATTATTTCATCTTACACTTCTTATCACAATCCATCAAGGGAACTCAAGCAGAACCCCAAATTGGAGGCAGGAGTCAAAGCAGAGACCACTGAGGAACACTCTTTACCGGCTCACTTCCCTTGCCTTGTTTAGCTACTTTTCTTTTACAGCTCAGGCACTCCTGCCTAGGGATGGCACCTTCCACAGTGAGGGCCCTCCTACATCAATTAGTAATCAAGAAAATGCCACAGACCACTGATGGAGAAAATTCTGGAACTGATGTTCCCTGATCCCTCTTCCCATGTGACTCTACATTGTGTTGATGAAATCTAAACAACATATTCTGGTTTTTGTTTTTGTTCCTTTTTTTTTTTTTTTTTTGAGAAAGGGTCTCTCACTGAATCTGTTGGAGCTCACTGATTCAGTGATCCTGGCTGTCTCAGGGAGCTCCAGGAATCCATATGTCTCCACCAATGTCGTGCCCAGCCTTTCACGGGTGCTGGGGATCCAAACTTTACCCATTGAACCATGTCCAAAGCCTCCTGGAATGGAATTAGATATATAAGAAAATACTAGTCACAAGAGATGAATGCTCTTTGGGGCCATGCTGCCTGTAATCAGATACTAAGGATTTCAAAGGGCAGCTGCTTCCAGAAGGTTCTTAACAGAGGCTCAAGATCTCCTAGACATCATGAGCATGTCCTCACTATCAACACGAGGAGGCTGATGGGGACTAGTCAAATGAGCTTCCTATGCTCTTGATGTTCTTCATTGACCTCAAGCTGTCACTGAAGCAACCCCAGAGGTGACATGTTTAAACTATGTCTACTACTCTCAGGGTGGTTTTAACTTCATGTAACACTACAGACCCTGTGATAGATAGCTTTAGTGTCAACTTGACACACCTGGGTTGAAGGAGCCTCGATTGGGGAATTTCATCTATTGGACTGGCCTGTGGCCAAGTCTGAGGGGCATCTTCTTGATGAGTGATGTGGGAGGGCCCAGCCCACTGTGGGTGGTGCCACCCCTGGGCAGGTGGGCCTATGTAGCAAAAGAAAGGAGGCTGAGCAGGGGCCAAGGGAGCAAGCCAGTAAGCAGCATTCCTCCATGGCCTGTGCTCCAGCTCCTGCCTCCGGGTTCCTGCCCTGAGTTCCTTCCTTGGGCTCCCTGATGAACTGTGACCAGGGATATGTAAGCTAAATAGACCCTTTCCTCCCCAAGTTGGTATTAGTCAGAATGTTTTGTCATAGGAATGGAGAGACAAACAAGAACAGATCCTCTTACCACCCTAGACACTGCCAATATCACCCCTACCACACATGTCTGTCAATCACAAAAGATACTCAATGTATCTGGTGATCTCATTGCATCAGTGTGCATTCTCAAATGACTTAGAATATTTCCCATTTGTGTAGGTCTCTATCCTTTCTCGATCCCTAATGCTTTCTTCTTTGCTCTTTGAAACACATTCTGATCTCTCCCTATTTAAAAGCTAGCTCCTTTGAGGGAAACTTTCAGAGTCCTGTCAAAGAATGATTTTTTTTTTCTCTTATGTCACTCCTAGTTCTGATTGTGGACAACTGCCTTTACTGATAATTCATGTTGCTCTCAGACCTTTCTTCCCCTATCTAGCTTCTGATTCTTCTGAAGTTTAGAAAACCAATCATTACTGCCCAGCTTATTGCAGTCATTTGTCCAAATTCCAGACACTTTTACTGATTTATTGAAGATGTTTTTATTGCATGGATTACTCCATTACAACTTCTCTCACATTTTTATTTCAGTATTCATAATAGACAATTTTGACAGTATCTTGATTTTTACTTTATTGTTCTTTTGTTTGTTTGATTTTTTTGTTTTTTAGTCTAGAACATGGCCTTCTACTTTATTCTCATTGGGTTACCCTATTTACTTACTGGTAAATTACTCTCCATAATTTCCATTTCAAACACCTCTTCAATCCACCTTTTTAAACCTGTTTTCTTTCATTCCTTTTCTCTAGCAAACCATAAGTCCCTCTGAAATATTAAGTCCACTGGCCACAGTATCTTTTCACTGCATACATTCAAATAATTATCATGTGTGAGTGTGTGAGTGTGTGTTTGTATGTGTGTGAGTAGTATGTGAGTGCAGGAGCATGTGGCAGTCAGATGACAACTTTAGAAAGTTTTCTCCTTCCGTCATGGATTCTCAGGTTTGCATGGCAAGTCCTTTTACTGCAGAGCTATCTTGCCAGCCCCTACCAATTTTTTCAGCACCCTCATGTGCTCATTTTCTGTCTTTAAAAAATTGTTTGAGAAGTTCATATATGTATGTCATGTGTCTTGATCAAATCCACACTTTACTCTTTCATCTCCAATGTATCCCATACTTCCCCACCAGGTTTCCCTCCCAATTTCATATTAAAAAAAGAACTCTACTGAGTCTGTCTAGTGCTGCACATATGTGCATGGCTTTAGGGCCATCCACCCAGCATGAGCAACTGCATCCTAAGAACACCGACTGTCCCTCTCCCAGGAACCATAAATTTTCAACAACTCCTCAGCTGGAGGTGGGACTTCATATGCTCTTTCTCCATCCACAATGGGATTTAGGCTAGCTTGATCTTGCAGAGGTCTTGTGCATGCCGCCACAGCCCCTGTGAGTAAGGTGCACAACAGCCCTGTCATGTCTGGAAAACAATCTTTCACATTACTCTTTCAAATTTAGATTCTATAGTTCACTTTGATGCTCTGTTCTTGCTTACAGTTTCTTAGGTTCTCTCATTGAATCTTCTATGGCAGGCTATCTTACTTAAGTCTCAGCCTGCCTTACACATACATATGTCTGCACACCAATATTTTCTGATTTGTTTTTAAATAAATGAGTGCAGCCCAAGTTACATCTTAGTTCAGTCCATAAACCTTGCCTTATTTCCTTCATGAATTTTCTCTTATTCTCCTCTATGAAGTGTTTTATTTTCTCATTTCTCAAACATCTATCTGTGTAATATTCTCTTTGAGTTAGACAACTTATGTGAAAAGAACAGTCAAATATTTCCAGCACTAAATCATGCATATATCTCCATACTCTAAAGCAATTAGACCCTCTAATAGAAGGTCTCACAGTGACTCTGAGGCTAGGATCTTGATGGAAACTATGGCTTCCTTCTCCTCTACGTAACAGACAGTACTCTCATAATAGACCTTTGTATGCTGCAGATCTGGTTTGCACATGCCACTGGATTATTCCCACTGGTAAACAAATAGTCTGTAGTACCACCTACTTTTTTTATCATCATCCCCTGCTTCAGGACAATCCACCTATCCCTTTATGACATTCTGTTTGTTGTGTCTATTTCATCTAGTGTTTCTGCTTTTGCCCTTTGGATACAGTATAGTCTTTTATTATCATCTCACTGGAAAATTTGAACAGATTATTAAAACATTTTCCATCTTTGGTTTTGCAGCATAGGTTAGAGCATTACAATAAATTAACACAAAATGAATGTATGCAGATTTGAAGAACTGAATCTAGTTGTTACTTAGATTTAGTACCATAAAGAAATAGGACATCAGTCACAAGGCTACTTACTGCTTGTTGAAGTCAGTCAATGTTTCGTACTCTGGCAATAAAAATCTACCATGACACATTTTGTTTTATATTATCATGATAGCCTAGCTGGTTTAACTATGGGCCATTTTGTCAGTATGACCTGTTGGCTTTCTTCTTTCCTTTTCTAACTAACTATGGACTTTAAATTTCTTTTTCTTTTTAAAAGAAAAGAGTAAAAATTACATTAGAAGCAACAACCACATTCTTACCACCCAGAGTGATAACATTCATAACATCATCTTTTACTAAAGACTATGTATTAAAAGAAAAAAGGTAAAACACGGAACAGAGAGATAGATCAGTGGTTAAGAGCACTGGCTACTCTTGCAGAGGACCCAGATGCAATTCCCAGCATCCACATGGAGGCTAACAACCATCTGTAACTCCAGTTCCAGGGGAACCCTATGCCTTCTTCTGAAGACATAGGTGCATTTACATGTATGCAGGCAATGCACTCATACACATAAAACAAAAATTATAAATGAAATATTAAAAAGAAGTCATTGTAGAAAGAATAAGACTCAGTAAGTACCATGTCCAGTTCTGATTGAGCTTCCATCTCATCCCGATCATAGGTCATATCTTTATCTATATTTGTATGCTACTATGCATGAATAAGTATTTATGTACAATGACTTAATTCTGTATTTATATGTAACATTTAAAACCTCATAAATTTAAACATTTCTTAGGGGCGGAAACTAGTTTTTGTCATCCATAGAACTATTTTTAGACATTCTTAGAACTATTCTTAGAACTACACAACTATCCACCCATACCTCCAACCTTCAACCTCCACGTTTTTGTTTGTTCTCATAATATATATGAATAAAGGAATGAGCAGTGATGTGATTGACTAAGAAACATGCCATGTTTAAGTTCAGAATGTGCTCATTATCTAAGTGATGTGTTGCACTGCTAATTCCTCATTCTTTTATTACACATGGCACTGGTAAAATGTAATAAAGGGCTTTTAGCTACTTGAAGTGTTCCCATAAGCTATAGGAGTGTCATTTGTCTTAGTGGCAGTTAGGGAAGGAGCAAAGAACAATTTGTCTTTTTTTGCCTCATATTTCCACTTAAATGTAGAGAGATAAAAAGCAAGAGACAGCTTGTACTAATTAGGAGGAGAAAATTTAAGAGAATATTGCTCTTGGCAGTGTTCAAAATACCAAGGTCAAACATGTACCTTCTGGAACTCTGTACTTCTCTATAAAAGAGTGTATAGTGTGAGAGAATTTCATGGACACATTTTTAAATAATTCTATAATAGGGGCTTAGCAGCAGAGTCAAGAGGTTGCATATCAGTTTCCCAAATGGTAATTTGGATCCTATTTATTCATTAAACTTAGGTCTTAAGCATTAAGCCTGAAAGATTACTACATCTCAATGCGCTGCTCTCTTAGGTACAATTCAGGTGCCATTACTTAAAAGTGGCCCAGACAATGACTTCTGAGAACATTCAAGGACTCCTTGCCTTCTACCCTTTGTACATCATATAATTTGGCAATGCCATGAATTTTTGACTGACTGTTGAATCTTTGTTATGAGGCAATCAAATACCAGTTCTCTAGTTTCTTGCCTTCACAGAAATCCATGCTGCATGAAAAAGATCAATCTCTGTTTTCTTTTAGTTATTTGCTAGTAGACTAAGAAAACAATATTCTTAGTTAGATTTTAATATTTATTATTTTGTTACTTAAAGCCTAGTATTGTGTATAGAACTGTTCAACAATGCTATCCATTTCTTAGGAATAAATTAATTTCTTGAAGGCACTGTAAGATTAGTAACATAAAACTACCAAAAATAATCTTAGCTAATTGAAACTGAATTTACACTGTCACAATAAAAGACTAAAATAAATTTGTAGTACAGTTCCACGATTTCTATTGTACATATTCTTTGACTTTCTAATTTATACATTTTGATAACCCACAATGCATCTCTTAGGATCTTGCTTTAAATTGTCACAGTTCCCACAGAGATCATTAAACCTTTAGTAGAATTAAACACAAATTTGCTTTCTGTTCTAAACTGTTAATGAAATCTTTTAGTCTTCTTTGCTCAAAGGAGGGCTTTATTCAATTATATTACTCTTTAATTTTGCTATTTAGTATTGCAAAATAATTGTAATGTGTTCCAGTGAGATCCTACTTCAACAGGACAAATTCTTTTATCCTTAATATAGTTACGTAAGCATCTCAGCAAAATGGAGCTGGAGTGTAATAACCCTAACAAAAAGGAGAAATGAATCCTATGATAAATATTTATTGCTTCTTTTTAGAAAGTAGTTTTGATATTTCAGTAGCATTTGAACACTGTGAAGACAATGATTATTTCCAGCTTGTTTATAGAAATATATTATTTCACCAAACAGTGTTTGAAGTCCACACTCTGTAAGCATTTCAACATAAGATGATCTAACCATACTTGTATTACTAAGACTGAATTAAATAAAAATCCAAAATACAAGCCACAAATTCCTACCCTTTAGTAATAAGTAGAAACTATCCTGTACACTAACACAGGGTGTTGACCTCAGCAGCATGAAATATCACTTAAAGTATAATTTAGGTTCTTCATACTTCTCTACAAATCCCACAGGTAGGAGAGGAAATTTTGTGTTAAATTAGGAATCAAAATACCCCACTAGATAGATAACTTTCATTTCTTTCTCTTCAATTGGAACTCTTAGGTAAAAGTTGTTTCGGTGGACAAGAATTAAAAGAGGAATCCTACCAATGAGAGCTATTACTTTTTGTCATCTATATTGTATTTGGATTCTTCTGTGAGCTACATTGAGATTTTCCTATTTTTCCCCCACTTCAGTCTTTTAGGTCCTCAAATCTCTGTATATGGTGTGTTGTCTAACAGACCTGTCATTTGGCTTTTCTTTAGGGAAGGAACTTTGGAGAATGCCACAGACTCTAGCTTCATGCTATATTTAGAAGATAATTTGCTGCACCTTCTTGGATCGATTTTGCCATCTCAGTTACTTTGTGAGAGATAATTGACATTCTTTGTGCTATGACAACTGTATGTGATGGATTAGTTCTAGTGGTTGACACTGGTTAGCTTCATATCAGTCACAGAATTTTGCAAGCAGCCAGATTCAAATCCTATGCAAGATTCGTGACATTCTCTGGGAAGCGGTCAGACTGAACTTCAGGAAAAGAGCAAATGTCTTTCTTTCTGCAGAAATCTTTAATTTTCCAAATTCATGAAAAAGGTGAAATCTCAGTAGACTATTAGTAAAATAGTTTCTAATAGTCAGCATATATTGCAATTGGAAATTTTCAGGTGTGACTTTAGATAGATACTATGATACTTTTATATCAAATCATTAAAAATAATAGTTTGAATCACTTTTTAGTAGATTGATAATTTAGCCTATGAGAAATCAGAAGTTCTATCAGAAGGCTACATTAGGTAACATGATATAATTTGTGTTTAGTGTAATGCATGAGAACAATATATTTGACAATTTACCGATATAATTTTTAAGATTGTAGAAATTTCTATTGAGTTAATATCAAAACATTGAATGGCTAAAGGTAGAGCCATAAGAATTAATGCATTTTAAGAGACACCAAACTTCTGAGATATATTTCCTTTGTGATGATCTATCCAGTCATTTATTTATTCATATTTTATACTCCCAAAGCTAATTTTTACCATAATCAATATTCCGATTAATTATAGTTTAAATACATAATTTCTAAATCTTTCATAATAAATGTTTGTTGTTCTTTTTCACTTAAATGGCATAATCTTGAAAGTCTTCCGCACTTTTCTGATATTATTACATTTATCCACACATTCCTTTTAGAATTGAGAAGAAACTGGGACTGAGTATTAGTGATGTCAGAGGAAAGAAGGACGGACGTTTACACTGATGTCCATGCTCACAATTCCCCACTATCAAGCACAGTTTATGTCACAATACCTAATACCACACAGAATAGTTTACTAAGGCACATGAATTCAGTATTCAGAATGAATCAATTTAGCTTATTGGTCAAATTCTTACTGTCTATATTTCAGTATCACCTCCAAGTCAGCTGAGTGATTCATCCTCATACACCTTCAGAAGCATCTACCACTTATATTTCCTATGTCCGTCTTTATACTCAGACTTTGTGGAATTTTGATCCCTTGGGTATGTCTCTGGTCATCAGTGCTGTGACTTCTTACTGAATTTTATTTTCAAATAAGCATTGAGGAATTTGAAGCTACCTCCTTTTAAAGGTTGGGCATCTTCCCCCATGCTTTCTTTCCTTTTTCTGTCCTCATTCCCTTCCCTCTATTATCTACTATTCTTTTATCTAAAATTTTCTTTATTATTGAGAATTTAGTACATGTATATAATGAAATATGATCTTATCCACCATCATTTTCCCCTTCAACTCTCCCCTTAGCCCCTCCCAACTTGATGACATTTTGTTTTTGATAACCCACTAAGTCCAGTTAGAGTTGCTCCTATGTGCATATGTGTAGGGCCATCCACTGGAGCATGTAACCTAATAGTGGCTATACCCTCCAAACCTAATGATTTCCCCCCTCCCAGAAACTATTGGTTGCTAATAGTACCTCAGTAAGGGATGGTGCCTGGAGATTGTCTACCCCATCTATGCTGGAATTTTGGCTCGCTTGACCTTATGCAAGTCTTGTGAAAGCAAATATAGCTTCTATGAGTTAATGAATGTGATATAAATGTCATGTCCAGTAGACAGCATTTTATAGCATTCCTCCCCATCCTCTGGCTGTTATATTCTTTCCGCTTCCTTTTCCACAATGTTGCTTGAAATTTGTGTGTGTATGTGTTAGGGGGTATCAATAGACATCTTGTTTAGAGATGAGCACTCAGACTTTAAATCTTATAACTGATCAGTTATGCATCTCTCCTGTGGTGGTTTCAATCAAATGTCCCCATAGGCTCCAATTATTTGAACACTTAGTTTCCAGTTTGTGGCATTGTTTGGGTAGGGTCATGGAACCTTAGGAGGTGTGGCCATGATGTAGGAAGTATGTCACTTCCATAAGAGTTCATAAACCTTGTTTCCACCACCAGTTTCTCTCTTTGAGTTCTGTGCCTGCTTAAAAATGTGAGTACCCAGCTTTCTGTTCTGACTGACTCCTGATATGCCTCCCCCACCATGATGGACTTTTATCCTTCTGGAACCGAAAGAACAATAAACTCTTCCTTCCTTATCTTGCCTTTGTCATGGTATTTTATCATAGTAACAGAAGAAACTAATATAGATGTTGGTACCAGGGTGTGGGGGTGTTGCTGTGAAGAACCTGACCGTATTTGTTTTGGGTATAAAGTAGAAGACTTTGGAGGTCTAGAAAAGTGGTTAAATTCTGTAAGCAGAGTTTAATGGGTTATTCTAGTAGAGGCCCAGCTCAAGATGTTCTAGAGTGAGATAAAACACGTACTTAGAGAGCTTTGGTCAAAGAATCTGGCTGCCATCTGCCCATAGCTAAGATCTTGCCTAAAGCTGAATTAAAATGTAAAAAACTAATTTCTTTGGCATAGGAAATTTCAAGACTGTCTAATGTTGAATCAGTGGCATAGTTATTAATGGTACATATTATGCAGATCTACAATGAAAAAGAAGTAGAGCAGAAAGGAATACAAAATGCACAGTTTGGAGAGAAAACAGTGATAGGAAGCTTAATAATATTGGTGCAGGGAAGCCAAGGTAAATACTGGAAGAGAGGCTCTTTTTGTCAAGATTAGAGCCATTAAGGAGAGGCCCATCAGATCTGCATATGAACAATGGAAAGAGTACCATCAAGGCAAAACCCAACCAGCTAAGCTTCCAGCTTGTTAAAGGAAAAGGTCTAAAGAGTTTTCTGCTCTTAGAAAACTGTAATATACAAAGGCAGCTGTAAATATGATCCAAGGGACTAAGGGCCATCCCAAACTGGCAATGGAACTTGGTGGTTTTGTTCATGGGTAGTGGTTTAAAGGCATGACAGTTGCAAGAGTGAGGAAGATCTTAGTTCTTCCTCTATGATATCAGAGTCACTGAGGCCTGGCAGCAGGTAGCAGAAGAATTCCTGCACAAAGAAGGCCCCCATAGGCCAAGAGACACTGGGAAACCATTGTGTGAAACCATAAAGGAAAAACATTTTTGGCAATGAAGATACCAAGAAGTTGAAGGGGCCAGAGATGAGACATCTGCTAGGGAAAGCTGTATACTGGGAGTAGAATGAACCTAAGAGACAGATGTATGTTGGAGGCAGCAAAGCTGAAGGGCTTAGCCATCTAAGCCCTTTGAAACTAACATCCCAGACATTGGGCATGGAGCTACAAGATTTAGTGTTTGCCTTGCTGGTTTTCCATCATGCTTTGGTCTGATATTTTCTTACTATGCCCCTATTCCTTCCTTTTGGATAGGGAATGATTATTCTTTGTCATGTATAGAAAATATCTAATTTTTTGAATTTGCAGAGGTTTATAGTTAAGAGAGCTTATTGAGACTCAGAAAACTAAAACTTTTACTTACTGTCAAGACTCTTAAAGACTATGGAGACCTTTGAAGTTGGATTATATACATTTTCATTATGATAAGGTCTTGAGCCTATGAGAGCCAGGGAGTAGAATGTGGTACTTTCAAAGGACAAGCTCCCCATAAACTCCGTGTATTTGAATACTTGGTGTCCTCAGTTTTGGGGTGTGGTTTGGAGAAGGTCATGGAACCTTTAGGAGCTATGACCTTGCTGGAGGAAGAAGGTCACTGGGGATGGGCTTTGAGAGTTCATGAGCCTTATTCCCACTACCAGTTCCTCTCTCTGCTTCTTGTGCCTTCTTGAAAATGTAAGCATCCAGCTTTCTGCTCTGATGTCTCTTGCCATGGCTTCCCATCTTGATGGGCTCATCCTTCTGGAACTGCAAGCCCAATAATCTCTTTTTTCTATAAATTGTCTTGGTCATAGTATTTCATCTAAGCAATAGGAAAGTAACTAATACATCTCTGTAGCAGGAGGCCTCCAAAGATGGCAGAGACCCAGAGCCCTGGGATTGAGCAAGAATTCACTTCACTTCTTGGTCTGCAAGTAGCCCACAAATAGGAGCCCACGTCTCCATACCCTGCTTGCAAGCCAGTGACTCTTGACAGACTGCTTGGTGTGGGCCAATCAGAAAATGATACACTAACTAAAGGGATTAGGGGGTGGAAAAAAGGGAAATATAAGGCCTGCCCCCTCCTGCATTAAAGGAGCCTGCAGCACCTCGCCTAGTGCTTGCTTCTACCCGACTCCCAGGGTCTGTGTGTTGACTCTGTGCCTCTTGCCCTTCCCCCCCATCGGCAGGGGACCCAATCCAGGTCAGGGTCTTCACAGCTGGCCTGAGGAGAACCTGCAACACATCTCCACGAACTGATGCCTACTGCAAAAAGATTATCTGGCCAAGGTTGAGAACAGTCTAGATCTGGGTATAAGCATATTTATTTAGAAGGCACTTTGGCAGCGTGACCATTTTGCAAAATAACAATAGCAAGTTCTACCTTAGGACTTTGACACAAAGTAATGAGTAGATTGACCCAGCTTAAGACCCACAGGCTGTGGACCCAAGGAAGGAGTCCAAGTAGTCCTAGAATAAAGTTAAGAGGCATAAAAAGTTCCACAACTTCCAATTCAAGCTACAGACACATGAATGAGGCCTAAACTGACCCAGGACAGTACCTAACCTCAGAGGAAGGCATGAAATAGAGCCTCTGACCTAAATGTGAACCCTACAGAGGTAAACAACACCTCAATACTTTTAAGATATCATCTCCTGAACTTTATAAAGGCATCCACTGAAAGAAGAAAAATGCAGTAAAATTGAAAAAAATAAAAGAGATTAGAAGAAAGAAAAAGTCCATCAACAAAGTAGTACAGCAAACAAAACAATGAAAAAAGCAATATATCATATCTTCACTCAAAATTCTGATATTCTAGTGGGAACAATCTGGGAGAAATTCCAGACAAAGAATTTGAAAGAATAACTATAACAATGTTAAAAACAACTTACAGAAGACATGAATACACTCCAAGAGAACATAAAAAGAGCTGAGTGAAATAAAGATCATTCCAAGATATGAAAATCAAATTCAGTAAAGAGATACAAATGCTGAAGAAAAAGAAAACTGAAATGATGCTGGCAATGAAAAACTTAATAAGTCAAGTTAAAAACTCAGTGGAGTACCTCAATGGTAGATGAAACTGTGTGAAAAACAGAGTATCAAACTTGGAGGAAAAGGAGAGACACGGTCTCACATGCCCAGGCTGGTCTTGAACTTGAGATTCCTCCAATTCATCTTCTCAAGCAGTTGGAATTAGAGAAAGATCTTTTTCTGGGCCATTTTTGTAAACTAGGTAAGATATTCCAATGGAATGAGTTAAAATTCAGCTTTTAAACTGTGGGTTGAGACCCCATATGAGGTTGCCTAACTGAATTGGATGTTGTAAAATGTTCGGCAACACAAAGGTTTCTGAATGCACAAGAAACAAGAATTCAGAACAAACGTGTAGTATATGGGAGGTGTTTCTGGAAGCGTTGACTGAGTCAAAATGTAGATTTCACTGCAACCTTGATCTAAATACACAATATATGCACTTTGTATTATGCATGATGTCACTACTAGAAAACAGCTGCAAGAAACACATAAGTTCAGGTTCAAAACTATTGAATTTTATGAAATTCAGTGTTTTTACAACATGTGAAAGTTATTCAATTGTTATAGAAAAATAATTGTTTAATTACCTTTGTTCCTCAGCAGGTAAGTATCAACAATGTAGTATACTTCTGGGTTGGATTGTATTAGGGTGCTTGATTTTAAGAACTGCTTAAGTTGCTGAATTGACTTTAATATAAAATCATTAAATGAATTTTGGCTTAGTACATACTTTCCAACAATTTCTGAAATAATCCTAAGCATATGCCTGTCACATTTTAGAGCATATTTATACAAGTCAGCATTTTCACATTGATGATCATGAAATCAGAGCAACTATGAAGAACACTCTAAAGATGCTCTATGTCCTGCCTATCAAATAGACATAATTCATATCCAGATATAAAAATAGCAAACTTCCATCTTATTTGTATGCAAATTTGCTTTTCTCTATAATAAATAAAATAATGTATATCAAATAATTATTTTAAAATGTTTCTTTATGATTGATATCAATAAATGTTTTATTTGTATACCTAGGGTCATGAGTAGAAATTTTAAAAGAGTCTGAATTACAGACTGTTATAGAGAGAAATAAATTAGTTATTCAGGGTAAGAGCTGGAGATTTGGCTTGAGAAAACAGGATAGTGAGAAGTTGCTGGTGCTTCAGCAGTTGGATTCAACTGCTGAGATGAATAGAATGGTTTTCACAAAAGTATACAGTTCATCTGTTTTGTTCAGGGCATTTAATTATGGCCCTTCTCCTTCTGCTCCTCAACACAAGAGGGTAAAATCTCATAAATTTCAGGGTTATGTAAGTTTGCAAGCTACTATCTTCAGTCTCAACCCAAGATGTCAATTATTTTTTATAAACTGCCTCTCAATCATCTATTATTGATTTTACAGAAAGGCCTGCAGTGTTGATCCCTTAAATTGATGGGTAAGACCCTCCTGTTTACAGCAAGAGTTTCAGGCATATACAGTCACCCTTTGAAATTGAACCTTTGTAGAAGGCCATAGACTCGGGGCTTTGTCAGCTTCTCCGTAGTATAGATTTCAAGACATAGCTCATGATTGCATTTCACACTTGATTTTTTTTTTTCTCCTTTCCCCTCTCTGATGATATGGATCTTAGAAATGTTATGGATGGAGAAAAAGGAAATAGGCTCCCACAGAGAAAAGACTAAAAGGTGTCAGCAACTCTTCCCTCAAACAAGAGAGCACAGCAGGGAATTATTCTTTTTCTATATTCTGTAGCTGGCCAGGCAACTACATTATGTTTGATAGATATATTTTGGACTCATTATTTCCTCTTTGCAACACTGGACATTTTACTCATTTTGAAGGGCTCACTATGTGCAAAGGTTAGGAAACAGGAAGAGTGTTAGTAACTGAATGTACCTTTTAGAGCCCAGCCAGGTCAAAGGGCTAAAAGGCATAGAGGCCATCATGCTGAGTCCACTACTCAGGGATAGCTGACTAAACTCAACTGCTGGAACTTTGCTTTCAAATGAAGCTTATTTACACTAAATGATGGTAAATGTCTAAATAGTATCTGTATAAAACCAAAAGGGGAAGTGGGAACAAAAGTCAAACCACTGTGGGATTATTGGTCTTTGAAGATTTGACCCCAGTACCAATAGTGAAAAAAAAATAGGGCATCCAGACACACACACACACACACACACACACACACACACACACACCTGGAGGGGGAGAATATTAGAAGTTCATTTTAAGTATGTGTAAAAGTAGAAAAGGAGGTCTAAACAGTAGTTTATATTATCTCTAGGCTTAACTAAACATTTCTGAGCTTTTTAAATGACAGTAATGAAAATGTAACTAATCTTTTTTCCATTGAATGAATGTACTAGGGATAAAATAAAATGATGTTTATTATAGTTTAAAAGTACTGGGGCCAGAGGGATGGTCAGTGAGTAATGGTGCCTTCTGCCACGTTTTTTGTTCCATCTCCAGGACCCATATAGTAGGAGAGAGCTATCTCCCAACTCCTGCATGTTGGCCACTGACATCCAGATACATGCTATGGCACATGCACACATCACACACACACACACACACACACACACACACACTAAAAAATCCTTTAAAAAACAAACAAGTAAATAAAAGTTTTAAGAGTGCTAAATTTTGCAAATCCCATGTCAGTTTAGAGTGATTTCTTATGCCAACTGAACTCAAGCAAAGCAATGCTGGCGAATGAACAATATTCAATCTGAAATCAAGTGAACTTACACATTTTAATTCCTAATTTTGGGAGCTGGAGTGACAACTCAGTTAACAGCACTTGCTGGTCTTGCAAAATACCAGGATTTGGTTCCAGAACCAATGTTGGACAGCTCACAACCACCTGCAAGTGCTGTTCCAGGGGATTCAATGCCCTCTTCTGGCCTCCATCAGCACCTGCACTCGTGCGTGCACACATAGACAAGCAGGCACACACATATACATAAATTAAAACAAATACAAATTTAAAAATAAATAAATCTTAATTTGTAAAATGATCAACAAGAACATCAAAAAATAATTGAAGGCTGTTTAAATAGAAAGTGAGATTATTTCACAAACCCAGAAACCCTACATGCTATTCAGAATTTTTAATCATCTACCAATGATGATTTTCACACGACCCATCATAATCATGTTCAATGTCAGCCTTTCTTGAAAAATAATGTGAGATATTTGTGATTTCTTCTCATATTTTCACCAC
>NW_008333887.1:1103203-1121202 GCF_000622305.1 Nannospalax galili | reverse complement strand
CAATGGCAGGAGATATATATATATATATAATGTGTGTATATCATACATATGTAATTGCAAAAGGAGGATTAGATTGGCTTACATTAATGCATATGGAGGGTTGGTTAGCTCAACAACGACTGCCTGTAGGTTGGAGATCCAACAAACCCAGTAGCCATGCTATCCAATGAGCCTCCAAATAAAGAGACCAATGTTGTAGCCACAGTCAGAAGCTGAAGGTCTGGAAGTCACTTGTGGAGTTGCTCGTATAAGTTCACAATGAAAGGCTACAAAAGCTGGAGTCTAATGTCCACTGAGGACAGCAGCAGTACATTCACTCTCTCCAGGTGGAGTCAAACTTGCATCCATTAGCTGGCTTTTCCTTCTGGCTCCTCAGACTATTGAATGATGCCTCCCACATTCAGGGAATAATGAATAATGCCTTCCACACCCAGGACAGATCTTTCCCTTTCTGTTTCTGTCCCAAATGTCAGTGGGGTCTAGAAGTGCCCTTAGATCCATCCAGAATTGTGCTTAATTTATCTCCTAGGCATCTCTCAATCAAATCAAGTTGATAGTCACAATTAACTGTCACTTATGTATAGTCCTGAAGTCTTGGAACCCTAGAACTTTATCTTCTTCAATCGCACTGATTTTACCACATGCTCCATCTCTATTTAGCACTCTGAAATAGACTTTACTTTCCACAAAAGCAATTTCCAAGTTAAAGCGATAGAGATAATAAAAACAAGTAATCTGTCGTCTAGCTGGGCATGGTAATTTGTGTGTATAATCCCAGCACTCAGGAGGCTGGGTGTTCCAGACCAGCTTGAGCTACATTGTGAGAGCCTATCTCTAAAAACCCATACAAATAGATAATTATTAAAGAAGTCTGAATTTACATCTCCTGAAGTCATTTAGATTTCCAGTAGAAAATGCCATTACAAAACCTCTTCTCATCCATCTCAGTTCACTTCGCAAACCGTAAACTCCCCAAAAAAATTTGTGGCAAAAATTCATACATTTCAAGGGATGTATGCATCTCAGCATCTGAGATTACTTGTTAAGGTTTCCAGTGTCCAAATAAAGTGTTCAGTTTAATGAAGAATCTCTAATTTCTGTCTGATCACTCAACATTCTCCTGGCTAGCTCAGATAATGAAAACAGTTTGTTATAATTTTTTTAAGACTGTGAAATTATCAGCATGGAAGAATCCAGAGCTGTCTGCTTCCAGATTCCCTATCAGCAATTTGGGTGACCTCTTCGGAGGATGGTGTGATAGAACAGAAGGTAGGAATTGGCTAGGCAGTTAGGCTAAAAAGACCCCAAAGAAAAGAAGGCAGTTTCTTGGCTAAAAGCAAAATGTCTTTGGGCCTCTTAGCAACATACTCTGTTCCAAAGGCCATAAACATCAAAAGTATTTGGAAGCTTTTATCTAATCCCTAAAAGATTTTAGGGTTATCTCTTCAGAGGTGGGAATGTTAGAGTAGCAGAAAGCCACATACGTTTAACTGGTCAAGACTATAAAATCCCTAGTGCATCTGTTGGAGGACCCACATTTCCATCTCATTGGTCAATCACCAGGTGATATGTCCACCCCTAGGAAGGCATGTTCACCTTATGTTACACTAAATAGATGGGTGGAACACTGATGCGTTAATGAGGTAGCAAATTTTTCCTGCCTGGAATCCTGTCTTGTAATGCAGAACTCCACAGAACTTCTGACCAGCCAAAGTCATGTAGGTATCTGTAAGTATGTCCACTTTCTGCTGTTTTGGTTCATTCTTCAATTCACCGAGACTAAGAACCCTAAGAACCCTCTAGGGGATCCTCTTTTCCCCTGTTTCGGTACTGTCCAAAACTATGGACATACTGTGTCTTACTTTAAGAGACAAAATGACCTACAGCAACAGTATGTGAAGGTGTTTTGCAAACAATGATAGACTGTCACCATCCTTTGAAATATTCTGGAAAAAAATTCATTTTGTACCATTTTATGTTCAGAATGTAGCATTATCAGAAACCACCAAAAAGAGAAATAAAAGATTATGAAGTTATCAAAATGCACATAATTGAGTTTTAATACATGGTATGGTGGGTAGATAAGGCTGCCCATTGTGCTGTTTCTTTGTTTGGATTCTCAGACATGGTTTGGCAGTATAAGAATTCTATAACATTAACAAATTCAATAAGAAATAAATATATGGGTCATAAAAGATAATTCAGCTTGAAGACTAATTCTTTCTCCTTTGATATAAGCTGGTAGTTTTGCCTCATAACAGACTTGGGTTTAATATAGAGGAATCTGTCTAAATTTCTATGAGAGAAGCTTGAGGGAAGTTAAATTAGAAAGAGACGTCTGGCTACACAAACTTGACTCAGTAGCCCTTAACATATATGTCAGAATGTAAGAAATTTAGTAGCAGGGACTGTGGGGGATATGGATAGAGGAAGAAGTCTAAATACAGTTAAGATGTTTTATATTAAATGCACAAAAATTAAAAACACACATTGAAGAAAAACAAAAGAAATATCTAAATCTGTATCCTACATCATATTACTAGGTCACCTGAGGGAGTTATATTAATATGAATCTTTAAATCTTTGCTGTTCCGACTGGTTAGTGTCTAAACTGAGGCAAATATTCCTCATCATCACTGGCAAACCATCCTCTGCTTTCCTGATGCACATGAGTCAGACTGGAGACATGTAACAATCTACTTTATATTCTGTTCCTTCTTTATATACCTGGACTTAGTTCACTCAAATCTTCCTCTCCATTTCTTATTGTTCAGCAAGCATAATGAACCCTCAATAGTGTGACTGTACAGCCCAGATACACCATTACTGTAAAGTTGTTTATCTGAGTGCAATTCCTTACCTGGGCACAATACCTACTTCTTTAATGTTCAGAAAATTTTTAGGAAATTTCTGCTTATCTTAAAAATAACTTTTATAAATTGGAAGTGGTGACACACTCCTTTAATCCCAGCACCTGGGAGACAGAGGCAGGTGGATCTTTGTGAGATTGAAGCCAGCCTAATTTATATAATGAGTCCCAGGCCAGCTGGGGCTATAGAGAGACTCTGTCTGAAAAAGACTAAATAATAATGACAATAATTGTAATAATAATTATTATCTTTGTAAAATTTTGCATTTATACAAACTAATACAGCAAAAAATCCTCTATTAATAAAAGGCAAGATGACCAAAATAGACAAGGGTCTCAGAATGGATTGAGTCACTACAATGACTGCTTTGTAAGTTTAAGCAAATTAGCCATTTTCTAAAGAAGAGATTTTCATAACATAGGCTATTGCTAGAGCTTTTGTCTCCCAGAACTGGAAGATAAGCGCCTACTGCTGAAGACAGGGCATAATTCAAACAGGACTTGGATTAATGGAGCAGGAACTGACCTGGAAATCTTGTACCTGAAGTTTAGCTCTCATAGTTGCAAGCAGCTTAGGGAGAAAAATCAATCAATGGTCCAACCAAGCCCTAAAGCCTAATAACTATAACGACCAGCACAGCAAACTACCTCTACTGATGCAGTAGTGACACTGTTATCTTGGGAATAATCCACAGCTATCTAATTAGAATTAAAGCCCTCTCAATGGGATTGAACACATTGGTGATACTGTAAACACAACCAAATACACATGGCTGGAGAGGTCTGCAGAAAACCCTATCTCTGTCATATCTCTAGGTAAATGAAATTTCTTACCATATGCTAAATATGGTTTCTTATATTTATGGACAAGTATACCATGTACCACTCCCCAGATAATCTTTTCTGCAATATATAGAGACTACTGCAGAATCCCACAGACATAGAGAATACATGTCTGAGAGATGCCTAGTCCTAGGTGATAGATCTACAGTGGAACCTCTACACCTAAGATTCATAGAACATAGTGGAACAGAGGGTCAAAAAATAAAGGAGTGCATCCCTCAACTCTCACCAGCGAAGCCTCCTTATACAACATAGGGCTATCACACAAAAAACACAACTGGCCAACTTTTAAAGAATAAGAGACTGCAATGTGTGTGTTCCTGAATAGAATCCTATATCAACCCCCCCCCCATCCATGACTCATGGACCATTTCAGAAGAGAGTCCTAAAAGATTATTAGAGAGAGGGTTGGTCCATGAACATAGGTAAGCAGAGACTTTCAGGCCACTGGAATCTTGCACATATGAAGTTACAGTAATGGTGGCATCAAACACAGGATCCATGCCAATTCAATCAGACAAAGACCCAGAGTGGAGCAAGAGAAATGGGTCATGGGTTGGCCCTAGTCTGGGAACTATTGGAGACTGATTACTACTGGGTGAGGTAGAGTAAGCCTTACCAATCATCTCTAGATTGGCTGACTAGACTCCAGTGGATGAATTTGCAACAAAGGACATCTGGGTACAAATGCTTGACTGGATGGGATTTAACATGTATGGTAGAATACTTGAAGTCCAGGGAGGGGTGGTGGTAGGGGAGGATGGATTGTGGAGGGGATCTAAATTTGATTAAGAGCTGTTGTATGAAATGAATAAAAACAATATTTTTTCAAACAGGAAGGAAGGAAGGAAGGAAGGAAGGAAGGAAGGAAGGAAGATTGAGAGATTGAGAAAGGGAAAATGAATGGAAGAAGAGTCAAGAGAAGGAAAGAAAGGATGAATTCGAGGAATCTCAATATCAAGAACAGCCTGAGCATGTGAGACCATGTCTAAAAGAACATAAATAGAAGT
This sequence comes from Nannospalax galili, assembly GCF_000622305.1. Taxonomy (NCBI): domain Eukaryota; kingdom Metazoa; phylum Chordata; class Mammalia; order Rodentia; family Spalacidae; genus Nannospalax; species Nannospalax galili. The sequence goes on along the minus strand of NW_008333887.1, from coordinate 1,116,480 downwards.
GTAAGCCACGCATGGTGACTCACATTTAATCCCAGCACTAATGAGGTGGAGGCAAGTGGATCTCTATGAATTCCAGGCCAGCCTGGTGCTCACAGGGTGTCCCAGGCCAGCCATAGCTACATAGGGAGGCCCTGTCTTAAAAAGCAAAAACAAAGAATAAAATTGATAGGGAGAAACACCATGTGAGAATAGCTCTGTGTACCCCCTCAAAGAGAAAGGAGAGAGGTATGCTTGCCCATAGAGGATTGAACAAGTTACCTTAAGAGGCAGAAACTCTCAACAGAATACTTACAAATCACATAGAGACATACATCAAAAAGACCATTCACCAATGTCAAGTATATGTTTTATTCTAGAGATGCAGGCATCATTCACATGATCAACTCAATAAATGCAGTAAAAGACTGTTGATGAAATCCAGTGTGCATTTGTGATAAAAGCCTTAGAAGGATTTGGAATGGATGTAACACACTTCAATATAACTAAGGCTATGTAGAACAAGCCCACAGCCAATGTCATTCTAAATGGAGAAAAATTTGAAGTATTTTCATTAAAACCAGGAACCGGAAAAGGCTTGTGGCTATCCCCACTCATTTCAATACAGTTCTTGAAATTGAGCTAGAGTAGTAAGACAAGAGAAGGAAAATAAAGGAGTAGCAAGTAGAAAATGAAGGGGTTAAATTATCCCTATTTCCACATGATACATTGTACACAAATAATCCTAAAAAATTCACCAGAAATTTCCAGCACTTTCAGAAAAGTGGCAGGTTACAAAAATCAATCTACAAAAATCAGTAACCTTTCTATGTACAAATAACAAGCAATCAGAGATAAACCTAACCAAAGACATTAAAGACATATTCAATGAAATCTTTAAATCTTTGAAGAGATTGAGAAAGACACAAGGAGATGAAAAGACTTTCCGTACTCATGGATTGGTAGAATTGATACAGTGAAAATGACCATTTTACTGAAAGCAATTTACAGATTCAATATAATCCTGATCAAAATTCCCATGACCTTATTCACAGTAGAAAAATCTATCCTAAAACTTATATTAAAACACCTCAGATAGCCAAGGCAGTCCTGAGCACAAAGATCAATGTTAGGGGATTATCATACCAGACTTCAATCTATATTACAATGTTCTAGTCATATAAGCAGCATGGTACTGGCACAAAAACAGACTTGTAGATCGTTGGGAAAAAAATAGAAGACCCAGACTTGAGTGCACTCAATCACAGTCACCTGATATTTGACAAAGGTGCCAAGAACACACACATGAGGAAAGACAGCATCTTCACTGTGTAGAAGAATGAAATTGAACTCGTACCTATCACCCTGCACAAAAGTCAACTCCAAAGAGATCAAAGACCTTAATGTGAAGACTGAAACTGTTGGGAGGCATCACTTCTTCCTGGCTTTGTTTCCAAATCTTTGAATGAGGAAGTGAGTATAGAGTAAGACATTTAATTGCCACTTGATGAAAGAAAGATAATTCTGTAGAATTAGGATACGTAGGCCAATGAAGATACTGACATGAGTCCTAAGTTTTCAGAAAGTGCGAAAGGATTAAGTGTGAACACAAGTAAAAATATGGAATATCCTTTTATGTTCTCTCTCCCACATGAATATTTTAAATTCCTGTTCAAACACTCTTCTTCTTCTGTCTGTCTAGCCATCCGTCTATCCATCCATCCCTCTTTTCCTTCCTGCCTGCCTCACAGGAGCACACAATTATTGTACATCTACCATGTGCTGAGAGCAGTTCTACATGTTGAGGACACAGAGGTGAAGGACAAACATGATTATCGTATTCATGGAGCTCATGTTTTATTGGAGAGACTGACTAAGCAGCAGGTAATAGGTTATTTAGTGACTGGTGCTGTGAGGATAACTGGTGCTATGAAGATTAGTAAAAGGTGTAGAGAATGACCTGAGGGCAGTGCAGGGAGGGTAGTGAGGATACACTGTTTCAATGTGGTGCCCAGAACACATTCTTTGAGACTGTGATAAACAAAAACTCCATGAGAAAGAACAAAATGGGTAAAGATCCTTCATCACTGTTGTCAAGGCTATAAAAATAAAGGGAAGACCAATCTCAATGCTGCTAAAATAAGAGCATGAGAAATATTAAGTGCTCTGGAGAGCCAGTGGAACTCTCTAAGAGGATGGAGGATGCAGGTGGAGAAGTGATTGGGTCAATTGTGTTTTTGTTAATTACTCCTTATCAGTGTCAGGCTCCTACTTTGCCAGGAAGACTGGGATGACTTCCAGACCCAAAATGAGGCAATTTTTAAAACATTTTTCCAGAAATAACTTGAAGCAAGTTGCATAAAAATATATATACAATCAAAGACCAAAGGATTTACCAACATGAGGCCATGGGGTCAACTTTGGTGGAATAATGAAGGCTTCCATTAGCTCTGTTTTTTATTTTGAAAATCCTAATGAGTTTATTGGGCTTTCTAACAGAGCATAGGGTGGGGGTTTGTTTACAGAAGAGTGGGTGCCACCCTATTTACAACTGTGATGGAAAGCCCACACTCAAATATAGATCCCGTGACTTCTTGACAGCAGCACAAAATGGTGAGAGAGGTGCCTCATGGCATCCTCAGCATGTATACATACTTACTCCCTCCCCCATATGCAGCTAAGGTCAACTGATTGGGTGGGAGGGGTGACTGACTCCCCCTTCAACTCCTTGACAAGCCTGGCAAGGAGGTGTGACTATAGCTTGTTGCATAGTGGTCGGAGGAGACTTCCAGGTAACACTCCACCCCTTCCTCTGGGTCTTACATTCTTTCCGCCAACCTCTTCCTCAAAAGTCCCTGAGCCTTGGAGGGGGTGATAGGTGTGGGATGATCTTCTTCCTCTTGTGGCAAGGCACAGGACTTTTGGGTCTCTGCATCATCTGTTTTCCATGGGCTGTTAGCCCATTTCAGTGAGATTCCATCTACTGTAAGAACATAAACAGCAAGAAGCAAAACATCTAAACCATAGCTGCTATAATATATTAACCTATGGGCCTAAATACAAATCCTTGGATGGTACTTTAGCAGATGCATCACATCCATCTATCAAAAAAATTACAGTGTCTTCCCCACTGGGGCCAATATCCTCCCCTGTAACAGGGGGTTAGTCTGGTCTATATAATACCAGATGTATCCACCTCTAGAAGCGGGCATCATATCCAATCGAAAATTTGCTTGTTGTATACACTAGACATACCACTATTGCACTAGCTAGGATATCTTGTTTGGTATGTTTATAGTACAGCACAAGGGATCTGTTGTTGAGCAGAATTATAGGGGTCAGTTCTCCCTGAGCCATCTGTATATTGCCTTCTGGCACTATGAAAGCCACCCAAACAGTGGCAGGGAATTTCCAGCTTAATCCAAGCTTATTACTCCCTTTCCCAGGCTCACATCATGTGGTGTCTTTAACATTACTTCTGGTGTACAACCAACATTATTGGCAATGACCTTAATTGTTTGGGGGACCTCTAGGGCCCCTCTGGTCAATAGCTCATAGGGGGACAACCCATCTCTGGCACTGGGGTTTTATTTTATTTTTTTATTTTATGCATGTAAGTGCATCTGTGTAGCATAATGCTCTCAGGAGATCAAGAGAGGGGGTGGGGTTCCCTGGAACTGGAGTTACAGATGGTTGTTAGCTGCCATGTGGGTGCTGGGAATCCCACCCAGGTCCTCTGCAAGAGCAGTCACTGCTCTTACCTGCTGAACCATCTCTCCAGCACCCTGGCACTGGGATTTCCATTTAACAATTGTATGGATTCTGGTAGGGCTTTTTTCCATCCCCGTAGGGTTCCTTCTGTGCCTAAGGCTTTTTTTTTTTTTTTTTTTAACTGTGTATTGGGAGAATATTTTCCCCCTCTATTCCCATAGTTCTTTGTATAGCCCTCCTTCCTCATGTCCTGTTTACCCCCTTTTTATTTATTTCTGCCTTAGTAACACTTTCTTTTTACAATTTTTCTCTCTCCAGGCCCATTTGAAACACATTCCTGAACTATGAAACTGAAGAGTCTGACCCTTTTGTCCCAAATGGGTCCAAGAAAAAAATACACATTTGTACATTCTATAAAGTAAATGTTCTAAAGCAATGGAAGGTCAAGGGGTGATAATAAGAAAGAAACTGGTCTAAAGTTTGATTAAGCTAATCTTATGTGGAGTCAAGGTGACATCTTCATCAAATGTGGCATTTGGTCAGAAACCTGAAGTGAGAGTTGTGGATAGATTCTGAGGAAGAGCATTGCAAAGGCCACTTAAGGGCAGGGGGATCAAGTTGAAAGAGCAGTCAGAACATACCAGTAGTGTTCCAGGGGAGTAGACTGGAAAGGGATGGGGTAGAGGTGAGGCCAGTAAGCTGGATAGAAGCCAGGCAAGGGTAGACGCACATGGAAGATGATTGGACTTGATCCTGAGAGTCTTGGGTTTAAAGGAATTTGACTGTGTACATGATGAAGGGCTTCTTAAGCAGTATTGTGTTGATAAATGAGTCCATGGTGAGGAGCACAGAAGCAGAGAGAAGCAGGAGGTTATAGGATGATCTTGGCATGAACTGTGGCCCAAAATGGTAGTGACAAAGAGAGACTTGATTATTCAGTCAAGAGTTATCCTAAGAAACAGAACCATTAGGAGCTCAATTGATTTATTCTGGAATTTGTCTCACATGATAATGGACACCCAGAAGTCCTGTGGTCTGCCATCTACAAACTGGAGAACCAGAAAAGCTGGTGGTATAACTGAGCCTAATGTTGAATACCTTAGAACTTGGGGTCAGTGGAGAAGCTCCAGGTCTGATTCCAAGCAGGAGAAAAAGGGGCATGCTGGTTCTGATGCAAATCCTAGAGTTGAAATCTAGTGACCCAAGAGCTGTAATGCCTGCGAGAAGAAGGCATAGGTCCAGCACAAGACAAATGAGAATTCTCCCTGCTTTACCTGCTGGCTCTGTTGGGGTCCTCTGCAGACTCTATGGCATCTGTCCACATTGGTGAGGACTGGTCTTTACATACTTCTTCTGATAGTCTTCTCTGCAAACACCCTCAGTCACTCCCCAGAAATGTTTATTCAGTTTTCTGAACATCCATTTGTCCATCTTGCTGACACATAGAATTCTTATTTTACCTGATATCAAAGTTATGTATGCTTTTCAAGATAATGGATATAAGATAAAAATAGAAGTGAAAAGAAACTAAGAATGTATAGCTAGTGTAACTAGGTGATAATTGGTACTACCAGGAGTTGGAAAAGTCTGAATTGAAAATATGTTTATGACTTGTGAGTGGCATAGAGATGCCACTGTTGTATTAGTGTCAGCAAAGTGGTATCTTCCCTAGGCAACTGCCTAAGCAGTTTGAACCATTTAATTATGGCTTGAGAACTGTATTGATTATTTACATGAACTTACATGGTGCAGGTTGATCAAGCCATTCTTTTTTAGGAAACTTTACAAATGGAAGAAACACACTCTGAAATATAACTAAAACTATATACTAAATGCATAAACAAAGCAAGCTGGTCACTGTTATTAGTATTATTGTTGTTAATTATTAAGCATGATATATAATTGTGTAATACTTTTATTCAACAGTCTGCTAAAATGTGCTTATATCAGCATCAGCACAGGTATAGGGATAATGCATTGCTAAATAGCTAAAACATCAGTAGATGACAAGAATTTTTCAACTGTTAGTAGTCTTATGGGATTATCATCATGGATGCAATATGCTGTTGACTTAAATGTTGTGTGATGCATAACAACATTACCCAAAGCTCAAAGGAGATGCAAGAAGTATTTGGAACTCACTGAATTGCAGCTCATACTTAGAGCCTGATTTCATATGACCTAGGTATAAAGATGAGAACAACAGAAGATGTTCTTCATGTTTCTTCTTATTTGAAAATTTTCTATTTACTAAATTTACCCAATACTCTTTAAAAGTACATAGATTAATAACTACTCACATTTTCTTATAGCAAACTTTTTTATGTTTCACCTGAGTTGAACTACAAAATGGAAGAAGGAAAGCATAGATTTGTTTAAAATAATACATTTTTGATACTTCTGAAGGAAAAGACAGTCTAATAATTGGGGAGTACAGGATTTTGTTTCGCTTTCTTGCATTCTTTCACAATATAAGGTTTTTTGAAAATATGTACAAACCTGGAGTTGAAGGCACTCATTTCTTCCTTTTGCAATTCCTGCCTTTGCTATGCATTGAGCTGGGTACTGGCCATTGTAAGAAACAAGAGTCAGCTCAGCCTGTTTATTTTTTCATGTATTTTTGAATCTCTTCTTAGCATTAAATAAACAAAAGTGGCTATGCATAAATGAATAATGACATTGCATTAACTGGCAGTGCTTTTTAATTCTTTATTAACTTTAATCAGTGGTGGATGAAACTCGAGAGATTTTAAAAATCAAACAAACTCAGATGAGCTTCACAAACAGAACATCTCAAGCTGGCACTCTAATATTTGGTCTTCAGATAGTCATTTAATTTTATGTCTTTTTTTCTATACACAAAATGAGAAGTTGTCATTCTAAGGTCATATAGAGATAGTGAGTGTCTACTGTGTGCTTCTCCTGATTCTAAGTGCTAGTGTTATAATTATTTTTGTAAAATGGATGAAAAGTAAGTACAGCAAATAGACAATTCATAAATAAGGACCATTTATGCTAATTGATGATAAGTGCTTACGGATGAAAATAAAACTAGTTTGGGGGAGCAGGCAGTTCTGGAGTAGAGGTGTGTCTACAATCAAATGTATACAGAATGACTAGAGAAGCCTGTCTAAAGGGATCTTGGAGGAAAGACATGAAGGAAGAAAGGAAATGAGTTATGCAAGTACCCCTAATAGGGGCTGGAGAGATGGCTCAACAATTAAGAACACTGGTTGTTCTTGCAGAAGACCTGTGTTTGAATCCCAGCACCCACATGGCAGCTAACAACTGTCTGTAACTCCAGTCCCAGGGTATGTGACAGCCTCTTCTGACCTCCATGGGCATTGCACAACATGGGTGCACTTACTTACATGCAGGCAATGCACAAATACACATAAAATGATAAATAAAATATTTTAAAAAGAGAGTATTGCAGGTGACAAAGTAGAGCAAGCTGAAACTTTTAGGCCATAGCATGGCTGGTATGTTTGAGAAACAGCAAGGTGGTCAATACATATGGAGATTAAATTAGATTAGATTAGATGATTAGATTAAATTAGATAATTAGATGATTGATAGATAGATGATAAATTGATTGATTGATAGAGAATAAGAACAGTAGGCATTGATGTGACTACAGTAGGAACCAAATGTTTGGAATCTTTAAGTCATTCTGGCCCTAATTTAGTGGGAAAGTACTGGAACAAGAGAAGTAGCAAGAGAAGAGTCACATTTCAATAGTAGTTCTCTTTGACTTGGATGGATGGCTCAATGGTTACAGAGGACCTGAGTTCAATTCTTAGCATCCACATGGTGGCTCATAGTGATCTGTAAGCCCAGTTCTAGGGTTCTACCACCCACTTCTAGCCTCTGTGAATACTGGATACACATAGCACACATACATATATGCAGTCAAAACACTCATATACATAGGATAAAAAATTCTGAAAAATCTTTTTAAGAAGGAGTATTTGGCAGGTGTGTGGTGGTGCAAGCCTTAATCTAGCACTCCAGAGGTAAAGGTAGGCATTTCTCTGTGACTTTGAGCTCAGTCTGATCTGCATAATAAGTTCTAGACCAGCAAAGGTACATAATGAGACCCTGTCTCAACAACAACAAACACCACCAAAACAAAAAGGGCATTGTAATTTGTTTAAATTTACCCTCCCAGATCTTTCCAGATCTACTCCTACTTCTCTACCCGCCCACTTTTTGTCCTCATTTTTCTTTTTAAACCCATCCAGTCCAATGGAGGTGACTATATCCTCCTGGGAGTATGGCAATTCCCTGAAGTGTGGCTTCCCTACCAGGGACCACACTCATAAAGAAAGTTAACTCTCATACTCTCAAAAGCTATCAGTTGCCAATAACTATTCAATTAAGGGTGGAACTCCATGCTCATCTCCTGCTTCCATGCTGGGATTTATTCTGGCTTAAGCATGTCACAACAACTCACATGTTCAACTTCCCTGTTTGGTTCAGAAAACACTTTTGCCTTGTAGTAATCTATCACCTCTGGCTCTTACAATCTTTCTGTCCTCTCTTTCATGATAATCCACAAGCCTTGGAAAGAGCAGGTGTGTCATAGATGTTACATTTAGGGTTGGACACATTGCAGTCTTTTATTCTCTGCACCTTGGCCAGTTGTGATTATTTGAGTTAATCACTGTATATTTCACAAAGAAGCCTCTCAGATGAGGTTTGAGAGATCCATTAATCTAATTGTTTAAGAATAAATCATTATAAGTCAGTAATACTATGTCTGCTTAGGATAAAAGTAATAGATTCTCTCCTAGGGCATGTGATCTGTTTATTCACAGGTTCTTGGTCATAATAATGGTGTCAGGTATGGGTTCCATACTTTATATCCAATCACAAAGTGATTTCTCCCATGACATTTATGCCACTATTGTACCAGTCTTGCCAGGACAGTTACTATTGTAGCTCTCAGGGTTCACAGATGGGTAAAATTATGATTACATTTCTCTACTGGTAGTCTGAATAGCACCTTCCAACACTACATAGGATAGCCATCCTGGTCTATACAGTGAGTGTGAGTTACAGGCCAGCAAGGGCTACATAGTAAGACCTTGTCTCAAAAAGAAGAAGTTAAAGAAGGAGGAGGAAGAGGAGAAGGAAGAGGAGGAGGAGGAGGAGGAGGAGGAGGAGGAGGAGGAGAAAGAAGAGGAGGAGGAAAAGGAGGAGGGGGGCAGGAGGAAGAGGAGGAAGAGGGAGAGGAAAAGGAGGGGGAGGAAGAAGAGGAGGAAGTTGTTCTAATCTTCCTGTGATCAAACACTTGCGATCATTTGAAGATGACAGAGTTTACTTTAGCTTACATGTTACAGGCAATCATTAGGGAAGTCAATGCAGGAACTGAACAGAAACCAGAGAGGAACACTGCTTCCTGGTCCTCTTCTCCTGGCTTGCTCATCTGTCATTTTTATACATCATAGGCCCACTTGCTTGGGAATGGCACTGCCCACATGGGCTGTTCCTTCCCACAACAGCTAGCAATTAGGAAAATGCCTCAGAGACATGGCCAGAGGCCAATCTGATCTAGAAAATTCTTCATTTGAGTTTTCTCTTTCCAGGTGACTGTAGTTTGTGTTGAGTCGACAAAAACCAACCATCACAGAAGTATGGTTACTGCCATGCTTAAAACAGAAAACTGGGGCCAAGCAGGAGGCAAGAACAAAAACAGAGAATGCTCAGTGGCTACAGGAACAAGAATGTTACGGTGATCGCTGGAGATTTGAGTGTATCTTAAGGTTTGCCGTGGAGGTGATGAAATTAGGACAGAAAGATTTTGAAAGTATATGTGGTGGCATTGGCTGAAACGTTTTGTGTGGAACATAAGATAAAATAGTCATGGAAGGCCTAAAGTTTCTGGACTGTAAAACCGGAAGAATGGAGTTTCTATCTACTGAGAATGAAAAGTTCAAGAAGGCAACAGTATGGAGGAGGGTGGTTGGAATTTGTTTTAGGACATTTTGTATTTGGTATAACTATAAGTGTGCAGATATAGTTAGATGCTTGAATTTGATCTCAAGGGTGAGGTTGGAGCTGTTGGCTTGGAATTCAGCTGTATACACTGATATTTACTTATGTGAATAAGTTACCCACAAATGGAGGCCAGGGCTGTTATATCCATGGTTAGAGGTTAAAAAGCTGAGGAACCACCAGCAAAGGTAGCTGCAAATGTGTAGGAGAAAACCCAGCAAGCTGGGGTGTTCTGGAAATTAAAGAAAACTTTTGAAAGGCTGGTCAACCCAAGAGTCTTGTGCAAGTTCTGCCTGTAAAATAAAAGAAACGTTGCAGATGATGACATTATCAATGTTTCAGGGAAAATTAGTCTTAATTTGTACACTTTTACTGTTTGACATAAAATTTCATAATCCCACTTATTTTAGTAAAGTTATGTAATAATATTTATTGAATGGCACTTCTCTGGATACATGGATTCTACATAGTAGTTTTCAATTAAGAAATCAGTTGATACTTCTAATCATAATTTATGTTTGACTATCTAACAAATTATTTTACAGCTTAGTTGGCATAGGACCAGAAAATGGAATAATCTGATAATTGTTCCCTGAGTAATCTTGCCCATGAGTAACACTAAGTCAAGAGTCTGATAGACATTCCACTCATTTGGATATTCATGTATTTTATTGATATATCATGGAGTCCTGGTGGGTAACCAAGAGCAGGGTCAATGGCCAGTACTGTTTGAGGGTCTATGGGAACCCTGGTCCACAACTTCAAGAGAGGAAGTCTATTCCTGGTATTTATTTATTTATTTATTTATTTAGCCTATTGTATGTAGTATAGGCAATATGCCCCTGATATAAGGTAACTCCTTTTAATGTTTATAATATATATATTGCTGGGCATGGTGGCATATGCCTGTAGTCCCAGCACTTGGGAGGCAGAGGCAGACAAACCTCTGTGAGTTCAAGGCCAGCCTAGTCTACATAGTGAGTTCCAGGCCAGCTGGGGCTACAGGGAGACCCTGTTTCAAAAAGACCAAAAAACCCAGAAATATGTATGTGTGTGTGTGTGTGTGTGTCTATGTGTGTCTGTGTGTGTCTGTGTGTGTACTTTAAGAAGTTTCTATAGTGATAGGTTTCAATGTGGGTGTTTTTTTTTAAAGAATTTTAGTGTGGATTATCCCTCCCCTTATACTTGACTTCCCCACTCATTCCCCATCCCATTGAACCTTTCCTACTTTATTATTCCCCTTTCCTACCTTATATCACTGCATTCTACCACCCTTCCCAGAAAGCCTTCCCTATAACCCCTGCATGGTATTTATTAATTTCCTTATTTCTCTGTATTTTCAAATTGGAATATTCATAGCTAGGATTTCAATGGTAACATCCAGCTATGAGAGAAAACATGCAATGTTTGTCTTTCTGGGTCTGGATTACCTCATTCAGGATGATTGTTTCCAGTTCCTTCCATTTACAAGCTAATTTCACTTTTTAGGGTTGAATAATATTCCATTGAATATTATCCACTCATCATTTGATAAACATCTAGGTTTTTTTCAGTTTCTAGATATTGATGAATAGGTTTTTCTGTAGTAAGATACAGAGTCTTTAGCGTATTGCTGGATCAAATGGTAGATCAATTTCTAGGTTTTTGTGGAACCTCCACATTGATTTCTGTAATAGCTGCACCATTTTGTACTCCCATCAACAACGGATAAGTGTTCAACTTTCTCCACATCCTTGCTGAAGAGACTACATACATGAACTATAGAATAAATGTAGAAAAATCAAGCTGGTGTTGACTTCAAAGCCTCATCTCTACTGGACTACCTCACATAGTCCTGGAAGGTGCTATGTATACTACCTGAAGAAAAAACTAATCCTCAATCTTTACCCAGTTTGAATCCTGTAACCTATGACAAAAACTGGCCTGGCAAGCTATGCCCACCAGTGCAACAGTGGTATGAATATTATGGGAGTAACCAACTACTTTCTAATTGGGTTTAAGGTCCACGTTGTAGAATGGAGCTCATACCTGACATTGATATCATGTCTAGGAACCTGAGGCTAGATAAGTCATAGGGAGTAAGAGAGAGCCCAATACTAGTTTTCTGCTAAATAGACATAGTATTATACTGACACCTATTGTTATATAGATCCATACATCTCTCAACTCTCAGTAGAGAAGCTTCCTTAAGTAGAAGATGGTGATTAAAACAGAAACTCACAAGTGATCAACATGCATAGAGTAAGGGGCTAAACAGTGCTTATTCCTAAATAGAAAACCTATATCAAACTTTTTCCTTCCAAGGCTCAGGGATCATTGCAGAAGAGGTTGCAGAAGGATTGTAAGAGCCAGAGGTGGTGGATGGCCAAAAGAAATAGTTTTCTAGAGAGCTGGTCAGTTACTAATATGAACTTACAGAAAATGATGACAGTATGTACAAGTCCCATGCAAGTTCAAACTAGACAATATTCCAGCATAAATTTTGGGAAGTGGGTAAGATACCCCAATGCTACCAGAGGAACTATTGGCAATAGATGGGGATGCTGGGAGGGGCAGAGACAGTCTCTTTCAAGGACATGTCTCTTAGTAGCTTAATCAGGCTCTAGTGCATGAACCTAATGTGAGGGACATTTGGGGGCACAAATTAGAGTCTGTGGGCCTTGTTATGTATGATAGAGTACATTAAGTTGGACAGGGAATAGTAAAGGGAGATGTGAATAGGGGAGGGGACCTAAACATGATCAAACTATATTGTATGAAAATTGCAAAACCTCAGTAAAAGAAAAAAGAAAAACATGTAGGTATATGATGTCAGGCTTTTCCTGTTTCTTTTAAGAACAACTGAATGATTATGATGGGAGGTTGTTTAGTACATACAAAGAACACAGACCAAATATACAAAATGACATTTAACACTAGGTAAGAACTAAGGATGAAATTCATTCTTGTATTTGCTTTTCCTTAGGACATAAATCAATGCCATTAATCTGAAATTGTACACACATTGCATAAAGTAACAAGTAAAATGTTTTCATATGTAATATTGCATTAAAATGTGAAACAATATCTGTATTCCTTTGTATTTGACTTTATGTAACATAAGTGGAACAACATTGAACTGTACTGTTAATAATCTCTTAAGGTTGAAAATGCCTTCCTCCCCTATGTTGTTACCATAGGCTATAAAATGTCCTGCAAGGAATCCTTAGAAAAAGTCATTCATATCTTTAATAACAAATTTTAGACAGAGCTAATGAGAAAGCAAATTTAAGTGTGAGATTTCATCTTCTTTTGTCCAAAGAAGTCACCTTAGTTTTTATTCATACAGAAAATGTTAAACTGGTTTCACAAATATATTTAAGCCATTCAAGCTTTTTTTTTCATTCTAAACACATTTTATTAGATAAGGTATACATTAGATCTTTTTAATAATTATTTATTTAATAACTACACAATCAGAAGAAGCATTTCATTACAACAGCATTGGCATATTCAATAATAATTTCCAGAGCTAAGATGTATCTCCTTCAAAACTGGCTGTAAATTTTTAGGTTTACAGTTGAATTAATACAGTTATACAATATTGTACT
>NW_008333887.1:1089453-1102930 GCF_000622305.1 Nannospalax galili | reverse complement strand
TTTTGTATACCCAGTTCCCAGATGGCAACCTCCCATAGCCTCCCTCTGCCCACTAGAGCCCTTATATTCTGATATCCCTGCTACTGTCTGCTGTGTTGTCAGCACCCCCAGCCATTCCCTACTACTTGCCCTTCTGGCGAATCTAGTCAGCCTATCTAGAGGTCTTTGTTTTAGGAGGGTCAGCTGTTCCTCATCTAGCAGTAATCAGTTGTCAATATTCCTTTGGGTAAGATTGGGGTTTGCTGTTCATTTTCCCAGTTCTATGATGGGTTACTATCTGGGAACCCCTTTGGCAACCCTGGCCAACAACTCAAAAGAAGTTTCTCTCCTGTCTGGCATTGTTGCTTGTTATGGAGCCTTTAGATATACATATGGACTCTTATGAAATTATATTGGCCTCTTTAATCTTTGTTTATACTTTCCTTTTGGGTGTTTAAGGCCATACAGTTGGACCAGATAAACCGATTTATTTTTACTCTGAAAGTCGTTTGAGGATATGTTCCTCAGGGGTCACATGGGCTTGGAAGGAGCCCCTGGCTCCTTTCTTTTCTTTTACCAGTTCCACCTATATGAAGATAAGTCAAAGGTCCTGCTTGGACATGGTTGGCTTCGCTTGGAAGCATGGAGGAAATGATTCCTCTGTGTTGACCTTCCTCTTTATAGACTGGACACTGGTTCAAGTCCATCTGGTGGGGTCTCCTCAGCCTCCTTGATCAAGAGGACAGGTGACCCACCACCATTGTAGGACATTTTGAAAGATGTTCATAGTTCCCTGGAATTAGTTGACCTAGGAGGGCTAGGAGCAAAAAATGTCCTTTATGTCTCTCTGACCAAATTATTATAGGCCTCAAAGTATGTCTGTTAAACACCCAAGAAGGTTAGTTACACGAGTCTGGTATTTTTAATTACTGTGTGTCACGTAGATAAATCTGGGCAAAGACCAGTTTTTCTCAAGTATTTCTTGATCTGCTATGCATAATTTGTCAGTAGGTTGTAGGAGTAATATGGTTCCCTCTGGTTTTCAAAATTAGCTAGGCATTGTTTATCTCTCACATTGTCTCACCCCTCCATCATGGTTAAGTGGGAAAACCATGATGGAGAGAATTTATTTTTTAAATTTGTTTTTATTGAATTTTTGTGTATTGTACAGAACATATCAATCAATCTTAATCATCTTTATACCCTATCCCAACTGGCACCCTCCCACAACCCCTCCCCCACTGGAATTCATAAATTCTGTCGTTTGTGTTATGGCCTATTGTATAAAGTTAATTTCCCCTGATGTTCCTCAGTGCGAGTTCGTCTACTGAGGTCTAGTCAGCTTATATAAGGTCCCTTGCTTTAGGAAGATCAGCTATTTTTCACCTAGCAATAATCAGTTGCCAATATTTCTTCAGCAAAGTTTGGGGTCTGCTGTCCATTTCCCCAGTTCTATGCTGAGTTTTTGTCTGCTTGAGTTTGCCTGGGACTTGTGTACACTGACACCACTGAAGCAGATTCACATGAATGGGGCCCCAGGAGCTTGTAGGACTCCATTACATCTGTTAACGCACAACCTCCATGGCTCTTATGATCTTTCAGCCCCCTCTTCTGCAATGCTCCCTGAGTCCTGGGTGGGTGAGTCATGTCCAATAATCAGCATTCAGCAAACTCTCTTTTTTTCTTTTATTTATTGAGACTTTTTATATTATTGAGATTTTTTTAAATTTCATACTTTTCCCAATCAAATCTATACTCCCTCCCCCATCCATGCCTCCTTAATTACTCCACCAAACCCTATGCACTCTTCCATACATGCTAAGTCCTATTCATTCAGGTGTCTGTGCCCAAGTGTCCTTCAATGGAAATGCATCCACTGGAGTCTAATCAGCCCAGCCAGTGGTCAAATGTAAGTCATAATCTCCCTCACTCTACAGCAATCAGTCTCAAATGGTTTTCAATCTAGTGCCGGTATGCCACCTATTTCTCACCTCCCCTTTGGGCCCTTGTTTAATCGAACTGACATGGGTCCCGTGCTCCATACCACCACTACCACAGGTTCACTTGAGCAAGTCTCCAGTGGCCTGAAAGCCTCTACCTCCCTGTGCTCATGAACCAGTCCTAGCTCTTACATCTCTACACTTTAGCCATTTGTGACCTTTTGTGTTTCTGGTCCTCTGTTGCATGAGGGAACGTCATTAAAGAGAACTGAGAGATTCATTAGTCACCTCTTTACCCCTGTTCTATGTTCTGTAAGCCTTAGGTGTAGAGGTTGCATTGTAGATGTGTCGCTTAGGTCTGGGAAGTTTATAGGCAATGTCCGTGTGTGACCAGTTGTGATACTTGGTAATAGTCTCCATCTAGTGCAAAAGAAGCTTCTTTAATGAGTGGTGACTGGGATATTTTTCTGTAAATATAAGGATCAACATTTTGCACATAGTAAGAAATTACACTAGTCTAGGGATGTGATAACCTTGGCATTTTCTCTAAGATCTATGACCTCTCCAGTCATGTGTATTTAGTTATGTTTACAGTATCACACTTGAGTTTCCTCCCATTGAGTTGGCTTTTATTCCAAATAGGTAGTTGTTTATTGCCCCCAAGATAAAAGTGCCACTACTGCACCAATGTTGTATGCTATGCCAGCCACTGAAGTGGTTATTTGTTCTCAAAGCTGATGTTGGATCATTGATTAATGTTTTCCCTTGGCACCTTCAAAGTGCTCTCCAAAGCTATGAGAGTTAGCCTTCAGGGGAAGTGGCTTCCAGGTCAGTTCCAAGTCCATTGATACAAACCCTGTGTCTGAAGTATGTGCTGTCTTCAGTAATAGGCATCTTACCTTCATGTTCTGTTAGTCAAGGGCTGTGATAACAGCCTGTGTAATTAACTCTGGGGGTCTTTTGGACCACCCTAGCCAACAACTCAAAGGACGGCTTCTCCTGTCTGGCACTGTTTCTTGTTATGTAGCCTTTAGCTATACACTTGCACTCATGTGGAGATATTGTATGTGTAATTTATCTTTAGGCTTTTGGACTAATATGATTCCTTCTGTTTTCTGTTTGTTTTTTTTTTAAACTAGCTAGGCATTGTTTATCTCTTCTCTCTCTCTCTCTCTCTCTCTCTTCCTGTCTAACACTTCCACCATGACTTCCCCATTTAAATTGCCCCCAGTCTCCTATGGCCCCACATATCTTGAGTTTCTTCTTTCCCTTTATCCCTAAGGTTCCTTGTATAACCCTCCTTCCCATCTCCCATTTATCCTCATTTTTAGCCATTTCTCCCTTATTAACACCTGCCTCCTTAAGTTTTAAGTTCAGGAGAAGTCTAATATTTTGTTTAGACAAAGTTTATGAGAAGTGGTCAGTAGACAGTGAAACTGTGACATTATCTATCCAAGTCCTCCATATAATCCCTCTCCTGAAAGAATACAGCATGCCTAGATATGCTGCTGGTGATCTCCACTAGAAGTTACAACATTTCTGCTATACTCATTTATATTTTAAAGATCTTATTCACTGGAAAAATTCAACAATGCAACTTTTTCTTAAGCTCCTCTATACTAATATTCTGTTGAATTCTCTAGTTGCAGAAAACATTTCCATATCTGTACTAACCACAACTATTAAAAAGTCTGTGTCGGTAAAGTAAATGTTCAGGGAAAAACAAAGATTCTTGGCCACCAATATTGGGACATGTACCTTATTGATCACTATTTCTTCAACATTGCTTTCTATTTGGGGCATATATGCACAATATCATTCATAGAAAATTCATAAGAGATCATAATAGCCTTTGCATTTTCCATGCCAAGAATGATAACGTCTGTGTCTCCCACTTTGGTGAAATACTTCCATTCTCAGGCAGCAAATTACCTCTAGCTGTCTGTGTTCTTGTCATTTTGGGCTGAGGGGGAAAGAGATGTTCCGGAGCCCACCTCTGCTCCAGGAGCTCTTCCACTGGCCACCAGCCCTCATCCTGAAGCCAAGAGTCTAGGGTACCCTTCCACACTTGATACCCTCATTAAAAATTTCTTTTATTTATAAAAACTATGAATAATATATACAAGAAATGAGACTGGTTATTAAGAAGAGAAGGGTATAGAGAGCATGGTGTTGCAGAGCATGAAGAAGAAAAAACTGCCAGAGTCATGTAATGAGTAGGGGAAAGGTCTGGGGGAGAAGTTTTCCTTAGAAAATGTGATGGAGAAGATCTATCATCTATATCATCTATCTATCTATCTATCTATCTATCTATCTATCTATCTATCTATCATCTATCTATCATCTATTTATCTAATCATCATCATCTTATCATCTATCTATCATCTATCTATCATCTATCATCTATATCTATCTATCTATCTATCTATCTATCTATCTATCTATCTCTCTATCTATCATCTATCTATCATCATCTATCATTCTATCTATCTACCTATCATCAGTCTATCTAGCTATCTATCATCTATCATCACTCTTCCCTTTTCTTCAGTCTTTCTGTTCAACTCTGTCTCCTCTTCCTCCATTTCTATATCTTATTCTTCTTCTTTACTCAGAAAATAGTTTAAGGTGTTCTGGAAATTTAAAAAATACAAACAATAGAATTACAATGTAGATAAAAGAGAGTTGTGAAATACGATTTGTTACCTTAGAATAATCCTTTAATTCATAAAATTGATAATTTAAAATATTTAAGCAATCCCAAGATAACAGATATTGCTTCTGGAATCAGCTCAGATATTGATTGGTTTTCCAATTTTGATCAAATTACTTAATGTATTAGGTGGTGGATTTCTTCAGCGTTAAATAAATGAGTGAACTTGGTATATAAGGTCCTTAAAACTTTTTAAATTCCATGTATCTGCATTGTATTAGTTTTCTGGTTTCATAACTAATGGCGATAGATTTATCTTAACATACCCTTCATTTTCAAGATACTTAGGGTAACTTAGGATAAATATTTCTAAGGGTCAATCACGGTATGGCTTATTTATGACTTTGAGAATGTATACGTTTACATGGGATTTAAAATAGCTTGTTAGCTCATCAGTTTTTTTCTAAGTAAAAAAAAATGATCTACACAAAATGATGCTGAGCTGTAGCTGTAAAACATCACTCTGTATGTGTACACAGAATAATAGCACATGGAATTTTGAAATATTCTCTTAAATAAGTATGCTCCATTATCTCTCTTATTTCTCTTGAAGAATAAAATTATTGCATTTAATATTTGAATCTAAGTTCCTTTGCTAACCAGAGTGAATGTGCAAATTATTCATTATATGTTAACATTTCAGGGTGGATGAATTTATACCATCCTTATCATTCTTGAACTTTTCTAAATAGCACCTCTGGAAATTTCCTTTTTACTTACCCATTTTCCCACTATCAGCTGGGATTCATATTATGTCCCTTAGAAACTTTCACTTTCTATGAATTTTTTTTTTAAAAATCACGTCTTGATTTACATTTTGATCTGCTGCAAAATCTTCAACTTTCTATTTTATTGGTAACAAATCAGCATCACCACTAGGGAACACTGACCGTGCCAGGCACATGTGTGACTTTGGAGTGTTCACTTAAACACGACTGGACTGAACAATTATCTCATTTTTATGTTGTACTCATAGTAGCAAAAATAGAATGATGGTAATCAGGGTCTGGGTAAGCAAGGTAAAGGAGAGGTTCTGGTGCAAAGTTCTAGGTAGACAGGATGGATGCTTGTGCCCAAAATCATTATTTTTAGAGGGGTGTTTTTTAAGGACAAAATTTGGAAAAACCAACTGACCGCTTACTAATCATTTAAATCTAAAATTGACCTGTTGATTTAAGGAAAAAAATTGTCCACTAACAGAATACAATTTAAAGCTAGTTAAAACACAACAACAACAACAACAACAACAACAAACAGTGAACCAGTCAGCCAACCAGATTTATTAAACAATCATTAAGTCTTTGTTAGGTAATCACAGTAGTCAGCACACCCAGGCTTTTGATAGCCTAATGACTGAAGTAGGTCTGCTTGATTTTTGTTTCTCAAGCCTATTATGCCAAATAGGATTATTTAAACACGTTGGATTGATGCTTAAGATGCATAATTATTTATTTATTTATTCTCAATGATCTCTCATTAATGACCAATCAACAACCAATCTAGAAATATAATCCTCAAATTTGCTTTACTCTGTCACTCTCCCTTCTTCAAAGCCAGCCTCCCTCCCCACATACTTCACTAATCTGCTTCCTTTACCATATTCAGTTGAATAGTCAACCCCAATGAGGACTGTTGGGCTTTAGAGTCCAGAATACAGGCACAATAGTAGAGAAAGTGACCACATTGGACTTCAACAGACTAGATTGTGTTTATTAGTACAGTGAGGGACAGTAGCCTTCCCGTGAGATGAAGACTACTGCAGGTGCCTAGGGGCTAGTCAAATTCTTACATAGGACAGCAGCTACAAGGGATTGTGGGGGAGTAGGACAGCAGCTACAAGGGATTGTGGGGGAGGGGAACAGATGCTGCAGGGGAGACAGAGGCTGCAGGGGAAATTTATTTATGGCCATTCTTGTGGTTTCTCTTGGGATTTGTCCATGTGGCCTGTCTGGGCACCCTGGCAGGGAGAAAGAGGGAGTCCCCAGTATAGAACTGGATGCTGAGAGGTCCTATGTTATGCCAATTTCCTTCAAGGATTGGCTTGTAACCTGGGTCTTTAATTCATGGCATCATGCTCAATTATATGCTTGAGCTTACTATTTCTCTGTGTATAGGGGTTCTCTATTATTTTCTTTCCCCAAATAGGGGTACTCTATGAATTAACCCTGATATAAGAGTGACCTTAGAGGAACAGGCCAGGCTATTATATGAGCCATTAATATTTTAATTAATTTTCAATATATTTAGGAATTTTATTATAATAGAATAAACACTAATTAAGAAGAGTATGAAACACTAAATCAAGCAGATGAAGCTAGGCCAGTAATGTGATTACATATTGGAGAGATAGACTCTGACATGATGCTGAATTAATTGTATGTTTGGCAACCAAGCAGCATATGCTGTTGAATCTCAGTCTCCTTAAATTTTGGAATTCTTGGTGTAAATACAATTAAATATTGATCAGAATACGATCTTTATGAACTCCAATATAAATCTCTCTCCAGTACATAGTATTCAACTCTGAAAATGTATAAAATTAATAGAAATACTAAAGAAAATGAAAGCAACATTTTGTTACTTTGATTAAAGAACCTGTCATATTTTATATTTTAATGCACCTAAAATAGACTATTTCAGATTTAAGTTGTAATTCAACTTTAAATTTTCTATTCAAAATAGATGAATAATTTAACTTTTGGTTTTTCTTATGCTCCAAAACATGTTAGAAATTGGGTATGTCTCTTTCACTGCTCATTATAAACCCACCCCACAGTACAAAAGCTAGAAAGCTAAAGGAAGCAGTGGTTTTTGGAGTCAATAGCCTGTTATGTAGCAATTTCCTTGGTGATACACCCTTCCATCCTGGAGGGAAACTGCTAAACAACAGGGTGTCTGACAGAAGGTAAGTTACAGAATATCTGGTGAGGTCAACAGCACAGCCTTTTAAAGGGAGGTAAATAATAGGATGTTCCAAATTCAGAATATCAAACAACAGTATGTTCTAAAGAAAGGTAAATAACTGAAGTTTTGAGGGTCCATGAAACAGTTCATTCTGCAGGGAAGCTCTTTAAGCTCAGGAAGTGAACAACTCAGTAGCTTCAGGAAGACCATGAAATTGACCAGGTTTGCTAGGCCCCTCCCTCCCCTGGCTATATAAGCCCCAAGACCTGCAGACAGACACTCCCAGACCTGCCAAGATACCGGGAGGAAGCAGAGACAAACTGAGGTGCCTAGAAGATGCTCAGAACAGCCAAGCCTCCTGGAAAAAACTAAAACCATCTGAGCTGCCTGGAAGAGGTGCAGACTGATCCAGCTATCTGGAAAGGACACTCTCCAACCTGTTGAACTGCCTGTAGGTTGTGCAGTGTGCTCCAGGTTTCCTGCTTTTGAGAGTCATCACCCTGCTGGGGTGAGCTTTGGTGATGCTGCTGTCTGTGAGTCATTTCTGCTCCAATAAGTGACCGCTCACCTATATGCTTATAGGTAGCTTCAATAAAACTCATTGGTTCCCCAAAGTGGATTTTGGTGCTAGCCTTACTTTGTCATTGGTTTCTTAGTAGAAAATTGTTTAAGTCTCCCCTGGAATAGTTTCTCACAACATAGTCATAAAAGAAACTTTTACAGTTGGTGTGGTTTTCTAGTTTTGTATATTTGTCATGTAATTGTGCTGCATTTCTAAGCCATAGTTAAAAACAGCTTGATACTTAGCATTAGTTTTAAGGCCAAGAGTGAACCCAAACTGCTATGTACTTGTTCTTTTAGATATCTTTCAGAAATGTGCTCCTTGTTTCTCAATTTCTCTCATTGCAAAAAAATGAGAAGAGCACACTACTTTCAAACCTTTCACATATAAAAAGCACACACACATATATTCATATGCTATTTTGGGTGGAGGGCAAGGATGAGTTCTGAAGGATCAAGGTCAAATGCCCAGATTAAAGAAGGATATATGGCTTAGTGAACTTGTTTACTAGACAATAACTTTTTGGTTGCAAGATTAGGTAAAATCCTTAGTCCAGATTATGTACATATTATAAAAATCATTGCCACACAGTGGTGTCTTCTCTGAAGAGTCAGAAGGATGCAGCAGCTTCTTCATTCTGTTTGAAACAGGCACATTTGAGTATGCTACCTCTGTCTGGAAGGTCTTTCCTTCCCCCTTTAGCCATGTGGGCCTGCCCTTCCAGATTCAGTCAATGTATCAGTTTTTCATGGAAAACATTTCCTAACACCCCCTCCTGTACTCCTATTCCCTGTGTAGGCCTCATTTCCAACTTATCAAGTAGCACAGGTCATTATACTTACTGGCTTGCCTTGTTCTTTGCCATATATTGCAAACATTTTGAACAAAAAAAATTTGTATTTTCAACTGTGAAGCTCTAGTCCCAAGGATGAGAGTTGGAACATAGTTGGCACTTAGTAAATAAACCAGTAGAATTATAAATAAAGAGGTCTGAGTGCCATGAGAGGCTTCAAATAACAGTCTGTCCCCTATTAAAATGACTGGTTCTAAACACATGTGGAAATATTCCCAAATGGGAAACCTAATTGCTCTGTAATTCAAATGAAGTAGCAATCTAACCCTCTCTCATACATAGCATTTACTAATATCAGGCCCATGAAGCACCATCAAATTCCCTAATTCTCTTTTTTTTCCTAAGAGCCCATTAACTTAACTAAAATGTAGGCTTCCTGCCAGGCTCTGTCTTTGGGTGAGGAAAACACTTTGCTAACTAAATATTTTAAAAGGATACCGCTGAATTAAAATGATGAGGCAAAATGTTTTCTTTAGTGGATTGAACTCTTGTAATTGTCCAGCCTGGCTCATTCAGTTATGGCCAAACAAGACAGAATATGGTCTCTAGTGGCTAGCAGGATTTCTTTAAAATGTACAATGTAGCCATTTTAGATTTTTCAGCACATCTGTAAAGACAGTTGCACTGATGGTTCTTCCTGTGATTTTGACAACAGTAATCGATTTTAATATCAATAGTATTTACATGGACTACAAAATTATAATGCATTGGAAAATTAGGTAATCATGTCCTTATGATAATGCCTGATCAATGATTAGCTTTTGAAATCTGAATTAATCTTTTCTGTGCCTTCCAAACACCTAGCCACATAGGTAAAGAGAAATAGAAACAATTTTTGGTGAAATAGGAAGGATGTTCATGTACATCAAATTATAGATTATTAAGGAAAAAGCATAAGATAATTAAGATATGCTGTTTATCTCATCTATAAGGATGGTTGAAGAAGCTTTGAAACAAACACAGTTGCTATTGTGTGACAGAAACTTTCTGGCACTTACTGGTTTTGTATTCTCCATCAATACAACAGGGGTGAACGCACCTTTGATTCAACTTAATGCTATGGACCTTATGGCCGTGCTCTCCTGCCTGGTGCATATCGCTCTGAATATTGCTCTAGGGACCATTCTTTCAAAAAATATACATTCATATGTTTCTCCTGCTCCTAGCACTGCTTGAAGAACTTGCAAAAACAGTGGTAAAAGTAGTTGACACAGGGTTGGAATCCTGACTTTTTCAAAGTTTAAAGTGAGCAGTTTGGAAAGAGCTCTGTGCGTTGAATAAAGAAAAGAATAAATTCTCTGAGGATCACGTGAAATTCTCAGTAGACTGATTCTCCATGAGCCTGCGGGTCATGGTGTCCCTAGCATGCTGGACTCTCCAGAATCTCCTATGATTTCCTACGTGCAGACAGTGTCTGGGACATAGCTCCCAGCTTGTTCAGGGCAGGCTGCTCCCCATTTGTCCAGCACTTTTGTGTGCTAAAGTGCTGTCATCCCTTCCAGAGAACTCTGCTGTTAAGAGAATGGGTACTCCTCTAGTCAGCAGGTTTGTATATGAATGACTTAGTGTGATCTTTGCAAATATACTATTATTTAATGAAACTGAGTCACTATGGTAGTGTCTTTGGGTAGAAAAAATAACTTTATATCAAATGGTTAATATGCCACTTACTTTTTTTTTCCAAGTTCTGATGCATGACATTGCAGTGGGCAGTGGACAAACCTCAGAAGCATCATGCTGAGTGAGGGAAGCTAGACAGAAAGCCCACATAGTATTTGATTCCACTTATATGAAATAATCAGAATAGGCGTATCTATGGAGATTTATTGACAGGGGATAGGGAAGGAAGAATTGGGAGTGACTGTTAACATGGTACCAGGCTTATTTATTTATTTATTGGTCTTTTTTTTTCTTTTTCTTTTTACTTTTTAAGGACAAAAATAGAGAATTAGGTTAAGCAGTTCAGATTTGGGTTGATTTACAAAAGCTTGTAGCAGTACTATATGGCCGTGTAAGTAGGAACTTGAGGTATAGCACTGTTGCGGGTTAATACCAAACACCATGGATTCAAATCTAAGGGCTCAGATTCACCATACTTAATTCATGACATTGTGCAAACCAGATCTCTGACACAGGCGTTTATCCCTAATTAAGTCAAAGTGAAACACCTGTTCTGTCTTATGTTTAGGAGGCTGCAGTATTCAAATGGAAACCATAGAATTAAGAATCGATGTTTTTCCCCTCAATTTATTATAAAATCATATCAATGAGGCCAATATGCCAGGAATTACCCATAGTAGGCGACAATATCCTTGTCTTACAGATGAAAAAACTTACCAAGGATAAATGGTTGGCCCCAGATCATGATTCTAACAAAGAACTACAGAGATAAGAAGTGAAATTGTGGCACTTGTAAAGGCATAGGCATAGGTCCTATGTTTATTTCTCTTAAACCAAGTAGAAAACATTATATGTGACTTGTCATTCATTTCATTAAAGATTGACATTCACTCATCTGTAGACAGTTGCCTGTAAGACTTTCAGAATGGTGTGGTTCACACTGGGCATATTTCTACCTCCTATTCCAATGTTTGCTCTTGTAGGTCTTGGGTTAACATCAGTAAGCAAATGAATGGATGGATGGATGCTCCTTGGTTAAGCTATCACAAAATGGCACAATTTTGTGAGAGCTGGCCAATGTTTTGTTCTCATAAGGAAGACTATGTGGTGTTACCTGATAATTTTCTGAAACATTTGCAAAGTACCCAAATAAAGGCCTAGGAATTGTGGTTGTTTTAGAATTGTCTCCAAGGAAACTGTCCTTTTCTTCCCCCCCCCACCCCCATTAGCTTGTGAATTACTGTGTAGGAGGGATTCTGTGAAAGGACCTGTTAAATTATGTTAAATATTCATTTGCTCACTTTAGCATCTGGATAAAGACTGTTTCACACTTTAGAAGACACAACTCCAGAAGAAACTTTAATTGACTTGGTGAACTATTGTTCTTTCAAAAAGATGGATGAATAAATGGGACTATATATTTTCTTATATTATAAAAATCATAAAAATACCATAAAGGGAAATCAACGTAGTAATAGATCAGCATAACTGCTGAGATAGTTGTAATATTTTTCCAAACACTTTAGAATAGCAATATTGATTTTTCTATACATATGTATGCAAAAATATACAGGTGTTTATAATCTCAGTATAATTTGCAATGAATTTTAAAGGCGTTAAAAACAACAGCACCAAGACACAAATGATTAGCATTTCAAATCCAAGGTGGAAAGAAAGGTATGATGAAACAGCAAATTATACTTTTTAATAAGTGCATTGTTCTGCCGAAAGAGATTATTGTGTTCACTGACAGCCAATTCTGGGGTGATGAATTATTGTTTAAAAGTGTTTCCTGTCTTATTTTGCATGCCGTTAACAAATAACTGCTCAGCTAATTCTGTGTATACATTTAAAGATGTTTGCTTTGAATTTTCTACCAAGTTAATGATAAATGGTTTGTTAGTATGTGTGCCTGCCATAACTTTTCTTGTAAAAAGTTTTCCTGATGCATGTTTCCAACCCATAAATTTGGAGTATAATATGAAGAAATGCAACATTGGATGAATAATTGCTTTATATCAGTTGTCTCTTTTAAAAAGTAGCACAAGTTATCCCTTAAAATTTCATCATTATATCATCTGTAAGTAGTAGAACATTTGCTGTGGTCCTTTGATCTATGACTAGCACAAGCCAAAATCCTACCTAATTTGTATCACCCTCTATTCATATCTTTCTGAGGTTATGGAAGATCAGGAAAAATTTCTCCTTCCCTACACAGTTTGAGATATTTTTTAGAGGTAGATAGAGCATAAGAGAAAATGAACTCTTTTATTATTAAATTTGAGCAGATTGAAACACTTATATTATATTAAAGGTTTATGTCTATTTTTCCCCTTATTTGACTTGCTATAACTACCTCAGACTTCTGGAGCATGTTAGTCATAATCACTATGGTTTTTTGATTGAGTGACAGTTTTAGGCTTAATCATGTAAGCTATTTATGTAAACCATCAGTTGACAAGTGTGAGGTCAGCAATGAGCTGGTAACTGAAATGTAAAGAACTGAAGAATTGTGCTCTCTAAATCAATCTCTTTCAAAGATGCCAAAGATGAGGCCAAGACTTGGATATTCCTTTTCTTTTGAGTTTTCAGCCAATAAGAAGCTGAGTGAAGAGTGGTACTAAGGCAGCCAGGCCAGAGCTGTGTCCTTCCTACACTCAAAAGGAGAGAACAAGATCAGGAGAAAAATGAGTATGACGAAGCTAAACTCGTTCACCCTAAACACATTTTTCCAGTTAGTCCTGAAAGTTTTAGATATAATTCCCTTTCTGGCTTAATTTTATCCACTAGTTTCAAACAAGTCAAATTGTTTAGAGTTCATTTTTCAAAACATTTCTTTGCATTTCCCTTACCTTTGGGTATTTTGAGTTAATAGCAGGACATCAGTAGTTACTTTTTAATAAGAT